>NC_134363.1:101387830-101692205 GCF_048569485.1 Anomaloglossus baeobatrachus
CCCACACATGCGCACCAAAATGTACTAGGGATTATGCATGGTCATCCCCACTAGTGTGCTGCATGTGCACTGGCAGTTGCGGCAGGTCCTATCTCGCTACCCCGCATGTCTTGTGCTCAGGCCAACGTAGTTGTGCACGCTCGCATTGGCTACCATCACAGGTCCTATATTGTTACTTCCACACCATGTACTCAAAATGATGCACTTTCCCACATCCACCCTAGAGACTTGTTCTCTCTGCTCCATAATTGGTAAGAAGATTATCGGTTATTTCAGATATATAACAGTATTCTTGACTCATATGAACACTCACCCTTGAGAGCTTCACTGCAAGTGGAATGCGCATGGGGGTTCATTCCTCCTAAAATTCCATCTAGATCTAGTAGCATAGAGATCTTTAGAAAGCATATTTGTGGGTGTGCTAACATGCTAAAGAATGTGCAGTGTCAGAGGATGATCTCACTCACCGCTGCCATCACGTTTGAGTCCTGGATTTGGGCTCAGTACGCATGACCCTGCACGTTCGGTCATTCGCACTACATAGGTTTGAAGCCAGGACTCGTACAAACTGCTTCATAGTCGCATGATCGAAAGTCTGGGGTCATGCGCATTGAGTCGAAATCCAGGAGTCGGACGCAGTGGCAACAGAAAGGTGAGTGCGACCATCCTCTTGACGCTGCGCATTCATTAGCATGTTAGCACACCCACAGGGACTAGTCCCTGGCCTCAGTAGCATAAAATAAAAAAATATATAGAAATACTTTTTCTACACATCCTTTATCTGTGCTAGTGTATACAGGGACGGTTAGGCAGGGATTAGCAATATACACTCAGAACTGCTCGTGATCCTGGGTGCCTATTGCACCTCACAAGTTCCCTTTTAAAGCGGCCCTCCACCCTGCTACTGAAATGTGACAATACAGTACATTTGTCATAGTCACTCTACCTAATGGTCTGTTAGCCTCCCATTGCCTCCTCTACTGAGAGGCGCATTTTGATGTTCACTTCCAGCGGGGTGCACATAGTCCACCAGACAGGCAGGTCCGTAAATAGAGTTGTGAATAAGAGAGGTAGGGACTCCGCACCAATGCCAAAAAAAATATTTATATAAAAAAAGAAACTTTATTGAATCATATTAAAAGATCAAAACATCGACTGTTCCATAAAAAACGTCATAGGCTTGACGCGTTTTGGACAGTAAAAATATAAAGTAAAGTCCTAAATCATAAGCATAAAAACTATGTGGAACCAAGCATATAAAGCTTACCAAGACAAAACATTAGACAAGAAAAGGATGTAGTCCCAAAGAATGCAAATGAGAGAAACAGGATGTAGGAAGGTGGAATATTAACCCTTGAATGGGTGACCCATGTGTATAACAAAATAATATAAAAAATAAATGAATAAACAAAAATAATAACTGCAAAAGATTATATATATATATATATATATATATATATATATATATATATATATATATATATATATATATATATATATATATATATATAATCTCTATCTATATATATATATATCTATGTCTATATCTCTCTCTATCGTGTTTCCCCAATAATAAGACCTCCCCCGAAAATAAGACCCCCCCTCCCCCCCAGGAGTTTTCAGGGAAGCTTTAATATAAGACATCCCCTGAAAATAAGACCTAGCCGCGGTCAATAATGAAGTGTCATGCAGCGGTGAAAGAGTTAAAGACACTGCAGGACACTTCGTTATAGATAGCGGGCACCCCCAGAAGAGAAAAGAAAGAAGACCCCCGATCATACTTACCAGACGCCGACCGGGAGCAGGTGAGCACATCAAGGTCCTACGGCGGAACACACACACACACACACACACACACACACACACACACACACACACACACACACACACACACATATCAGATCGCATCCACACACAAAATCCAGCGATATCGCTTGCTTCTCGGCGGTGATACTGTGCGAGCAGTGATCTTCCAGGACCTGCCGAGGATCACATGGCCGGAATCATGTGGTATCTCCGGATGTTGTGTGTGTGTGTGTGTGTGTGTGTGCGCGCTCGTGTGTGTGTGTGTGAGAATGTATGCGATCGGATCTGTGTGTCGGCAGGAGGCAGAGGAGGACGGCGTGAAGCACAGCTGCTGGGACCGCCCACAGGAGCGCACAGGGAGAAGTGGTTGTGTGTGTGTGTGTGTGTGTGTGTGTGTGTGTGTGTTTGCGTTTGCTGTCTGATGTGTGACTCTTCTGATCTGTGACTGTTCTGATGTGAGTGTCGGCCAGACGCAGGGGGGCACAGCTGCAGGGAGATCACAGGGAGAAGTGATGTGTGTGTGTGATCTGATGTCGGCCAGACGCAGGGGAGGCATGCAGCACACCTGCTGGGAGATCACAGGAGGATCTAGGAGCCATACAGATGCCCTGGGCTGGTAAGTATGACGATCCCGGGATGGGGGGGGAGGGTCTGCTTTTTGTGGGGGGTAAACTTATCCCCAACCATGTCTCCTTGAGAATAAGGCACACACACACCCTCCCCCAAATAAGACCTAGCTCTTTTTTCGAGGGGAAAAAAAAAATATAAGACAGTATTTATATTTATATATATATATATATATATATATATATATATATATATATATATATATATATATATATATAATAAAGAGTGCTGATGAGCGTGTTTATAACATATTAAATTCATGTAATGAACGTTCGGAATCAGCAGCCGCTATTTCTATATTACATATTCCTGTATGGCAAGCACCCCGAAACACCGTGTCTGCAAATTGGGATTCTGATCTGGCTTATATATCCTGAGTCATATTGCAAAGGATTGTTGAAAATCCACTTGTGACTTTTAGGATCGCTACTTCCAATAGGTGGCGCTGTGCTAGAGTTTGTCTCCTTTACTGGAGAGACAATTTGTATATATGTGTGTGAGAATGAAACAAAAAGGAAAAAAGGATGAATGAAATTTGACTTTATCCAATCAGTATATCAAATGTTTCCGTATTAGAAATGTGTAAATTGTTCCATTTATAATCTCGTGTGACAAAATATGAACAATGTTAATAAATAGTCCTCTCCTGAGATTTTATTAAATCTCACAGATACCTATGTGACGCCCTGGGCAAGCCAGGGGTCACAGGTCACATCACACCACCACACCCTACACCCCAGTTAGGAACACCAAGGCTACCAAAATCTTTGTTGCCTTCCTCCAGGGGCTGATGTTCACACCAGGGGGTGGGCCACGCGGTTGGCTCCGCCCACCGAGGAGGACACAGCCCTGGAGGCGGGAAGAAACGAGCAGTTGAAGTCTAGCTGAGGGCTAGAGTGGAGTCATGCGAGGGAAGTGAAAGTGAGAGGAGCTAAGTGAAGTGGAAGTGAAGTAGCAGAGGAGCAGAAGAAAGAGTAAAAGTGTCAGTAAGAAAGCCTGAAGTTGGTCCGTGGCTGTGTGCCTGGACAGTGTCAGCAAGGTCAGCAAACGGCGGTGACAGTCTGGAGGGGGACTGCTCGGAGGTTGCTGGAAGGACCGCGGACGGGTGGTGGCCCGGCGGTCTGGAGCAGTATACGAAGAACAGTCAGCACCAGGGCAGGGGCCTCTCGGACCCCGGCAAGGCTAGGAGTCGCCGTAAATTTGCCGAATCCGTCAGTGAAGGGGACGTCTGTCTCCAAACAACCAAGTCCCGACTGAAGGCAACAGTCCAACCATTGAGGAGAGACACCGCCACCGCCAGGGCACCAGTTTCTCAGGGCCAGCGCCTGCGGGCAAAGTAGGGCTCCTCCGGCCCATATCCAAGCCGGGGAGCGGGTTACCGGTGGGAACCCATCGCAACCATTGTCAACTTAGGTGCAGGACAGAGGGACCGTCACCTACTGGGGAAAGCAAGTGCAGCCGTCCGTGGGAACCGTCTTTCCAGCCGTGTGTTTTACCGAGAACTGTGTCATCGTCTCAGGCTGAGTGAGTACCACAGTGCCGCAAGGCACAGCGCTGCCCCCGCGTCCCTGTGCCCACCAAGCCCTGCACCTCCCAACCCATCACTGGGCCCCGGGATCACCAACCCCTACCCACGGAGGGGCAACACAACAACTGGCTGCTCCATACCATCCTTCCCGGGATCCCCATACAGAGCAGCGGTGGTGCCAACAAATCACCACAACCGTGGGTGGCGTCACGGACAATAAACAATCCCCACACCCAAAAACAACCCCTTTCACTCACGGGCGAGGAGCGCCGCTCGAGTTCCCGGGATCCGGCCCATCGCTCGAGCCACCGAGCAGCGGCAGCAGCAGGCCGCAGTGCCCGCCGGACCCGAGCAGAGGGAGAGCGCGGCGTCCCCTCCTCCGCCCGCGACACCTATATTCCTCATTTTAGAGGGTACATTTTACTTGCGGATACACAGTTGTATGCACAAGCTTTATAGTAACATCCACTTTTTGAATATTGCATATAATCGCATAATTTTCTGGACATATATCTGAAATTTTACATAATACATTATATGGAAGATTGCAATCAAAATGGGTCCATTGGCCACGATATAGAAGTAATAATATACTAATTTCTAGCTTTTCCAGAGTTTTTAATTCTATATATTTTTACATATTGTTTTTGAGGAGGTGTATCCTGTTTGCAAACATATATTTAATACACACAATAGCATTTATAGTTTTAAGTACTGCATCCAGAATCCCTTTTACATATGAATATATAACATGGTATGGCAGATGACACAGTGGACCATATGTGACATCATATAACTACCAACATCGTTCATATTTTATGTCACACATAAGATTTAAATGGAACAAGTTACACGTTTCTAATACGGAAACAATTGATATACGGATTGGATAAAGTCAAATTTCATTCATTCCTTTTTTTTCCTCCCTTTTTGTTTTATTCTCACACACACACATATACAGGAATATTTAATATAGAAATAGAAGCTGCTGATTCCGAATGTTCATTACATGAATTTTTTTAATATATTATAAACACGCTCATCAGCACTCTTAATTTATATATATATATATATATATATATATATATATATATATATATATATATATATATATATATATATATATATATATATATATATATATATATATAATAATAATTTTTATATATATATATAATATATATATATATATATTATAAAGTGCTGATGAGAGTGTTTATAACATATATTAAAAAAAATTCATGTAATGAACGTTCGGAATTTGCATTCTTTGGGACTACATCCCTGTCTAATGTTTTGTCTTGGTAAGCTTTATATGCTTGGTTCCACATAGTTTTTATGCTTATGATTAAGGACTTTACTTAATATTTTTGCTGTCCGAAACGCGTCAAGCCTATGACGTTTTTATGGAACAGTCGATGTTTTTATCTTTTAATATGATTCAATAAAGTTTCTTTTTTTTATATACATATATTTGTTTTTGGCATTGGTGCGGAGTCCCTACCTCTCTTCTTCACAGCATTTTGATGTTCCCCAATTTTTTTTTTTTTTTACCTTGAGAGACACTCTGAGAGATGGTAATGAGCCACATTCAGTGCCCACTACCCTCAGACCCTGTGCGCACAGTGCATTTTTTTTTGTCGCATTTTTGGGTGCAGTTTGTGGCCCTAAACTGCATGCAGTCTGTCCCCAGCAAAGTCTCAGATTTCAGAAAGGCTGTTAGCACGTTACTTCTTTTTTGCCTGCAGTTTTGGTTGCAGAAAAAAAAGAAGCAGCATGTCGCTACTTTTCTGCGTTTTGTCATTGACCGTGAAACACGGGGATAGAAACGCACCAAAACGCGTGCGTTTTTTATGCGTTTAGTTTTGGCCAGAGGTGCGTTTTTCTGCCACAAGGTGCAGTTTTGAGGTTCAGAAATTTTCTGCAGTGTGTACACGCAGCCTCACAGTAGAGACACCGAGAACCCGGAGTAAAAACATCAAAGCTTCCGTGCAAAGAGCACATTGTGAACTTTGTGCCCCCGTCCCTTAAAGGCAGGATACTTATATCTGGGAGTGCCCACTTTACCCCATTCAGTAGTCTCGCATCAACAGGAGCCTGCCGGCTTCACATATTTCTACTTCTGTCAGGAGAGAAGCTGCACGGTCCGAGTGATGTGATCCTTGCGTGAGTGAAATGCAAGTGTGACTCCAGCCTTATCTGCAGCTTTCCATAATTATCTGTTGTCCCAGTATATGACCATCTAAATATGCTCTTCTGTGTGGAACTACTCCCAAAAATCACTCTCTGAGGACCTTCTCTTCATAGCTGTTTGCTAGACTTGGTGCTAATGCTGGCAGACCGCAACGAGCCATACATCACAGGGTCCACGAGTAACACGTGGCTCCCAAGCTACAGGTTGGGGACTTCTGCTCTAAGGCTATGTGCACACTGCGCCCTTACTCGAGTTTTTGTTGCAGAAACTGAGCAGAAACTCAGTTTCTTTGAGTAGTTTTGAGATTTGGAGGCTTGTTACTCTGTTTCTCCTCTAAAAACTCCTTTAGGCCATGTTCACGCAGTGCATTTTTGCAGTATTTCTTATGCAAATTAAAAGCTGCTTTTTACAGTATCTGCAAAAGCTGAGATTTTAAGAACCACATGCACATACCGTATTTTTCATTTTATAACGTGCACCCCAAATTTAGAGAGAGAAAAAAATATGGGGTCCTTTTTATAATTCGGTGGTGTCTTACCGGGGGGAGGCGGCAGCGGTGGTGGAGCGGGGTCACAAGAGGAAGGGGCGGTTCTGAGTAGGGCGATGCTGTGGGTGGTGCAGTGGGTGTCCCAGATTCTTGATGCGGGCACTGTGAGGGTTGAGGAACATCCAGAAACTAGCAGTGGTGCAGGCTTCAAAGAAATGGCGCCCGCAGTTGGCACGTGTGCAGAGTGAGATATTGGCTCAATCACAAGCCAAGATCTCATCTGTGCACGCATCTCTTCCGGTCACCATTTTCCTTAAGTATGCGCTGGGAGATCAATGGGTCAGAGGCGGCGCTTGCACAGATAAGATCTTGAGCCAAGACTCCGGGCACCATGATTTGAAGCCCGCAACGCCAACAGACTTTTCAGAATGGTGGCCCCTGCCTCACTTCCTGAAGCACAGCGCACCGCCCATAGCACAGCACGCGGTATCGCCCCTGCCTCCTGTGACCACTCTCCAGCACCCCCGTATAAGCTACATTCGGCTTATAAGACGCACCACTCATTTTCAACCCATGTTTTTGGGAGAGAAAGTGACTCTTATAATCTGAAAAATATTCTAATTGCTTTTTTTTTTTTTCTTGGCTGAGTTGGAAAACTACTTTTTTAAATCTGCAGCAGGTCAATTTTGCAGCGTTTTTTCACCATAGAAAGCAATGAAAGTGCAAAAAACACATTTTTGATTTTTTTGGGGGGATGAAACAAATGTTATGAAATGTGTACTCTAGGCAAATTACATATTTTCGTAAACCGTGTTTTTTTGGTTTTTTTTTTTTTACAGCCAAGAGGGCAGGTTTTGACTGCAAGAAAAAAAACACAGCAAACAAATCAATGTGTGAACATAACATAGCTATGTTATCTCCTGTTTTTGTGGACCCACATTAGATATGGTTTTGATCTGAATAAATGAAACTGTTAGATTCTGCTATTTTTTTTCATGGTTTGTAATTGGTCACATGGCTGCTTATTAGACAATCCGGCTCTAATATTGTTGATTTCTGTAGAAGATTACGCATGACCTCTAACCATATTGCAAACTAAGGGCCAAAATCATGAAAGACTTTTACCCAGAATTGTGGCTTGTAAATTTTTTATAAGTCGTAAACTTTTTGTGCAACTTGAGGCTGCACTCATATATATATATATATATATATATATATATATATATATATATATATATATATATATATATATATATATATATATATATATATATATATATATATATATATATATATTGTGAATTTATTATTTTTTTTTTTTGTGTGTGCTCACTCCACTTTTGCCTATCTCTGACGACGTGGGCACAGCTGAGGCGTGATGAGGGTATGGCAACCGCCTCTCATCAAATTCATGATGAGCAGCAGCATTCAGTGCGCTATATATCTTACCCCTGCAGTGACTCCTCTCTGCTCATAATCTCTGTCATGCAGCTTGGTTAACGTGGATGACGCGTCCTGTGTCATCTACATAGTGAAATGATCTCCTGCGCCTGTGCAGTGGCATTTGCTCAGCCACTCACAAACTGGTGACATGTTCCCTTTAATGAGTCGGGGTACTCTTCATAAAGACTGGTTGAAGATCAGCATCTTGATGAATTGGGACCATAATTAAGTGGGAGATGTGGGGCAGGAAAAGCTCTCCAAATAAGTTTACATATAGTCAAAAACTAACACTTTTTTTTTTTTCTCCCCCCCAGTTGACGTCTTGCTGAAGGCTGTTGGCGATACACCAATAATGAAGAATAAGAAGTGGACTATTGAGAGAACGCGAACAGTGCAGGGTCTTATGGACTTTATCAAAAAGTACCTCAAGTTGGAAGCATCAGAACAGATGGTAGTTATTTTGAAATTAATTGGATCACGTTAAACTATACAGAACTGCAAAAGTTTTAGAATGCTTTCAAAAATAGAAATGTGAATAGCTTATTGTCAGCAATCAACAAAATGCAAAAGTGAAACCTAAATCAAATCACTATTTCATGTCACTGCACTTTGCCTTCAGTTTTTCTAGGTCCACTTGCTTATTTGTAGGAACTGAACAGGTAGGTTGTACTAAACATCTTGGAGATCTAATCACAAGTGTTGAGGGAGCATGCTCGGCACTGTTCAGTACTTGATCGTGCATCGGGGTACTTGCGGTGCTCTGCCGAGTATCACGGGTGCTCGGACGTGTCATCCGTGAAACAACGAACACCAAAGCGTAGGCTCACTTCAGTGCATGATGTGTACAGGTTTCCCAGGAAGAGCCAATTGCAGTCCCTGAATGGCTCTTACTGAGATTGAAACAACATGTTTGGATGTAATGTATCAAAAAAACAACAAAACAACGCCCTTCCCCTAGAAATGCTCTGTGTATGCCTGTTGTATGTGGGCATAGAGCTGAAATGCCCAATCAGTGACTTCCATTATACTCGTTACTCAAGAATAGCACTTTCAGAGCGTCTTGCCTGCTTGAATCGAGCACCGAACATTTTGGTGCTCGCCTTTCACTGCTAACCACAGATTTTCTGTGTATGAAGCTTGTCAAAATTGATTATGTTGAGATCATAACGCCGTGGTGCCATATCATCACTTCCAGGACTCCTTGTTCCTCTTTATGCTGAAGATAGTTCTTAATGACATTAGCTGTATGTTTGGGATCGTTCTGCTTCAGAAATAATTGGGAACCAGACAGACGCTTTCCTTATTCAATTATTTGGCCCTCAAAAGTCACCAAGTATACTTAGTGCAGTAGATGAAACGCACATGTTTATTACTTCCCTTCAAAATTGCAAGAAGTCCAGCAGTACCATCAGCTCAGAACTGGCAGCAACCAGTGGAATCCAGCTAAACCTACTTGCTGTTTGGAGGATTTTGGCCAAAAGTGCTCTTTATGGAAGAGTTGCAGTCAAAAAACCTACTTTCCACGTGGAAGAAAAGTCACGTGGCTCACCCATGCATGAAAACATAGGAAACGAGGTATAGAAAAATGTCCACAGCCAAATATTTCAAAATCTGAAATATTTGGCTGTAGCAGAAGGCAGTTTGTTGCAAAAGAGTCTTAGAGTGATAGACTGTGTCCGTAGAACAGTGTGAAGCATAGTGGGGGTTCATTACAAGTTTAGGGCTGTAATTTGGCAAAAGGAGTTGGGATTTGATCAGGATTAATGGTGTCCTTAATGCTGAGAAATACAGGCAGATACCTATCCATCATGCAGAACCATCAGGAAGGCGTCTGATTGGCTCCAAATGTATTTACAGCACAACAAGGACCCCAAAGTTCATATTAACCCCTTCATGACCAGCCAATTTTGCTCTTTCCGTTTTTTTGTTTTTTTTTCGCCATTCTTCTTCTGAGAGACGTAACTGTTTTATTTTTCAGTCAATATGGTCATGTGAGGGCAGTTTTTTGTGGGACGATTTGTACTTTTAAAGGAAACCATGAGTTTTACCATATAGTGTACTGGAAAACGGCAAAAAAAATCCAAATGCGGAAAAATTGCAAAAAACTGTGATTGCACTATTGTTTTTAAGATATATTTTATTCACTGTGTTCACTGTATGGTAAAACTGATGTGTCGTATGATGTCTCAGGTCGGTGTGAGTTCGTAGACGCCAAACATAGATTTACTTTTATCAAAGGAATAAAAAAGTCAGAAGTTTGTCCGAAAAAAGTGGCGCATGTTTTGCGTCATTTTTCACGACCCGTAGCGTTCTCATCTTTTGGGATCTATGACTCAGTGATTTATTTTTTGCGTCTCAGGCTGACGTTTTTAACTGTACAATTTTTGCGCAGATGCTACGTTTTGATCACCTGATATTACATTTTGTGCAAAATTTGTGGCAACCAAAAAACATAATTTTGGTGTTTGGAATTTTTTTGCTGCTATGCCGTTTACTGATCAGATTTATTGATTTTATATTTGATCGGACCATTTATGAACTCGGCGATACCAAATGTGGTGTATTTTCTATTGTTTAATCCTTTTTTTCAATGGGGTGAAAGGGAAATGATTTGAACTTTTAAGGTTTTTTTATTTTTTTAATTTTTCAAAACTTTGTTTAAACTTTTTTTTATTTTACTAGTTCAGTCAGGGGGCTATAAGGATCAGCTGTCTGATCGCTCATTCATTTCTCGCGATCAGAGCAGTACCACTCAAACCAGGAGAAATGATCATCTCTTGTAACAGCCAGTATTCAACTGTTACTTAAAAGGACCTGAGTCATGTGAGCTACAGGAGTCATCACATGACCCTGCGTTACATTGAAAACCACCAGATCCACGTGATCACGTCACGTGACTTTCGCTATCTGCCTGTAAGTAAAGTTTTAGCGCGATCTCAATTATAATGGCGCTGTCACATATCGACAGTGCCATTTAAGGGGTTAAAAGGCACGGGCTGAATGCGATTCCACTCGTGCCTGGCAGGCACACATGTCAGCTGTACAAATCAGGTGACGTGTGCTGATCGCCGCAGTCTGCTTGCAGCAGCCCATGGGGATTAACACTATAACCTCTAGGACGTAATTTTACCGCCCACAGTCGTTAAAGCATTTATCAATAGATTTTGGAATAATAATAATTTCACAATCAGATGTTATATAAAATGTTTCTGTGCTGAGAAAATGTTATATATGTGCCCCTGCTGTGTACTGTGTAATGGTCATGTCTGACTGTACAGGGATATGGTCTGATCATACCACAGCTCCTGGGCAGGGGAGGACACTTAAGGCTACTTTCACACATCAGTTTTTTCCCATCAGGTACAATCCGGAAAAAAACGGGTAAACCGGATCCGGTATCGCATCCGGTTTATCCCCATAGACTTGCATTGTAACCGGATTGTACCTGATGGCTTTGCGGTGCATCCGTTTTTTTCCGGATGCGGCAAAATAAATAAATGCGGCGGCCGGATAGAACGTTCCCTGCAACGTTTTTTGCTCCGGCAAAAAAAAACCGCATCGCGCCGCATCCGGCCGCTGCGGCGCATTTTCAATGCATGCCTATGGATGCCGGATGCGGCGCGATGCGGAAAAAACGCATCCGGCCGCCGCATGCGGTTTTTTCCACTGCGCATGCTCAGTAGCGTGCCGCAACCGGAAAAAAACGGACCGGCCGCATGTAAAAACTTATGCAAAGGATGCGGTGTTTTCACCGCATCCGTTGCATAGGTTTCACAGCCGGATTGAGCCGCACGGCTCAAACCGGATGTGTGAAAGTAGCCTAAGAGAGAATACAGAAAACACAATATGAGATAACAGTTCTCCTGAAATGATCTCACTGCCTCTTATGTGTTATCAGGCAGTTAGCTCTGAGCAGGACGCTGGTGCCTGGCTCTGTGCTGCGTGCATGGTCTGTGTGTAAGATATGTCATATCTGGCCTAAGGCTGCATTCACACATACATGTAACGTGTCCGTGTGCTGGCTATTTTTTTTTTTTTTCTTGGGCATCACTTGTACCATAGCCGTATAGAGTCATTGATCCTCACGCATGTTTGTTCCAACAATGGATCATGAGACTCGAGCACGTCCTATGTTAATGCTTTTTGCAGATCTGTTTCACACATTGGTATCTGTATAAAATGGACAAAACATGGAACACCTACTTTGTACGTCAGTGTTCATCCATTTTTCACTGTGATCCATTATTAATGATTCAATGGAAAAATAATTTAGACACTTTAGGCTGCTTTCACACATCCGTGCTGTCCGGCTCTTTGAAGAAAAAAACGCAACTGGTTTTTTTTTTTTGCCGCCGGTTGCGTTTTTTCCACATAGACTTTCATTAGTGCCGGATTGTGCCACATGGACTTGCGTTTGGTCCGTTTTTTGCCGGATGCGGCATATTTAGCCCATGCGGCGGCCGGATGGAACGTTGCCTGGCACGTTTTTTTGTCCGGCAAAAAAAACCACATTGCGCCGCATCCGGCCGATGCAGCGCTTTTTCCAATGCATGTCTATGGACGCCGGATGCGGCGTGATGTTGCAAAAACCGCATCCGGCCGCCGCATGCGGTTTTTTTGCACTGCGCATGCTCAGTAGCGTGCCGCAACCGGCAAAAACCGGACGGGCCGAATGTAAAAACGTATGCAAAGGATGCGTTTTTTTCGCCGCATCTGTTGCATAGGTTTTAGAGCCGGATTTAGCCTCACTGCTAAAGCCGGAGGTGTGAAAGCAGCCTTAGGCCTCTGCCACACTCACGTGAAAATCACACACGTGCCGAGAGACACGTATTTCCCCTGCGTGTTGCGTGCAGGTAAGTACGTGTCTGGTACGTGTACTATCAGCGATAGCACACGTAGAACCGGTAATTTACATACTCACCTGATCCTTCCTGCTGTCCGCGCTGCTGTCCAGGGTGCTGATCCTCAGTCTCCAGCCCTCCCTTCTCCCCGCTGCTGCCAGGCAGTGAAGTGAATATTCTATGAAATTAATGAGCGGTGGTCGGCAGCAAGAGGCAGCAGCGGCAGAGACAGGAGGGCAGGAGAAGGTGAGTAAATGTTTTTTTGTTTTTTTTTTTTCTCTGACACGTGTGTTTTCTCCGGCGCGTGTCACACGGGACCGCATCCACACTACACCCGTGTGGTACGGGTGCGGGCCATGTGACACCCGTGCTGCGGGAGAAAACACTGACATGTCAGCGCTTTGACAAACGCACACACGTACAAACGCACACGGACACCCGTTCCGTGTGGTTTTACGTGTGTGTGCCTGCTACAATAGGGTAGCATTGCTGAACGTGTCTCCGTGCCGCCAGAACGTGTAAAAACTGACAAACACGTGCCGGCGGCACGGATGTGTGTCGCAGGCCTTACATTGATTATAAATGGGCACAGATGTGTGACTGTGTCCTAAAAGTGAGTTCTCACAGGGCAGGAAAAATATCTGCAATAAACCTGCAGCTGAAATCCATTTGTTAACACACAAATTTTGCTGCTGATTTCACATTTTGCAATTTTAAATAAATCCATCAGCAAATATGTATTTTAACTTCTTTGCGACATTGGACATACTGGGTACACCATGAAAGTCTGTACATTCCCAACCATAAACGACCGTAGATCACCGTCTTACATCTGTTCCAGAATTATCTCTCTGCTGCTGCTCTGTTTTGTATGTTGCCTGCAGCACTATGGTTATGGCTGCATCTAATCACTTAACTTTGCCTCACCGTGTGGTCTTCAGTGGCAGAGGTGCTGCTGAGCTCAATGATTGGCTGCAGCAGTGATGTTTTTTGTACTTGTGATGTCGGCAATGCATTGAGGAACTCGGAACTGGACACAAGCAGCCTGAGTATTTGCTCTGTTATTTTACATTTATAAGTGTTTTGGGGACCACTTTTGTATGTATGACAGAATCTCCTCCTTTTTTCATGAGCTCACCACTTGTTAGCTTTGTGCTCGCCAGGGGTCACAGTGCTTCTGAAGATTGTTCAGATCAGAGGCATAGTTGCACTTCTGGTATGACCTGTGCCCTATCCCAGTGTGCAGGTGGAGGCAGCTTTGTGGCTGGAGTATCGCAGAGAGAAGATTGAGCTATCTGATCAGCTTTACATACCGTGTTTTTCCAAAAATATGACTTCCCCCAAAAATAAGCCGTAGCAGGGATTTTCAGCATTTTCGGAGAAAGGCTTAAATATAAGCCCTCCCCCGAAAATAAGCCCTAGTCCCGGATCAATAATGAAGTGTCCGTGCAGCTAAAAAAGATACAGATACTGCAGGACACTTCATTATACACAGCGGCACCCGGCAATTACACTCACCCGACACTGAGCAGCAGGATCTGCAGTGATCACACACCCGCACACATCAGCTCTCACACACACAATCAGATCTCACACACACACACACACACCAGATCTCACACACAAACATCGGATCGCACACATAATCAGATCGCACACACAAACATCGGCTCACACGCAAACAACAAATCACACACACACACATCGGATCGCACACACACTCACCTCATCCAGTGACACCGATCTCTTCTCGCCGGGAGAATCCTGAGAGGCAGTGCGGTGCAGCGCGACGAACAGGACCTGCGGCCGGACACGTGACTTGCTCTCATTCTCTGCTGCTAAAAGTGCTGGATGTGATGTGATGTGTGTGTGTGTGTCTGCAATCGGCTGTGTGTGTGTGTCTGCAATCGGCTGTGTTTTTCTGCGATCGGCTGTGTGTGTCTGCGTTTGGATGTGTGTATCTGTGATTGGCTGTGTGTGCCTGCGATCGGATGTGTCTATCTGTGATGGCTGTGCGTGCCTGCGATCGGCTGTGTGTGTCTGCGATCGGCTGTGTGTGTCTGCGATCGGATGTGTGTATCTGTGATGGCTGTGTGTGATCTGCTGTGTGTATCTGTGATCGGCTGTGTGTATCTGTGATCGGCTGTGTGTGCCTGCGATCTGCTGTGTGTGATCTGCTGTGTATCTGTGTGTGATCTGCTGTGTATATCTGTGATCTGCTGTGTATATCTGTGATCTGCTGTGTGTGCCTGCGATCTGCTGTGTGTGTCTGGGATCTTCTGTGTGTGTCAGCTAGCAGCAGGGTAGGACGGCGTGCAGCACCGACCGGAGATCACAGGAGGACCTGGGAACCACGCAGACGTCCTGGTCTGGTGAGTATGAGTCTCCTGGGAAGTGGGGGGTCTGCTTTCTTGGGGGGTAAACTTACCCCCAACCGTGTTTCTCCAAGAATAAGACATCCTCCAAAAATAAGCCCTAGCGCTTTTTTGGGGGGCAAAAAAAATATAAGACAGTGTCTTATTTTTGGAAAAACACGGTAGAACTGTCTGCAGGTTGTATAGTAAGAGTTGCAAGCACACACTGCTTGTAAAGGAAACAGACTGCCTTTAATAGTGTAGAAGCAGCCAACAACCTATGCAATGAGTAGTAAAATTAAAAATACATCCATTATTAAAATTTGCTCCATTCTCAAGAACAGTTAAATTGCAAAGTTGCATTTTACAATCCCTTTACAATTTTACCTACTTAAGAGAAGACACATTTTTACATAATTTATAAGAATATTGGTTGTTTTTGTGACCATAAATGTAAAAATTGTAAAACGTTGCAGTTTTTAAAGGGAACCTCTCAGGTGCAATATGCACCTAGATCCATGAGCATTTGTGGGTGCATATTGCTAATCCCTGTCTAACCGTCCCTGTATAAACTAGCATAGATAGAGATCTTTAGAAGAAGTATTTCTAAAGATCTTATATCGTATGCTAACGAGCGAGGGGACTAGTCCACTGGGTGTTAGTTCCCCTTGCTAGTCTGCCCCATTAGCATGTTAGTACACCCATGTGGGCGTGCTAACATGCTAATGAATGTGCAGCGTCAGAGGATGATCTCACCTCTCTGCTGCCATTGCGTCCAACGGGGGATTTCCGCTCCGTGTGCATGACCCCGGAGTTTGGGTCATGCGCACTATGAAGCCTGGTGATCCAGCGTCTGATGCGATGGCAGCAGACAGGTGAGATCATCCTGTGATGCTACATATTTATTAGCATGTTATCATGCACACAGGGGTGTACTACCATGCTAATGGGGGTAACTGGCAAGGGGAAATAACTCATTAGCATACAGTAAAAGATCTTTAGAAATACTTTTTCTAAAGATCTCTCTATCTATACTAGTGTATACAGGGATGGTTAGGCAGGGATTAGCAATATGCACCCAGAACTGCTTGTGGTTCTGGGTGCATATTGCACCGAACAGGTTCCCTTTTAAATTGCCTGTTGGTACAACCAGAATAGACTGACATGTCGGTTCTAGCACTTAAGCCCCAAACACACGCTTCAATATATCTCACAATCCGTCGTTGGGGTCAAGTTGTAAGTGACGCACATCCGGCATCGTTTGTGAGGTATCTGCGTGTGACATCTACGTGCGATCCGGATTGAACGCAAAACCGTTGATCGCAAACACATCGTATCTTTGTCTAGAATTGAGCGTTTTGTTGCACGAACCTAGTCAATTGTAACGTGTGACATCCCTCATACGATTTTGGTGTCTGATGCTATGTGCGCAGGTGTGCGCTCTGCACCGCATCTTAAAAAAGGTCCGCTTCAGAGCGCAGCTGAAAAGCTGCGTTCTGAAGCACCTCACAATGTCTGTCATTCAGTAATCTCTGTCAGTCGGTCACTATCTCTGTCCCTCACTCTCTGTCCATGTCAGTCTATCCCCCTCTCTCATACTCACCGAACCCCGATCTCCGGCGCGGCACTGCACGGCATTCACACTGCTCCGGCGGCTTTTACTGTTTTGAAAAAGCCGGCCGCCCATTAAACAATCTCGTATTCCCTGCTTTCCCCGCCCACCGGCGCCTATGATTGGTTACAGTGAGACGCCCCCACGCTGAGTGACAGGTGTCACACTGCACCCAATCACAGCAGCCGGTGGGCGTGTCTATACTGTGTAGTGAAATAAATAATTAAATAATTAAAAAAAACGGCGTGCTGTCCCCCCCAATTTTAAAACCAGCCAGATAAAGCCATACGGCTGAAGGCTGGTATTCTCAGGATGGGGAGCTCCACGTTATGGGGAGCCCCCCAGCCTAAAAATATCAGCCATCAGCCGCCCAGAATTGCCGCATACATTATATGCGACAGTTCTGGGACTGTACCCGGCTCTTCCCGATTTGCCCTGGTGCGTTGGCAAATCGGGGTAATAAGGAGTTATTGGCAGCCCATAGCTGCCAATAAGTCCTAGATTAATCATGTCAGGCGTCTCCACGAGATACCTTCCATGATTAATCTGTAACTTACAGTAAATAAACACACACACCCGAAAAAATCCTTTATTAGAAATAAAAAACACAAACATATACCCTGGTTAACCACTTTAATCAGCCCAAAAAAGCCCTCCATGTCCGGCGGAAACCAGGATGCTCCAGCGTCGCATTCAGCTCTGCTGCATGGAGGTGACCGGAGCTGCAGAAAACACAGCCGCTCCTGTCAGCTCCACGCGGCAACTGAAGATAGCCGCGCGATCAGCTGAGCTGTCACTGAGGTTACCCGCTGTCACTGGATCCAGCGGTGGCCGCGGGTAACCTCAGTGACAGCTCAGCTGATCGCGCTACTCACCTCAGTTGCTGCGTGGAGGTGAGAGGAGCGGCGGTGAGTAGCGCGATCAGCTGAGCTGTCACTGAGGTTACCCGCGGCCACCGCTGGATCCAGTGACAGCGGGTAACCTCAGTGACAGCTCAGCTGATCGCGCGGCTATCTTCAGTTGCTGCGTGGAGGTGACAGGAGCGGCGGTGTCTGCTGCAGCTCCGGTCACCTCCATGCAGCAGAGCTGAATGCGACGCTGGAGCATCCTGGATTACGCCGGACATAAAGGGCTTTTTTGGGCTTATTAAAGTGGTGAACCAGGGTATATGTTTGTGTTTTTTATTTCTAATTAATAAATGATTTTTTCGGGTGTGTGTGTGTTTATTTACTGTCACTTACAGATTAATCATGGAAGGAATCTCGGGGAGACGCCTGACATGATTAATCTAGGACTTATTGGCAGCTATGGGCTGCCAATAACTCCTTATTACCCCGATTTGCCAACGCACCAGGGCAAATTGGGAAGAGCCGGGTATAGTCCCAGAACTGTCGCATATAATGTATGCGGCAATTCTGGGCGGCTGTTGGCTGATATTGTTAGGCTGGGGGGCTCCCCATAACGTCGAGCTCCCCATCCTGAGAATACCAGCCTTCAGCCGTATGGCTTTATCTGGCTGGTTTTAAAATTGGGGGGGACCGCACGCCGTTTTTTTTAATTAATTATTTATTTCACTACACAGTATAGACACGCTCACCGGCTTCTGTGATTGGGTGCAGTGTGACACCTGTCACTCAGCGTAGGGGCGTGTCTCACTGTAACCAATCATAGGCGCCGGTGGGCGGGGAAAGCAGGGAATACGAGATTGTTTACTGGGCGGCCGGCTTTTTAAAAACAGTAAAAGCCGCCGGAGCAGTGTGAACGCCGTGCAGCGCCGGGGATCGGTGAGTATATGAGAGAGGGCTGCTCACTTCAGTCACTCAGGAGTTTAGCGGTCATCGGTGAGTCCTTCACTGGTAACCGCTAATCAGGACGCGGCACAGACAGAGCCGCAGCATGACAATGAAGTCGGGTGAAGTTCACCCGAGTTCATTCTGATCGTGCGTCTCTTTCTGTGTCTGCTGTCATCTGCCATTCAGCTCTGCTACATGGCTGTCTGTGTCTGCTGTTAGCGGCCATGTAGCAGAGCTGAATGGCAGATGACATAGTAAAAACGCATCCCTACACATTACACACGCTTGGCAAGTCAGTAAATAAAAAAACAAAAAAAAAAAAGGTGCCCAATGCATACGTCACAGAGCACATGATCTAAAGGATCGCACACAAAATTGATCAATTTAACCTAGACTACTAACGCACGTGTGACAGCAAATGAACGACCTACGTGCAATCTCATAAGATCCCGTATGCAACCTGGGCGTGTCACATCGCAAATACGATTGTACAACTAATTGCAACGTGTAAAGCAGGCTTTACTGGTTGGCTTTGCTCCAAGGACAGATGTAGAGTCAAAAGACTCTATTTATTAGTATTTTCCCATCCGCCCATGACAGCACCACCTGAGAGAGAGGTTCCGCCCACATCAGGACAGGAAACCCACTGAATAAAAAGGCGGTACCTCTCCTCCGCATCAGTTTGATTTCCTGTCCTGGTACAGACAACCCATTGCTGTTCGAGGTTCGACCCGGTGTGGAAGCCTGGTACGCAAGTACAAGGTGTAATTGATGATCAGTGGGGAAAGGTGGATAGGAGGATGAATCTTTCCTCATCCCTTAAGAGGAAATACCCAGTGGACGGAGAAGGTTTTCTGAAAGGGACTTGGGAGTCGGCAGAGGGTGGATTACGCCCTACAGTGACAAGCGCCTGCGTGGCCAGTTGAAAAAAGACACCGAGGAAGGATATCATCTCGTCACTGCCATTGATACAGGGCGCTGCAGCCTTTATGGCGGATGCCTCAGTAGATTCCTTGAGACTCTTTTTGCAAGATCAGCAGCACGATCCAATTCCGCAAGGAGGGCGCTCTGGCTGAAGAATTGGAAGGGAGATGTCCAATCCAAAGGACAGCTGTGTAGTATGCCATGTGAGGGTACATACCTCTTTGGATCCAGCCTAGATGACCTTACTAAGGCGTCGGACTAGAAGAAGGGGTTTTTGGTCTTCCCTGTGGCATCCTCTTGAAGTTGGCCCTTTTGGAGACTTCAGTTTTTCAGTAGAACGCCCCATAAAACACAGGACCATTGGAAAGACCGTAGAAAGGGTACCTGAGGCTTACTCTTTGGCAAACACTCCGATAATAAGAGCAAACCAGAGCAATGACGCCAGGCATCAGGTGGGGGGCAGGCTGTCCCACTTTCTAAAGGCCTGGAAAACAATTTCAACCAACAAATGGCTCCTTCAGATAGTGGTGGAAGGTTTAAAGTTAGAGTTCAATTCGCCCCCTCGGGGGTCTCTAATTATAACATCTTTACGTTTACGGTTAACAGTGAGGCAGCAAACCTTGGAATCAGAAGTGATGACTATTCTCTCAAAAAAGTTCATTCAAGAAGTCTACAAGGGACAGAAGGGGGAGGGGTTTTACTCCCCTTTGTTCCTTATTCAGAAGCCAGATTCCTCCTTCCGTACAATCATAAACTTAAAGAAGTTGAATTGCCATCTGGTTCAGCGAGCCTTCAAAATGGAGACCATGAAGTCGACTATCCGGCTCTTATATCCAGAGTGTTTTATGGTAGTTCTCGACCTAAAGGATGCCTACTAACACATCCCTATTTACCCGACTCACCGGCAGTTTCTAAGATTTGCACTGCCCATGTCAGGAAAGTAAAGACACTTCCAGTTCCCAGCGCTGCCATTCGGGCTTTCTATGGCCCCGAGAATCTTCACCAAGGTGATCGCAGAGGTCATGGTGCATGTCAGGGAACAGGACGTTGTAATAATCCCGTACCTCGACGACTTCCTGATCGTGGGTCAGTCGGAGAAGCAATGTGCAGATCAGGTGTCAAGGGTCATCTCAATCCTAGAGAGCCTGGGATGGATTGTGAATTGGGAGAAGTTCGGACTTATGCGGGCGTCACATGATATGATCTATCGTGCGATTGCACGACCGATCGTACCCGCCCCCGTCGTTTGTGCGTCACAGGCAATTAGTTGCCCGTGGTGCACAAAGTTGTTAAACCGCCATCACACGTACTTGCATGCTGAGCGACGTCTCTGTGGGGGGTGGGACGTTCGACGTCACAGCGACGTCACACAGCCGCCGGCCAATAGAAGCAGAGGGGCGGAGAGGAGCGGGACGTAAACATCCCGCCCACCTCCTTCCTTCCGCATAGCCGGTGGGAGACGCAGGTAAGCTGTGTCCATCATTCCTGGGGTGTCACACGGAGCGATGTGTGCTGCCCCGGGAACGATGACCAACAGGCGCAAATAAAAATGATTTTTTTAAAAATAAACGACGTGTAAACGATACACTATTTGCAAACGTTCTGAGTCGCTCGTAGGTGTCACACGGGACGACGTCGTAAACTATGCCAGACGTGCGTCACGAAAACCGTGACCTCCGACGACATATTGCACGATAGATCGTCTCGTGTGACGCCCGCATAACACCTCTCCAGTGTTAGGTCTTCCTAGATTCAACCAGTCAGTTGTGCCACCTATCCGAAGAAAAAATCACCAGGATACTGTCTTTAATCTCTTCAGTAAGGAGTCACCCATGCATGACCTTGCGACAAGCTATGTTCCTAGTTGGAACTCTAACCTCTTGCATTCCGGAGGTATGGTGGGCCCAACTGCATTCAAGAGTCCTACAGATGGAAGTCCTGAGGTTTCAGAGACAGTCCGGAAGCTGTTTGGGACTGAAAATGTCCCTGTCAGAAGACACTTTGCACTCCCTCGGCTGGTGGCAGGACACTTCTCATCTGCAGACAGGGGTTCCTTGGCTCTCCCATCTCACAGACACAATAGTCACAGATGCCAGTCGTTGGGGATGGGGGGCCCATCTTTGACAACAGGTGCTCTAGGGACCCTGGGACGGTCAGATAATCACCCAGTCCTCCAACTACAGAGAACGTATGGCAGTACTTAAGGCACTAGAAGGGTTCTTACCATCCTTACGGGGGTGCCATATACGGATCTTTTCGGACAACAAGGTGACAGTGGCATATATCAATCATTAAGGAGGCAGCAGGTCCCAGACGCTTCTGACACTGTCCCTTCGGATTTTTAATCTGGCCGAACAACATCTCTCCTCCTTTACAGCTCTTCATATCAGGGGAGCAGACAACGAGGAAGCAGACTTTCTTAGCAGACATTGTCTCAGCCAGGGGGAATGGCCTCTGAACCCAGAAGTCTTTCACCAGATCATGCTTCTGTGGGGTGTACCTGTGCTGGACCTGTTCGCAACCAAAGCGAATCGGAAGGTGGACAAGTTCTGCTCGCTCAACCCCAGAGACAGTCCGTTTGCGATTGATGCCTTCTAGATATCCTGGTTGACGGGTCTCCTTTATACATTTCCTCCCCTGATACTACTGCCTTTGGTACTCAGGAAAATTAGGGAAGACCGAGCCAATGTCATTCTCATTGCCCCCTTCTGGCCGAAAAGAGCATGGTTTTACTGGCTTCGGAGGATGTCTCTGGCGGATCCTTGGATTCTCCCAGACGGCCAACATCTCCTCACCCAGGGAGGGACCAGTTCATCACCCCCACGATCCAGCACTCCATTTGAAGGCATGGCGTTTGAACGGCAACTATTAACCAAACGGGGCTTTTCACCAGGTTTGGTAGATACCCTTCTTAGAAGTAGGAAGCCGGTCACCACGGCCATTTATGGGAGGGTCTGGAAGCGTTTTCTTTCAGTCAGGGGCTCGGGCTGATGGGCCCCCCACCCATCTCGGCCATACTGGAATTTCTCCTGAGGGGGTCGGAGTTAGGGCTATCAATCAGCACACTCAAGGTGCAGGTCTCACCGTTGGGGGCACTATTTAATTGTGGTCTTGCGCAGAATGGATGGGTTAGTCGGTTTATTAGATCAAAGTCTTGGTCCGTGCCAGTTCATACTCCCAGGTTTCCCACTTGGGACCTCAATCTAGTGTTGGACGCCCTTACGGAGCCGCCATTTGAACCTTTTGGGGGATATTCCACTTAAGTTATTATCCCTTAAGGTTTTACTTCTTGTCGCACTTACCTCGGCCAGATGGGTCTGGGATCTCCAGGCATTGTTCATAGTACAGCCTTACACCCAAATCATGGAGGATAGGGTAGTGTTGAGAACGGATCCCTTCTATTTCCCGAAAGTGGTTAAAACCTTTCATCGCTCACAAGAAATTTGTGCTTCCTTCCGTGATCCCCCACATAATGAGAAAGAGGCTAGGTTACACACATTAGATGTCAGGAGGGCCATGCTCACATACCTAGATAGAACAAAGGAATGGAGAAAGTCTCAGGTTTTGTTTGTCATGTTTCAAGGGAAATCTGTGGGTAGTGGGGCTACTAAAGCGACCTTGGCCAGATGGATCAGGGACGTTATCAATCTGGCATACTCCGCTAAGGGCGCCACAGCTCCTCAGGGCATTAAGGCACACTCCACTATAGCGATATCTACATCATGGGCAGAAAGGGCAGATGCCTCTATTGATCAGATCTTCCGGGCGGCTACTTGATTGTCTCCTTGTACCCTCTTTTGCCACTATAGGCTGGACTTATCCTCCACAACTGACCTATCCTTTGGAAGACTGGTATTATAAGCGGTGGTCCCTCCCTAAGGTGGTAGTTCTCTATAAATCTTTCAGGTGGTGGTGTCATGGGCGGAAGGGAAAAATTTTAATTACTTACCGGTAATGGGATTTTCAGAAGCCCATGACAGGACCCTTAGTCCCCCCCCCCCAACCCCTATTCACTGGTTGTGGGCACCCTTCGGGGAGTGTTAGAGTTAATGGTGTATTCTTTTTCTTTTGATGGTAGTGCAATTAACCTTTTTTCTGGGCGTTCCTCTCTGGCTCTGTAAACCTACTGATGCGGAGGAGAGGTACCGCCTTTTTATTTAGTGGGTTTCCTGTCCTGATGTGGGTGGAACCTCTCTCTCAGGTGGTGCTGTCATGGGCTTCAGAAAATCCCATTACCGGTAAGTAATTTAAGATTTTCTGGGCCATTGACTTAGTGTAGATAACAAATGATAGTTGCAATATACAGCCCTTTATAAAGATCACAATTTTACAATCATTATAACAGCCTGCCCCATGTGCCCACCTAATGTACACAGCACAGTCCAAGGTGAATGGACGTAATAGGGAGTCCTGGGGCTCTGACCATTTACTCACTTGTGGTCCAAATGTTTCTCAGAATTTTTTGCTTTTACCTGGGAGGTTTTGATATTTTCACATTTTATTTCAAGGTTTATCAAATTAAAATCAAAGGTAATTTTTTTTTGCATATCAAAGTGACACAGCTCCAGATGTTTCCAAACAAACAATTTAGGGTGCACATGGAAAGTATGTAAATGTTAACCTTCAAAGATAATTCTTGGAAAATCCCTGCATTGTGTCAATGTTTCACTACTAATTTCCTAAACTTGCCCGTGGCCATTCATTAATTAGAATGTATTATGAAGTACATAATGTCACATTACTGTGCCACGTCTTGCACATTTTCCCACTGACGTGCTCTTTTCCATCTAAGCCACAGTACTTTGCTAAGAAAGTTTCAAAATGCATCTAAAAACACAATAAATATGGTAATAGGCATGTAAGACTTTTTTGGGGTGAAAATTAACTCAGAATTCTAGTGAATTTAGCTTCCCGAAGCGCCCTATTAGGCCTCTTAAATATGGCTTACTAGAGTTGTCACTTGCACAAAAAAAGTGCGTGAAATACTTTCATCGCTCATTATGAAGTTCTTCACAATTTTCTTCCGGAGTACAGTATGTGAAATCTCTGCTTGTAGTGCAACTGGGCATGTCTTCACCATATTTTCTGGGGTGTGCATTTTTACCCATCCCTTCCAGATGCTGCCAATCACAGTACAGACTGCTAGATCAACTGCTCTGATGTGATTGTCAACTTCTGGAAGGGAGGGTTGAAAGCACACATCCCCAGAGAAGATTCTGTTAAACACCGACTGGGCCTACTGGCAGGTTTCACAATGTGCTCCAGAAGAATTAAATGTAAATATCTGTGCAATGGGGTAATGTAACGAAAAACCACCTGCAAAATCAGGGGAGCTCCTAAATTTTTACAAGGTATTGAAAGGGCTCTGTCAGTAGGATAAACCCCCAAAGCTGTCTACATGGGCGTGCAGGTCATAGAAAGTGGAATAAAATGATATCTTGACTGTGACCTGACGTCTTATACCAAAGAAATCCAAGTTTTTCTTAATATGTAAAGACCTGTTAACATCTATGGGCTGGACATAGATGTCCCTGAGAATCTGCCCCCAGATTTTTTATTTTTTTTTAATTAAAAGGTGCGGTTACTAGTGTGAAACATGTTTTCGTTAGAGAAGACTGTCAGTCATTACATGTCTCACACTGGTAATGCTCCCTGATATTGAAATAAGCTTCAAAGGTATCTTCTGTAGAAAATTCGTATCCGGCCCATAGATTTTAACAGCTTATTTATATATTAAGAAAAATATAGATTTCTGTGGAATAAGACTTTGGATCACAGATATCATAGTTACATAGTTACTTAGGTTGAAAAAAGACCTAGGTCCATCTAGTTCAACCTTCCTCCACCAGTTCTACATTTAGTCACTAAGTCATTTATAACCAACAATGTTTTGTGTACTGAGGAAATCATCCAGCCCTTTTTTAAAAGCTGTTATAGTATCTGCCATTACTACCTCTTGTGGTAGTGTATTCCACAGTCTGACCGCTCTAACTGTAAAGAACCCTTTCCTATTTAGGTGTCGGAATCGCTTTTCTTCCACTCGCAGTGAGTGCCCCCTGGTCCTTAGTACTGTCTTTGGAAGAAATAAGTCATGTGCCAGTCCTTTATATTGACCACACATGTATTTATACATATAAATGAGATCTCCTCTGAGACGTCTTTTTTCTAAGCTAAACATACCTAACTTTTTCAACCTGTCATCATATGGGAGGCCTTCCATTCCTTGTAATAGTCTAGTTGCCCGCCTTTGAACTGACTCTAACTTCTGAATGTCCTTTTTAAAATGTGGAGCCCAAAACTGGATCCCGTATTCCAGATGTGGCCTTACAAGTGATTTATAGAGGGGGTAACAATACGTTGGGATCACGGGATCTAATCTCTCTTTTTATACACCCTAAAATCTTGTTTGCTTTAGCAGCTGCTGCTTGACATTGAGTGCTGCTGCTCAGCTTATTTGTAATGAGAATACCCAAGTCCTTCTCCTGTTCTGTAGTCCCGAGTTTACTTCCATTTAATGTATACGCAGCTATAGGATTACTACGTCCTAGGTGCATTACTTTACATTTATCAACATTAAATCTCATTTGCCAAGTATCTGCCCATTCTGACATCTTATCCAGATCTTTTTGTAATATTGTACTATCCAGGTCAGTTTTTAATATCCTACATAGTTTGGTGTCATCGGCAAAGACTGACACTGTACTATCAATCCCATCCACAAGGTCATTAATAAAGAGAGTAAAAAGAATCGGTCCAAGCACAGATCCCTGCGGCACCCCACTGCTGACTATAGCCCATTTAGAGAATGTACCATTTATGACTACTCTTTGTTTCCTATCTTTTAGCCAATTCCTTACCCAGTTGCATATAGTTTCCCCTAGTCCTTGCTTCTGGAGCTTTAGTATAAGGCTATTATGTGGTACAGTATCAAATGCCTTTGCAAAGTCCAAATAAATCACATCAGCTGCATTACCAATATCCAGGTTTGAACTTACCCCCTCATAGAACCCCAACAGGTTGGTTAGACAAGACTTATCTTTCATGAATCCATGCTGTTTGTCAGTTATCATATTATTTTCTGCAATATATTTTTGCATGTCATTCCTTAAAGTGCCCTCAAAAACTTTGCATACTACTGATGTCAGGCTTACTGGACGGTAGTTGCCTGGATCTACCCTCTTACCTTTCTTAAATATCGGTACCACATCAGCAATCCTCCAATCCTGAGGCACCAACCCTGTTACAAGTGAGTCTAAAAAGATGAGATACAGCGGTCTGTCGATTACGGAGCTCAATTCCCTCAATATTCGTGGATGAATGCCATCTGGCCCTGGGGATCAAGGTATCATTTTATTCCATTTCCTATGACCTACATGCCCATGTAGACGGCTCAGGAGCGATGATCCTACTGACAGATTCCATTTAATATACAGTAATTTTATTGTGCACATGACAGGTCCTCTTTAACATTTGCTCTTGTTGGAATTTTGTTAGTTGGCTGTATGTTTACTGGACACCTAATTATTTATATACTTGTCTTTTTTATATATTTTTACAGTTTATCTACGTCAATCAATCATTTTCTCCATCACCTGACCAAGAAGTGGGCATATTATATGAGGTAATGGAGCTGTGTAATAATCGATCAATCATTTCCGTGTGACTTTGTGGCTTTGAGTTTAGTGTTTCTCCTGATTACTGATAGTGTTGCTGTTTTTCATTCTTTGTTTTTTACTTTTTCTTTTTTAGAAATCTTGGTTGTCTGTCTTAATTTTATTTTACATTAATAATAAAATTTCAGTCAATTTTTTTTTTTTTTCTTTTCTTTTTTTTTTTTTCCTGCTTTGTGTGACCATTTGTTTATCTTTTTTTTTTCTCCTTTTAGTGCTTTGGCAGCGATGGAAAGCTTGTTTTACACTACTGTAAATCACAAGCTTGGGGGTGAAGAACCGTAAATTTTCCTCTTCGTGTTATTGTTTCTGATTCTTGAAGATATTGATGCAAATCTTGCCTTATTGTAGCCAAACAAGATCTAAACTACACTGAGAATACATTTCATTTCTCATTCCATCCAAAGAAGTTCTTGGAGATTCTGTCTGGAGTCGGACCGAGAAAGACAAGATGGATAGTCATTTATCAAGCAAAATAACTTATTTGCTGTGAAGTTTTGGTTTTCTTTGTTGCTCTTTTAACATCACAAAGCTACAGTGATCTCAACATTGAGATTTTCATCTTACAATTTTTTTTGTTAGTAATCCTACATGTACAATGAACTACACAATGCCACTTTTTCGTGAAAGTAGTTTTGTCTTGGGAATCCAGCATCCCTGACACTTCTGAAATGCTGAAGAATTCCAGAAAAGCTGGCCTGCCTTTTTCACCATTTTGTGGACAGATTTTCTAGGGCAGTTCATTGGTCTCCAAACGTATAATGCACTTGAATAATTGTTACAAAAAATAAATATGGAACACAAAAACAATTCTGTCTAGCCTTCATATTTTGGGTCCCCCCCTTTTTATATTTTTTCTTACGTATTTCATCTTTACATTTTGTTGCATGCTTTGAGCAGGAGGACGGTTTTGTTTGATGTTTTACCTTTACTGTTATATAGTTTCCCGTTGCTTACTTATGCCATAGTGATGTGTATTGCCCTCTAAGCCATACATACTGTATGTCCCCTTCTCTTCTAACAGTCTATTGTATTACTTTAAATGGGGACATGCGATTTTGTCATCCAAGGGTCACGTAGGTTGTATAGAAGGAGTGTCAAACTTCTTTTCACCAAGGGCCACGTGAGCCTTATGGTTGCCTTCAAAAGGCTGCTTGTAATTGTAAGGCTATGTGCCCACGGGAGCTCGTACCTACGGATATATTCGTAGCTACGGCTGCAGGTTTTCCGCAGTTGTCCGCCGGCATCTGCAGCTATTTTTAGCTGCGGGATTCCAGCGGAATAGCTGCGGTAAACCTGCGGACGTCCCGGCCCTATCTCCATAGTGGAGGGCCGGGATTTCCGCAGGTAATTCCGCAGGAATATTTGAAATGCAATTACGTGCAGCTGCAGGACATCTGCAGCATGTTCCGCAGCCGCACATTCCGCAGCGTGGACACAGACACCCCCATGTCCCATAGGATAACATGGGGAGTGTCTGTACATGCTAAAACCTGCGGATTTATCTGGAAAAAAACAGAAAAATCTTCAGGTTTTCCGCGGCAAAATCCGCAGAAGCAAGCTCTCGTGGGCACATAGCCTAAGGGTTCATGCAGATCTCTATGCAACACAGTAGAAGAATGGACTGCAATGCAAAAACTGGCCAGGGTCTTATAAGAAATATGTCCCTGGGTCATAGGGCTATACGAGCTGTCCCTTTGTTGTACGGGTGTACCAGAGTTGTCCCTGGGTAGAAGGGCTATACGACAGCTGTCCAAATGTAGTAGAGATATGATAGCTGTTCCTGGGTTGTAGGGCTGAGGGCGCAGTCCCTGGGTTGTAGGGCTGAGGGCGCAGTCCCTGGGTTGTAGGGCTGAGGGCGCAGTCCCTGGGTTGTAGGGCTGAGGGCGCAGTCCCTGGGTTGTAGGGCTGAGGGCGCAGTCCCTGGGTTGTAGGGCTGAGGGCGCAGTCCCTGGGTTGTAGGGCTGAGGGCGCAGTCCCTGGGTTGTAGGGCTGAGGGCGCAGTCCCTGGGTTGTAGGGCTGAGGGCGCAGTCCCTGGGTTGTAGGGCTGAGGGCGCAGTCCCTGGGTTGTAGGGCTGAGGGCGCAGTCCCTGGGTTGTAGGGCTGAGGGCGCAGTCCCTGGGTTGTAGGGCTGAGGGCGCAGTCCCTGGGTTGTAGGGCTGAGGGCGCAGTCCCTGGGTTGTAGGGCTGAGGGCGCAGTCCCTGGGTTGTAGGGCTGAGGGCGCAGTCCCTGGGTTGTAGGGCTGAGGGCGCAGTCCCAGACCTCAGAGTCCAAGATAGACTGCTAAGTATTGGCTGTATTTGCTCTAAATCAAAGAAGTTACCTGCTCCGTTTGCTTTTGCTGGACCCTATTCTAAGAACTGACTGTCTCAGCTTTGATTTCATGTTTCAACGATGCAACCTGCGCTTAGCTGTTCCTTGGGTAGTAGGGCTAGATGACAGCTGTCCCTTGGGTAGTAGGGCTAGATGACAGCTGTCCCTTGGGTAGTAGGGCTAGATGATAGCTGCCCTTGGGTGGTAGGGCTAGATGACAGCTGTCCCTTGGGTAGGAGGGCTAGATGACAGCTGCCCTTGGGTGGTAGGGCTAGATGACACATGTCCCTGGGTAGTAGGGCTATCCAAGAGCTGTTCCTGGGTGGTAGGGCTATCCGACAACTGTCCTTAGATAAGTAGGACTATAAAGAAAGCTGTCCCTGGGTAGTAGAGTTATAAGAGCTCTCCCACCCCTGTTGCATAAGCTGTAGTTTCCAGAACTAAAATATCTGAGTAGTGCAAGTAAACCAATTTATGTATATCAGCTCACCGTGTATGAGCTCACTCCTGGCTTCTCTGTGGAGCACGGACAGGCACTGCCACAGCCCGATATTGCAAGTAAAAGAAAGGAAAAACATCCAGCTCTTCAGGCGAGGAAAGCCATGGTCTTTATTTTAGCATGCAGACAGCGGATGACATGACCAGCACAGCACTACGCGTTTCAGGTGAAACAATCACCCTTAATCATGATGCTGGGAAGGTGGCACTACAAGGTTTATATACAATTACTGATTGACAACACAAGTGTTTAAATTACTTGAGCACCAGACATAATGTTAAAAATATTACTTTCATAAAAAATATATTTTTTCTATATATAGTACAAGTAAATAATTAATTTCTTTGAATATCTTTAAATTTCTGGACTGGGTTTAAATGTATATTCTATAATACTCATTAAAGTACACCAATATATGCACATATACACAAAGGCATGTGCATATATATGTGCATATACAAACATACATATGCATTCATTTTTCTATATTTTTTTCCTCCATTTCCATTTGTTATATTTTATGAAATTTAGATTAGAAATGAATATTTTCAAATTAAATGCCATTTTATATGCATATACGATTAACCATATTTTTCCAAGAATATCTCTAAATACAGATAAACCCAATTCATCCATTTTTGTACACATTCCATTCTTCATTGTAATGAATTTATGTTGTTGAAAGGCCAATTTTCATGATTTTATACTGTCGACATAAGTTAAGTTGTAATTTATACTAAGTAAAAGCTACTTTTGGTTTTATTTTAGTTCACAGGTATTTGCACTAAACTGTCATTTATAATATATCCCTTGCTTTTATTTTACTCAGAGTGTGGCAACACATTTGTACATACTAATTAGGACTCAGTAAAGGCCCCGTCACACTAAGCAACATCGCTAGCAACATCGCTGCTAACGAACAACTTTTGTGACGTTGCTAGCAATGTTGCTGTGTGTGACATCCAGCAACAACCTGGCCCCTGCTGTGAGGTCGTTGGTTGTTGCTGAATGTCCTGGGCCATTTTTTAGTTGTTGCTGTCCCGCTGTGAAGCACAGATCGCTGTGTGTGACAGCGAGACAGCAACAACTAAATGTGCAGGCACCAGGAGCCGGCTTCTGCGGAGGCTGGTAACCAATGTAAACATTGGGTAACCAAGAAGCCCTGTCCTTGGTTACCCGATATTTACCTTTGTTACCAGCCTCCGCCGCTCTCACTGTCAGTGCCGGCTCCTGCTCTGTGCACATGTAGCTGCAGGACACATCGGGTTAATTAACCCGATGTGTGCTGTAACTAGGAGAGCAAGGAGCCAGCGCTAAGCAGTGTGCGCTGCTCCCTGCTCTGTGCACATGTAGCTGCAGCACACATCGGGTAATTAACCCGATGTGTGCTGTAGCTAGGAGAGCAGGGAGCCAGCGCTAAGCGGTGTGCGCTGCTCCCTGCTCTGTGCACATTTAGCTGCAGCACACATCGGGTAATTAACCCGATGTGTGCTGTACTAGGAGAGCAGGGAGCCAGCGCTCAGTGTGCGCTGCTCCCTGCTCTCTGCACGTGTAGCTGCGTGACCTGGTAACCAAGGTAAATATCGGGTTGGTTTCCCGATATTTACCTTAGTTACCAAGCGCAGCATCTTCCACGCGGCGCTGGGGGCTGGTCACTGGTTGCTGGTGAGCTCACCAGCAACTCGTGTAGCCACGCTCCAGCGATCCCTGCCAGGTCAGGTTGCTGGTGGGATCGCTGGAGCGTCGCAGTGTGACATCTCACCAGCAACCTCCTAGCAACTTACCAGCGATCCCTATCGTTGTTGGGATCGCTGGTAAGTTGCTTAGTGTGACTGGACCTTTAGTGTGACTGGACCTTAAGATAGTGACTTGCTGGATTAGCACTATCAGATCAGATCGCATGCTGTGAATAGAGCAGTTAAGTCCGCGATGCGGCTGTTCATGAGTTTCACATGGATTTACATATACTGCAAGCACTGGGAATCAAGCTCATAAACTTTTAGGAGCAAAATCACACCCTGCAGATAGCGACCTCCATAGTTGGCACACAGGAGAAATTTATATGCTATGCATAAAACAGCTAAATTCTCCACATAGCCACACATGTGCACCACATAGGAGTCGCACACACTGCAGGTAATGTAAATACAGTTTGTAGATCCCACATTTTGAGGCAGAATCCCATGCTGCAAATGGTTGCTTACCAAGTCAACACTTATGAATAAGTCCATATACTGCAGATGAAACGATTAGATTCTCAATATGATTGCACATGTACAAAAGTAAACCGCACATGTGCAAGCAGTATGAACTTACTCCAAAGAGAAAGAAAAAACATTTTTTATTAAATTGCGCTACTCACACACTGAGTCAATTTTAGCAACGTTAGTGGTTGACAGTTAATTTATGTATTGCAGAAAAATAAATGAACCACAATATAACAGCATGACGAGGCTCATTTATTAAATGTTTTTAATAATAAATCATGAGGTCTCTGCGGAGATTCAGACCATCTGGAAAAGTAGTTCCTAGTCTGAATATTCACCAGACCTCTCTTTTGCGTAAAATTTTTTCTATATTACCTCTTCTATGTGGTTTATGTATTTTTTCTATACCATATACCTGCAAAGTATCAAATTTCCCATTATGTTTATTTATAAAATGTTTTGATAACTGGGAGATACCTCTAGATATTTTTTTTATGTGTTATGTCATGCAGGTGTTCTTTTATACGTATGTGAATTTCCGTTTAGTACTACCAATATATTTTAGTTTACAAGTTGTACATTGTGCCAAATAAACTATATACGTACTTCTACAATTTATAAAAGTTTTAATTGCATAACTGCTACTGGCGTTATTATTACTGAAAGATGTGGGTTTTTTTAGGGGTTATTAGACACAATTTACAGTGTTTCCTTGCACCTTGGTAGAATCCTTTTAGAGATAACCAGTTAGTGCCTGTGAGATTCGATGTCTTACTATTAATTTCACTTGGGGAAAGTTTGTCACCCAGGGAAGTTGCTCTCCTGGCAACCACTCTACAGTTGTTATCTAGAATTCTTCTCAAGGTTGTATCTTCTTTTAGTATGTTTAAGTTGCGATAGAAAATCTTACATATATCTTCAAATTGATTACTGTATTGTAATGCTAAGGTAATAACTGAATTAGCAGTAGGAAGATTTTTGGGTAAATTTTGAATGGAAGCTTTAGGTAAACTATTTTTAGATTTTGCAATTTTTTGTGCTCTGCTGAGCATCCAATTTTTATATCCTCTGTTTTTAAGTCTTGAGTTTATTGTGTTAATTTCAGTATGAAGGGTTATTTTTGAATTACAGTTTCTATATGCCCGTTGGGTTTCTCCCACTGGTATGGCCTTAATGGTATGCATGGGATGATGACTTGCTGCATGCAATATTGTATTTCCTGATACTTTTTTTCTGTGGGTGCATGTTTCGATGTTTCCATTATTCTTACCCGTCATTCGCAAATCAAGAAATTCTACAGCATATTGCTGGAACTCCACCTTAAGTTGAGAGGATTGTTGTTTAAATAGGTAGTGAGGTCTGATACGAGAGGTCCACCACCCGCCCACACAGAGGACGTCATCAATGAATCTCCCGTACCAGACCACACACCTAGCAAATGGATTAATGTCACTGTAAATGTACATTTCTTCCCACCAACTCATAACAAGATTTGCGATTGACGGGGAATATTTGGCACCCATAGATACTCCGGTTTTCTGAATAAAAAACTTTGAATCAAATAGGAAATAATTATTCGCCATCAAAAACTTGATGGCTTCCAATATGAACACTATTTTTTCACTATCAAAGTTAGAGTACTTCGTTAACCCCTTCAGCCCCAAGCCTATTTTGACCCTAAAGACCAGGCCATTTTTTGCAATTCTGACCAGTGTCACTTTATGAGGTTATAACTCTGGAACGCTTCAGCGGATCCCGGTGATTCTGAGATTGTTTTTTCGTGACATATTGGGCTTCATGTTAGTGGTAAATTTAGGCCGATATTTTTTGCATTTCTTTGTGAAAAAAACGGAAATTTCGTGAAAATTTTGTAATTTTCAAACTTTCAATTTTTATGCTCTAAAACCAACGAGACATATGACACAAAATAATTAATAAATAACATTTCCCACATGTCTACTTTACATCAGAACAATTTTGGGAAAAAAAAAAAATTTAAGGAAGTTATAGGGGTTCAAAGTTTATGAGCAATTTCTCATTTTTACAACAAAATTTACAAAGCCACTTTTTTTAGGGACCACATCACATTTGAAGCGATTTTGAAAGGTCTACATGACACAGAACACCCAAAAGTGACACCATTCCAAAAACGGCACCCCTCAGGCTACTCAAAACCTCATTCAAGAAGGTTATTAATTCTTCAGGTGCTTCACAGTAACTAAAGCAATGTGGAAGGAAAAAATGAACATTTTACTTTTTGCAACAAAAATATTAATTTAGCCTCAAATATTGCATATTCACAAGGGTAGCAGGATTAAATGAACCCCCAAAATTTGTTGGGCAATTTCTACTGAACACGCAGATACCTCATATGTGGCGAAAAACCACTGTTTGGCGCACGGCAGGACTCGGAAGGGAAGGAGCGCCATTTGACTTTTTTTAACAGAAAATTAGCTGGAATAGTTAGCCGCACCATGTTGCGTTTGGAGAGCCCCTGAGGTGCCGAAACAGTGGAGCTCCCCCACATGTGACCCCATTTTGGAAACTAGACCCCTCATGGAATTTATCTAGATGTTTATTAAGCACTTTGAGCCTCTGGGGGCTTCACAAAAGTTAATAGAGTTGAGCTGTGAAAATTTTACCACAAAATTGTTACTTCAACCAGGTAGCTTTTTTTTTCACAAGGGTATCAGGAAAAATTGCACCATAAAATGTATTGTGCAATTTCTCCTGAGTACACAGACACCTCATATGTGGTGGAAATAAAATGTTTGGGCGCACAGCAGGGCTCAGAATGCAAGGAGCGTCATTTGACGTTTCAAACGCAAAATTGTCTGGGATAATTAGCGTATTCCATGCTGTTTGGAGACCCCCTGAGGTGCCGAAACAGTGGAGCTCCCCCACATGTGACCCCATTTTGTAAACTAGACCCCCATGGCATAGAAAAAAAAAAACAGCGGCAGATGGGGGGGGGGGGCGGCAGATGGGGCGGCAGCAGATGGGGGGGCAGCGGCATATAAAGGGAGCATCTGTGATTGTGAGACGGCGGCTGGGATAGGGTGGGGGCGGATGGGAGAGGGCGCAGTGGATGCAGGAGCGGCAGAGGATGGGGGGAGGGGGGGATGGGTGGGAGGTGAGATTGGGGATAGTTACCCTACAGGATGGATCTAGGCAGCTGGATCACAGGAGATGAAGGAGGCAGCAGATCGGGGAGGGTGAGAGGTGGGGGAGGGAGCGCAGCGCAGATCACGGAGGAGACAGGTGAGCAGAGCACAGATCACGGGGGTGACAGGTGACGGAGCACAGATCACGGGGGTGACAGGTGAGGGAGCACAGATCACGGGGGTGACAGGGGAGGGAGCACACATCACGGCGGTGACAGGGGAGGGCGCACACATCACGGCGGTGACAGGGGAGGGAGCACACATCACGGCGGTGACAGGGGAGGGAGCACACATCACGGCAGTGACAGGGGAGGGAGCACACATCACGGGGGTGACAGGGGAGGGAGCACACATCACGGCGGTGACGGGAGGGAGCACACATCACGGCGGTGACAGGGGAGGGAGCACACATCACGGCGGTGACAGGGGAGGGAGCGCACATCACGGCGGTGACAGGGGAGGGAGCACAGATCACGGGGGTGACAGGTGAGGGAGCACAGATCACGGGGGTGACGGGAGGGAGCGCACATCACGGGGGTGACAGGTGAGGGAGCACAGATCACGGGGGTGACAGGTGAGGGAGCACAGATCACGGGGGTGACAGGGGAGGGAGCACACATCACGGCGGTGACAGGGGAGGGAGCACACATCACGGCGGTGACAGGGGAGGGAGCACACATCACGGCGGTGACAGGGGAGGGAGCACACATCACGGCGGTGACAGGGGAGGGAGCACACATCACGGCGGTGACAGGGGAGGGAGCACACATCACGGCGGTGACAGGGGAGGGAGCACACATCACGGCGGTGACGGGAGGGAGCACACATCATGGCGGTGACAGGTGTGGGAGCACACATCACGGCGGTGACAGGGGAGGGGGCGGGTAGCTGACCACGGGGGTGAGAGGTGGGGGGAGCGTGCAGCACATCACGGAGGGGAGGGGGCGAGCAGCACATCACGGAGGGGAGGGGGCGAGCACCGATCACGAGGGGGAGGGGCCGGGCAGCAGATCGGAGGGAGCGGTGGCACTATGACAGATGGAGGAGGACAGGGATCGTGCAGCACATCACGGAGGTGAGGGGCCGGGCAACGATCACGAGGGGTGAGGGGCCGGGCAGCAGATTGGGGGGAGCGGTGGCACTGTGGCAGATGGAGGGCGGCAGCGGATCGGGAGGTGTGGGGGTGAGGGTGCGGGCAGGAGATCGGGGAGACAGGTGGCAGATCGCGGAGGGCAGCGGCGGCGGCGGATCGGGACGCTTTTCGCCGGTTTCATACAGTGCAATGGCAGCGCGGCAACTTCCGGGTCCCATGCTCCGGTCTCATAACAGCATGGGACCGGAGCTTGTCGCCCTGCCATTGCACTGTGTACACTCACTGTGCTGGCGTGCTGCAGGGACGACAAGTGAAGCTGATGGGGGCGGTCACCGGCAACAGGTCCACTGTGATTGGAGAAATCGGTCACAAGGCCGATCTCTCCAATCAGAGCTACTGGAGCTGGGGAGGGTGATCCAGTGAGGTCACCCAGCTCCAGCCAATGGCCAGTGCTACAGCTGCACTGGCCAGGGCTGGATTTCAATGTTTCAGTCATTTTAAATGGCTGGAACATTAAGTGGCTGTGATTGGTTGAGCGGCGTTCGTCAGCCAATCACAGCCTCCGTAGGTCCGGGAAGGAGGCACCACCCCTCCTAAGGTCAGGAACAGGTCCCCTCCTCCCTGAATCTGCGGTTTATGTTAACATATTGCAGTCACCGGAGGCTCCGGTGCCGCTATTCCGCCATGACGGAAAGATCCATCCTTGGTCGTTAAGGCCCAGGGCACAAGGACGGATCTTTCCGTCCATGGTCGTGAAGGGGTTAAATGATGGACTGCCATTAATGCTACTTGCTGTGGTATTGAGATATATAAAGAGATAACATCTGCTGTTATCCAGCCGTAATCATTTTTCCATTTGATGTTTCTGATTCCATCCAAGACACTAATGGTGTCCCTAAGGTATCCTGGAACACGGCGGGCCAGAGGCTGCAACACGGAATCAATCCACTGTCCCAGCCTCTCACCCGCCGAGCCAATGCCCGACACTATGGGACGAATGGGAGGTGGATTTTCTCCTTTGTGTTTCAGGTAACCCATATAAAATGGGTATTTTGGGGATATTAATTTTGAAATACTCTGCATGTTTTTCACTGTAACTGCCAAGGGAGACTCCTTCATTTACCAATTTATGGATTTTTTTTATTTATAGTAAGGGTGGGATCGGTGGCAACAGAAATATAGGTATTCTTGTCTGACAATAGGAGATGTATCCAATTAATATAGTCAACTCTGTTCATTATTACCACCGATTCCCCCTTATCAGATTTTTTAATCACAATGTTATGGTTGTTTTCCAATTGACAAAGTGCCTCCCTCTGCTGGAAATTCAAGTTATTTAAATTGGTGTTTTTGCCAGAGCCATGCAGTAATTTCAAATCTCTCTCCATGTTTTTTTGGAAATTGATCATGGCTTCACATCTCTCATTTATTGGATAAAAATCCGGATTAGGGACACGAGCTACAATATTGCTACCTATGGGAGGATCTAGTTTGTGTTGATCACTCAGATCCTCCAATATTAGTAAAGCAAATTGTTCTCTGAAATCAAGATTTTCATACACATTTTCATGCTTAACCCTGTCAGTGTTTAATTGCGTGTCAGCCCCATTACAGAAGTGTTTCTTTACAACAACATTACGAACAAATTTGTTTATATCACACAATGTACCAAAAAAATCAAAGTTGTTTGTTGGAGCAAAATTTAAACCTAGTGTGAGAAGTGCTCTCTGTGTTTCTGATACATTGTATGAAGACAAATTAATGACATCTAAATTCACATTTGAATCTAAGTTCTCTTTGGACGTAGGGCATAACCTTTTGGATTTATGCTTCCTACCGCCTCTTCTACATTTCTTTTGAAATTTTTCCGTTTTTTGTAGTAGTTTTTTGAAGGTTGAGATGTTGGTTCAACACATGATTCATCAGTAGTATACCCCATAGAAGTGTCCAGGTCAGAACAACCAAATGAGACTTTGGATTTCATTTTGGGAGTTTTCAGTATAGAACGCGGGCTTTTCCATCTGTTTGCATTCTCCCATCTGCCCCATTCGTAGACTTGGTTAGATGAGTAGTCATGTAAGTCTCTGTTCAACTTGCGTTTTTTCATGTCCATAATATTTGATTCAATTTTATCTACAGATGCTTGTATACGACTGATGGTTTCTAGATAATTTTCCTCTGAAACAGTAGATTTTAATGTGGACTTTGCTTCATCTAGATTTATTTGAGTCTCTTTGAGTGTGATTTCTTCGTGCTCAATAATCAAACCAATGAGTTTCAAGGAGTAATAAGGATTCAAGGATAATGGATCTTTCAGCATAATTTTTTAAGGTGGTTACATTCCACCAAATTCTATTTTCTTTTTCTGACAGTTTTTGCAGTGTTTTCACAGATTCATCGCTTGATGTAGAAATGGCAGGTACATCCTTGTCTGTGGCACCAAAAAGTAGCTTTGCTTTATCTAAGCGTTGACTACAGCCATTCATTTTAGTAGTTGGATGAATACAATGGATTAAGTCCAGAAAAACAAACAACTTTGTCTGCTTAATCAATGCGGAGAGCAGAACAACCCGAGTCCCGAAAGGCAGAATTATAATCCAATGTATGTATATCAGCTCACCTTGTACGAGCTCACTCCTGGCTTCTCCCTGGAGCATGGACAGGCACTGCCACAGCCCGATATTGCAAGTAAAGGAAAGGAAAAACATCCAGCTCTTCAGGCGAGGAAAGCCATGGTCTTTATTTTAGCATGCAGACAGCGGATGACATGACCAGCACAGCACTACGCGTTTCAGCTGAAACAATCACCCTTAATCATGATGCTGGGAAGGCGGCACTACAAGGTTTATATACAATTACTGATTGACAACACAAGTGTTTAAATTACTTGAGCACCAGACATAATGTTAAAAATATTACTTTCATAAAAAATATATTTTTTCTATATATAGTACAAGTAAATAATTTCTTTGAATATCTTTAAATTTCTGGACTGGGTTTAAATGTATATTCTATAATACTCATTATAGTACACCAATATATGCACATAGACACAAAGGCATGTGCATATACAAACATACATATGCATTCATTTTTCTATATTTTTTTCCTCCATTTCCATTTGTTATATTTTATGAAATTTAGATTAGAAATGAATATTTTCAAATTAAATGCCATTTTATATGCATATACGATTAATTAACCATATTTTTCCAAGAATATCTCTAAATACAGATAAACCCAATTCATCCATTTTTGTACACATTCCATTCTCCATTGTAATGAATTTATGTTGTTGAAAGGCCAATTTTCATGATTTTATACTGTCGACATAAGTTAAGTTGTAATTTATACTAAGTAAAAGCTACTTTGGTTTTATTTTAGTTCACAGGTATTTGCACTAAACTGTCATTTATAATATATCCCTTGCTTTTATTTTACTCAGAGTGTGGCAACACATTTGTACATACTAATTAGGACTCAGTAAAGGCCCCGTCACACTAAGCAACATCGCTAGCAACATCGCTGCTAACGAACAACTTTTGTGACGTTGCTAGCAATGTTGCTGTGTGTGACATCCAGCAACAACCTGGCCCCTGCTGTGAGGTCGTTGGTTGTTGCTGAATGTCCTGGGCCATTTTTTAGTTGTTGCTGTCCCGCTGTGAAGCACAGATCGCTGTGTGTGACAGCGAGACAGCAACAACTAAATGTGCAGGCACCAGGAGCCGGCTTCTGCGGAGGCTGGTAACCAATGTAAACATTGGGTAACCAAGAAGCCCTGTCCTTGGTTACCCGATATTTACCTTTGTTACCAGCCTCCGCCGCTCTCACTGTCAGTGCCGGCTCCTGCTCTGTGCACATGTAGCTGCAGGACACATCGGGTTAATTAACCCGATGTGTGCTGTAGCTAGGAGAGCAGGGAGCCAGCGCTAAGCAGTGTGCGCTGCTCCCTGCTCTGTGCACATGTAGCTGCTGCACACATCGGGTAATTAACCCGATGTGTGCTGAAACTAGGAGAGCAGGGAGCCAGCGCTAAGCTGTGTGCGCTGCTCCCTGCTCTGTGCACATGTAGCTGCAGCACACATCGGGTAATTAACCCGATGTGTGCTGTAGCTAGGAGAGCAGGGAGCCAGCGCTAAGCATTGTGCGCTGCTCCCTGCTCTGTGCACATTTAGCTGCAGCACACATCGGGTAATTAACCCGATGTGTGCTGTAACTAGGAGAGCAGGGAGCCAGCGCTCAGTGTCCGCTGCTCCTTGCTCTCTGCACGTGTAGCTCCGTGCACTGGTAACCAAGGTAAATATCGGGTTGGTTACCCGATATTTACCTTAGTTACCAAGCGCAGCATCTTCCACGCGGCGCTGGGGGCTGGTCACTGGTTGCTGGTGAGCTCACCAGCAACTCGTGTAGCGACGCTCCAGCGATCCCTGCCAGGTCAAGTTGCTGGTGGGATCGCTGGAGCGTCGCAGTGTGACATCTCACCAGCAACCTCCTAGCAACTTACCAGCGATCCCTATCGTTGTTGGGATCGCTGGTAAGTTGCTTAGTGTGACTGGACCTTAACTTATCTCTCTCCCAGCTAATCAGATCTGTCCCTCCAGCCTGTCCCTGCAGCACCCTTCAAGGTTTCATGTCATCCTACAGAGCTGCCAGACTCTTATTTCCAGGATAATTCCTTTTACTGCAGGCATAATAACAGACGATCCAGCATAGCATCTTGGACCAATGCAGCAGAGGGAAGGCCTGATACCTCCATCCACGGCTGCCAAATTTTATAAAATTTACTCAGCGCTTTTCTCTTTAGATAGACTTCTCTTTCCAGTCTAAGGACGTTATTAATTTTACTAGAAGGTGGCCCGATTCTACGCATCGGGTATTCTAGAATTTACGTATTGTGTAGTTCATGTATGATTTTTGTTATATATATAGATGTTGTTGTGTGTAGTTACCAAGTGTTTGTGTAGGGCGCTGTACATGTTCTGGGTGTGGCGGGGGGTGAGAGCGGTGTTGTATGTGTGTTGCGTGTGTTGCGTTGTTTGTGGAGCGCTGTGTGTCTGTAGCGTTGTGTGTGTGTGTGTGTGTGTGTTGTGCGGTTTGTGTGTGTGTGGTGTGTTTTGGGGGGAGGTATGTTTTGAGCAATGTGTGTGTTGTGCGGTATGTGCGTATATTTGTGTGTGCTGCGGTGTTTGTGTGTTGGGTGTTGTGTGTGTGCAGCGTTGTGTGTGTGTGTGTGGGTGTCTGTGTAGGGCGTTGTTTGTGGTTCCTATGCTGCGCATTCCCAAACGTGCTCCATCCGCCATGCTGCGCACTCCCAAACGTGCTCCACCCGCCATGCTGCGCACTCCCAAACGTGCTCCATCCGTCATGCTGCGCACTCCCAAATGTGCTCCATCCGCCATGCTGCGCACTCCCAAACGTGGTCCATCCGCCATGCTGCGCACTCCCAAACGTGGTCCATCCGCCATGCTGCGCACTCCCAAACGTGGTCCATCCGCTATGCTGCGCACTCCCAAACGTGGTCCATCCGCCATGCTGCGCACTCCCAAACGTGCTCCATCCGCCATGCTGCGCACTCCCAAACGTGCTCCATCCGCCATGCTGCGCACTCCCAAACGTGCTCCATCCGCCATGCTGCTCACTCCCAAACGTGCTCCATCCGCCATGCTGCTCACTCCCAAACGTGGTCCATCCGCCATGCTGCGCACTGCCAAACGTGCTCCATCCTCCATGCTGCGCACTCCCAAACGTGGTCCATCCGCCATGCTGCGCACTCCCAAACGTGCTCCATCCCCCATGCTGCGCACCCCCCATCGTGCTCCATTCCCCATGCTGCACCAGCATCAGCCTCTCTGCCCGCAGCATCAGCCTCTCTGCACACAGCATCAGCCTCTCTCCTCCGAGCATCAGCCTCTCTCCTCACAGCATCAGCCTTTTCTGTCCCTAGCATCAGCCTCTCTCCTCCCAGCCTCAGCCTCCCTCAGCATCAGCCTCTCTTCTCTCAGCCTTCCCCTCCCAGCCTTCCCCAGGATCAGCCTCTCTCATCCCAGCATCAGCCTCTCTCCTCCCAGCATCAGCCTCTCCTCTCTGTCCCCAGCATCAGCCTCTCTCCTCCCAGCCTTCCCCAGCATCAGCCTCTCTCCTCCCAGCCTTCCCCAGCATCACCCTCTCTCCTCCCAGCCTCCCCCAGCATCAGCCTCCCCCAGCATCAGCCTCTCTCCTTCTAGCCTCCCCCAGCATCAGCCTCTCTCCTTCCAGTCTCCTCCAGCATCAGCCTCCCTCTCCCAGCTTTCCCCAGGATCAGCCTCTCTCCTCCCAGCCTCCGTCTTCCCAGCCTCCCCCAGCATCAGCCTCCCCCAGCATCAGCCTCTCTCCTTCCAGCCTCCCCCAGCATCATCCTCTCTCCTTCCAGCCTCCCCCAGCATAAGCCTCCCTCTCCCAGCCTTCCCCATGATCAGCCTCTCTCCTCCCAGCCTCTGTCCTCCCAGCCTTCCCCAGCATCAGCTTTCCCCTCCCAGCCTCCCTCAGCATCAGCCTTCCCCAGCATCAGCCTCTCTCCTCCCAGCCTCAGCCTCTCTCCTTCCAGCCTTCCCCAGCATCAGCCTCTCTCTCCCAGCCTCAGCCTCTCTCCTTCCAGCCTTCCCCAGCATCAGCCTCTCTCTCCCAGCCTCAGCCTCTCTCCTTCCAGCCTCCCTCAGCATCAGCCTCCCCTTCCCAGCCTTCCCCAGGATCAGCCTCTCTCCTCCCAGCCTCCTTCAGCATCAGCCTTCCCCTCATCAGCCTCCCCCTCCCAGCCTTCCCCAAGATCAGCCTCTCTGCTCCCAGCCTCCTCCAGCACGCCGTGCTCCTCTGCCGACACTCACACACACCCGATCGCATACACTCACCCACACAACCGATCGCATACACTCACCCACACAACCGATCGCATACACTCACCCACACAACCGATCGCATACACTCACCCACACAACCGATCGCATACACTCACCCACACAACCGATCGCATACACTCACCCACACAACCGATCGCATACACTCACCCACACAACCGATCGCATACACTCACCCACACCCGATCGCATACACTCACCCACACCCGATCGCATACACTCACCCACACCCGATCGCATACACTCACCCACACCCGATCGCATACACTCACACACACCCGATCGCATACACTCACACACACCCGATCGCATACACTCACACACACCCGATCGCATACACTCTCACACACACCCGATCGCATACACTCACACACACAGACACTGACGAAATCGCACATACGCGCTGATACTCACAACATCCGGAGATATCACATGCTTCTGGCCATGTGATCCTCCGTCAGGTCCTGGAAGCTCACAGCACAGTATCGCCGCCGAGAAGCAAGCGATATCCCAGGATGTTGTGAGTATGTGGATGCGATGTGATGTGTGTGTGAGAGTGAGTGTGATCTGATGTGTGTATGTGTGTGTGTGCTGTTATGTGTGTGTGTGCGTGTGTGTATGTTCCGCCGCTGCAGGACCTTGATGTGTGGATGCGATGTGATGTGTGTGTGAGGTGTGTGTGAGAGTGAGTGTGAGCCGGTGTACGCTGGTAACTATGATACACATCGGGTAACTAAGGGACCTTAGTTACCCGATGTGTATAATGGTTACCAGCTTTCACGGCCTCCGTCAAGATCCCAGCATCGCAAGGTTATGTCTGGCGCTGCTGGGATCCTGACGGAGCCGGTGTAGAAGCAAGCGATATCCCAGGATGTTGTGATGTGTGAGGTGTGTGTGAGAGTGAGTGTGAGAGTGAGTGTGATCTGATGTGTGTGTGTGTGTACTCACCTGGGAATCGGAGCTCCGTGTCAGTTGGGCCAGAGCGAGCGTGCATTGCGTGAGGGGGGCGGGGCCTACAGAGAGCCGGGGTGAGAGGCCAATCCGTGGGGGGGCGGGGCCATGGCGAGCCCAGCGGCCAATCAGCTTTGTGTCACCGTAAGGACACAATTTCGGAGCATGACAGACAGACAGACAGACAGAATAAGGCAATTATATATATAGATTTTTAAGCTCCATTAAGTTTGGGACGAAGGATCTAGCCAATGGTATGTTAACAGCTTCCTTCTTTGGTAAAGAATGCGTGATATAGCTAGGGCCGTTGGAGAATCCGAGTCCACTCCTCCGTCCCACAAATTCACCAGGCAAATACACAGCGAGGGTTGTATTTTAATGTGGTACACCTGCTCTATAAGTTCCAGGGCTTGCTTCCAAAACTCACCTATATGTCCACATTCCCACGACATGCATTAAGTGGGCATCATCCTGTCCACACCTGACGCATTGTGCATTTTGTCTAAGTCCTATCTTGAACAGGAGGTTAGGTATGGATGAGAAACAGCTGAGAAAGCCTTTCACACTCAGACTGCCATTTTAGGAATCTGTTCCAATATGTCAGACCCCTGTCATCAGTTAAGGGGCCTAAGTCCTGTTCCCATTTATTTTTGACAGTTAACGAGTATCTATCCAAGTGGATTATATGTCACATTCACAAGGCCTACCCTCTTCTGTCTCTCAAATGCATGTCGCAGCTGTAAATATTGGTATAAAAAATACATGTGGGAGATGAAATTCAATCTGTAATTGTTCAAAGCTCTTAAGAACATTATTTAGCAGGACCTGATACCAAATAGATCCCTCTCTTCCCACCCTCTAAATCCTTCAAGTTTCTGAATTTCTTGTAGGTCCTGATTCCGTCATAGTGGCCAGAACTCTGCTGGCCCATTTACTTTCAGAAGAGATTTGCCCCTGTCCCATACCTTAAAGATCATGGCTAGTGTTGGGTGTTGTGCCCTGTTCACCTGCCTCCGTCCCACCTCTGAAAATACTTGGTATGTCGGCTACTCTGATCCCTCTCTTACCAGATCACCACTAACATCTTATGCCCCCCCTTCCCCCAACCCCTGAATTGCTGCATCTGAGAAGCAATATAATACAGGCACGGGTTCGGCACCGCCAATCCTCCCTCCTCCTTTCCCCGTTGTAACACCTCTAATCAGATTCAGGCGTGTTTTTTCTTCTATATAAGTTCCCGGAACAACGTGTTGATTTTGGTAAAAAAAAATCCATATGTTTCCAGACTCGGGAATTATCTATAAGGTATAACAGTTGTCGCATCAATACCATTTTAATTAGGTTAGTTCTACCTATATTTGACAATGGGAGTCCGGCACCAAGTATTGCTCTTCACTCTAAACTGCGCCAGCAGGGGATCGAGGTTAAGGGCTCAAACTCATTTGGGTTCGGGCTAATGGTTATTCCCAAGTACTTGAACTCTTGAACTATGGGGAATGGTATCTGCAGGTCCAAGAAGCTTGTCAGGAGAGGGTCCAACAGCATTATGGCCGACTTGGACCAGTTAATCCTAAGACCAGATCTCCGCCAAGAGTCTTGAATAAGATCCATCGCCTGCGAAATTAAGGAGTGCACTCTGTTAAGGCATGAAAGCAAATCATCTGCATATAAAGATATCTTCTGTTCTATAGCTCCACATTTAAATCCCACAACCTCCCTGGACATCCACATTGCAACCGCTAATGGCTCAATTGCAGTGACGAATAGCAGGGGGGAAAGCGGGCACCCGTGTCTGGTACCTCTTCTCAGAGGAAAAGACCCAGAGACCCGGCCATTCACCCTAATCCTCGCCACCGGTGAGTAATATAGCAGTTTCACCCAATTTACAAACCTATTTCCAAATCCCATTTTTCCGAGGACCGCCCACAAGAATCTCCACTCCAGGCTGTCAAACGCCTTAGCGGCATCTAAGGACAAAATTTCTCTTTCCCCTGGATTCTCAGAGCTTTGGTGCAGTCCTAAATATAGTCTTTTAAGGTTCAGTGATGTAGTTCTGCTTCAAATGAAACTGGTTTGGTCATTATTCACAATATATGAGACAATTCGGAACATTCTTTTGGCGAGTACCTTGGCTAACAACTTAATGTCCATTGATAGAAGAGAGATCAGGCGGTATGACTTTGGGGTTTCAGGATTTTTCCTCAGTTGCAGAATTAGGACTATGCCAGGGCCCATATATCCCACGGGCCAGCGTCTGCGGGCACGGCTCCATAGGCCACATCCAGCCGGGAGCGGACTCCTGAGTTCCAAACAAGGAAGTCCACCTTACACAAAGTCAGTGCAGAGGAAAAGGATAGAGACCACCAGCCCGGGTGGGGGGATCCGAATGCAACCGGCCGCCAGCACCTTGGTTTACCAAAGACTCGTGTGATTCATTGACTGTGAGTAATCAAACATCCCCTTGCCATCGCTATACCCTGCACGAAGACACTGGGTCCCGGGGCAACCATCCCTACTCACGGAGGGGTTAACATCTAGCTGCCACTACATCTCTCCCGGGTGCCCCATATCATCAGCAGTGGTGTCGCAAACTCACCACACACCGTGGGTGGCATCACGAACTTAATACGGCCTAGCCCGTACATCTACTTCCCCCACTTTTATTCGGCGTGTCTGCGAGACCCCCGGGTCCGGAGACCCTCGAGCCACCCCCCTTGGAAGGTCCGGATCCGAGCAGCGGCGGCTGCTGGCACGGGGGCGGCACACCCCGAAAACTTGGTGTCACGAACAAGATACTTACCCATCCACTTACCTGGTGGAAGTGCGCCTTGAATTGGATAGTCAGCGGTGATCCGTTGAAAGCTTTTCAGAAGTCGCCATTTTTGCCGCCATTTTTGGGTGCAAAAGCCCCGCCCCCTGGGATCACGGCCGGAAGGTGAACCCCGAGGTCATAAAACGAAACTAACAAGCCGCAAAAGAGAGTGCCGGCAAAAGACCAAGGAGGAGAAGCGGGAAGATGTCTGCTTCTAAACCTGATGCTGGCCCCGCGGCACCCCAGGGCGGAGCGAAGATCCCTGCGGAGGAACGCGAGTCGGGTCGCTTACCGGTAGGGACCGCTGCCTGGCTGGACCAGTCGAAACCTAATTTACAGGCGAAATGGCCGTCGTCCCTTGTGAGGAATCTGCACCTAGTTCTCCTCCTGCCTTTTAACCAGCACATGTTTGAATAAAAGGATTTCGGCACAGCGGTGGAGTGCGGTCTTTTCCTTCCTGGAGTTGTTTGGACTTATTGACTGTGAGTAATAAAACATCCCCTTGTCGTCGCTATACCATGCATGAAGACACTGGGTCCCGGGGCAACCATCCCTACCCACGGAGGGGTTAACATCTAGCTGCCACTATATCTCTCCTGGGTACCCCATAACAGCAGTGGGGGTGTCCCAACTTACCACACACCGTGGGTGGTGTCACGAACTTAATACGGCCTAGCCCGTACATCTACGTCCTCCCCTTTTATTCGGCGTGTCCGCAGACCCCGGGTCCGGAGACCCTCGAGCCACCCCTCTTGGAAGGTCCGGATCCGAGCAGCGGCGGCTGCTGGCACAGGGGTGGCACACTTCTTTCATAGAATGTGCAAGAACCTTCTGCCTTTTCAAATACTTTATGTGTGTAATAACAGAGGAGCATAAGTTTTTATAAAAAAAAACTCCCCAGGCAAGCCGTCCGTATCTGGAGCTTTTTCATTTTGTGTCTGGCCAAGCGCCTCCTCCAACAGAATATCCCTGTCCAACAAATCTCTATCCTCATCAGTCAGTTTGGGGAGAAGAAGAGAATTGAGATACTGGTCAATCTCATCCTCTGTAAAGTCACAATCTGAGGTATATAGACACGAGTAAAGGCCCCGTCACACACAGAGATAAATCTTTGATAACAGAGAGTAGACGAAGAAGGGTTCTTAATTCCGCGCCAAGAACTCAGTGGATTCAGAAGGAGATTAATGCTTCTTTTAATAACATGCACAGGTCAACGCGTTTCAGGAGTCACAGCTCCCTTCATCAGGACAACAGGCAAGGAACATCATGATTTGATTAAAAGATGCTTATTAAAAGAAGCATTAAAATCCTTCTGAATCCACTGAGTCCTTGGCACGGAAATAAGAACCCTTCTTCGTCTACTCTCTGTTATCAGCCATATTTTGTGACTGCTCCTGGGACCCGGATTCTTACATGCGTGCATAGTGGTTGTGACTATTCATATCTTTACCCTTTCTATTATTGGGGTAAGACCCTATTGCGCTTTTCTTTTTCCACAGTTCTTGATTAGAGATAAATCTTTGGCAGATCTGTGGTTGCATTGAAATCATGGACATATTGTTCCATTTGTACACAGCCACAAACCTGCCACTGATTGTCCACAATTTCACTGCAACCACAGATCTGCCTCAGATTTATCTGTGTGTGTGACAGGGCCTTAATATATGCACATTTCTTCAATTATGTCCTCACCGTCTTCCACTATACCACCTGTGTCCGTTACCAATCTATTAATATAAGAGGCGCTATCCTCTGCTTTAATGACCATGGCAAGTAAATGTCCCACCCCCTCCATGAAGAATTTCTGCTTGAGGAAAAAACGTTTGTTAGTTGCCGCAGACAGGAGATATTTCCTCAATGACGCTTGTGCACTCTCCAGAAGTTTTTTATTTTTCTCTATTGGATTTAATATCACTGCGGCCTCCACCTCAGGCAATTCTTAAAGGAAAGGTGTCGCGCTTTTTTTGTATTAATAGTGATTATGGAATCAAGTATTTTTAATACAAAATTAAACTCACTGTTTATTTAGTTTTTATTTAATTCTAGTTTCACTGAAGCACTGGGGGCTTCCATCTTGGATTTGCTTTGTGTAACGACAGTTACTCCTCTAATTTATGGCAGCCCCCTGGGCATAGACTCTGATAGTCGGACTGCGACCCTATACTTAATACAGGAAAGCTCCCCTCTGTGACCTGGACACGCCCCCTGGGCTGTCCAGATCACAGTAGAGGGTGGAGATCGGCAACATTTTTGGGCAGCTCACAGTGTATGCGTGTGAGTACCAGCGCCCCCCCCCACCGCCACCATCTCCAATAACACCCCCCGCACCGCCGCTACCCCTCCACCCCCCGCTCTCCTTGCTGCAGCACCGTCTCCCTGCCACCGGTTACCCCTGTCACCCGTTCGGCCTGTGTGAGTACCGGCACCCCTCCTGCCGCTGCTGTCATATCCAATAACGCCCCCGCTCTCCCCCCCATGCGCTGCCGCTACCTTCCCCAGTCTGCTCTCAAAGCATTGCATGCGGGCGGGTGTGCATGCAGAGTATTATGTGCATGCAATGCATTGCTTGCGTGAATGCATGCAGAGGATTGCGTGCATGTGGGCAAAGAAAATCCAGAAAAATTATATATATGTTGTATATCTGCATGAACACATGCTAGAATGGCACAATTTTTGTACATAAATGCAGAGCATTGCGGGCGGGCGTCTGTGCGACAGAGCATTGCGGGCGTGCGTGTGGCAGAGCATTGTGGAAGTGTGTGGCGGATCATTGTGTACATGTATGTCGCAGAGAATTGCGGACCTGCGTGTGGCAGAGCATTGTGTGTGCACATGCGTGTTGCACAGCATTGAAGGCGTGCATGTGGCAGAGCATTGCGTGTGTGTGCGTGTGGCAGAACATTGCGGGTGGGCGTGCATGCGGCAGAGCATTGCCGAGCCCTCTAACGTTCCATGCCACAACGTTTAGTAGTTTCGCCATAAGTGCACACTAAGGAATGTAGTTCAGGGTAGAGCTGGGCTCGACTGCGGGTATGGGGGAGGTGCTTAAGGGAAGAACGTTACAGTAGTTTAACAAGTCCCAAGCACACAATCAATTGCAAAAGGGGACTTGTTAAACTACTGTAACGTTCTTCCCTAAAGCACCTCCCCCATACCCGCAGTCGAGCCCAGCTCTACCCTGAACTAGCTTACTATTTGTTTATGCTGGTGCTCCTGCGTAGCACCACTAATGTCTCTCCCAACACTCTCGTACAGTAACGATCAAGCCGCGACTGTCTTGGCTGGGATATCCGCGACTAACCGTTTTCTCACTGTACCTACAGAGGAGCTCCGCACCAGGAATTATTTGAAGGAGTTGAAGCGACACACATCGCTTGAACTCCACGCAGTGACCCTCGCGGAGTATCACCGGGCTCAGCGCATCCCCAGAGGACTTAGAGTCCCCTTAAGGCCAACCCTCTTTGCTGACAATCCCTCGTACTGCGATCAATTCGAGGGTATCCTTAATAAGTGTTCTTTCGATATTATCATACTGACACTGGATTACTTGCAGAAAGAGATTGCCACTGTTGATGCCAGCATAAAAACCATCGAGGAACAACTGTCCCAGACTCTCCCTGCCGCTGACTGCTCCTCTCTGAAAACCAAGAACAAAGAGACCATCACGGACTTCCAGCAGACCTTGCAGACCCATAAACGATCAAAATCTATTCGTGACCAAGACGACTACTTGAAAAATCGGGTCTACAAATGGCGCACCTCCTCATTTCCATCAGAACGAAGGCCCTCCCATCGAGGGAATTACACAAGTACCTACATCTCGGACAGCGACCAGAGTTATTCCGGTCCCTCCTCTTCTTTTTTAGGTATCGGTCCACAAACAAGAGGCAAACCAGGAGGGGCAAAAACAGGGCCCCCCCCCGCACAGGATGAACACACGGTCCCAGGTAGGGAGAACATCGTTTATAACATCTCCTCGCTAACTCTTACACCCACAGAAACCAGAGTCCTACAGAAAGGCCTCACCTTTTGTCCCACGCCTCCACTTAACACCTTCACCTTGGAGCAGGAATTGAATAGATTCTTTAGGAATCTCCGGTTAAAAGCCCATTTCGCTACCCCTCAGAACTCTCCGGACACCAATCCTGTAGCCCCTACATTGGATTCCTGTCCGGCAACTTCTCTGACACTACGCGAACTAGGCCTCTCCAATCCAAGCACTTTTCAACCACCCAAACGTTATCATCCAGTAGAGACCTACATATCATTAGTCACACGTGACATCGATAAGATTAAAACAGATATAGGACACGGACAACTGCACCTCCGCCACAATATGACCAGTGAGGAATCTAGAGCTCTCCTCTCACTTAAAACCAATCCCCACCTGATCATAAAACCTGCCGACAAAGGCGGCGCCATTGTTGTCCTCGATAAATCTTACTACGTGTCCGAGATTAAGAACCAACTCAGTGACTCCACAACCTATACCCCTATTCCACGGGACCCCACTGCGACCATCCGCTCCACCATTCAAAACTTAGTCAACTTCTATACTAGCAACGCCACAATAGATAGCAAACTATCTGGTTTTCTCATCAACAACCATCCCGTCACACCCGTATTTTACACCCTCCCCAAAATACATAAAAATCTCACTCCCACCCCCGGTCGACCAATCGTTGCTTCCACTGACTCCATTCTGTCACCACTTGCCCGCACCCTGGAAAAGATACTTACACCCCTCATCCCAAAAACCCCCTCTTATCTCAAGGACACCACTCACTTCCTGGAAACCATATCCAACATCAACCAAGTTACCAACAATGGTTTCCTGGTCACCATGGATGTGACCAGCTTATATACCAGCATCGACCATCAAGGGGGTCTCCGGGCAGTCGAGTGGTTACATAGTTACATAGTTACTTAGGTTGAAAAAAGACCTAGGTCCATCTAGTTCAACCTTCCTCCACCAGTTCTACATTTAGTCACTAAGTCATTTATAACCAACAATGTTTTGTGTACTGAGGAAATCATCCAGCCCTTTTTTAAAAGCTGTTATAGTATCTTAAATTACTACCTCTTGTGGTAGTGTATTCCACAGTCTGACCGCTCTAACTGTAAAGAACCCTTTCCTATTTAGGTGTCGGAATCGCTTTTCTTCCACTCGCAGTGAGTGCCCCCTGGTCCTTAGTACTGTCTTTGAAAGAAATAAGTCATGTGCCAGTCCTTTATATTGACCACACATGTATTTATACATATAAATGAGATCTCCTCTGAGACGTCTTTTTTCTAAGCTAAACATATCTAACTTTTTCAACCTGTCATCATATGGGAGGCCTTCCATTCCTTGTAATAGTCTAGTTGCCCGCCTTTGAACTGACTCTAACTTCTGAATGTCCTTTTTAAAATGTGGAGCCCAAAACTGGATCCCGTATTCCAGATGTGGCCTTACAAGTGATTTATAGAGGGGTAACAATACGTTGGGATCACGGGATCTAATCTCTCTTTTTATACACCCTAAAATCTTGTTTGCTTTAGCAGCTGCTGCTTGACATTGAGTGCTGCTGCTCAGCTTATTTGTAATGAGAATACCCAAGTCCTTCTCCTGTTCTGTAGTCCCGAGTTTACTTCCATTTAATGTATACGCAGCTATAGGATTACTCCGTCCTAGGTGTATTACTTTACATTTATCAACATTAAATCTCATTTGCCAAGTATCTGCCCATTCTGACATCTTATCCAGATCTTTTTGTACTATTGTACTATCCAGGTCAGTTTTTAATATCCTACATAGTTTGGTGTCATCGGCAAAGACTGACACTGTACTATCAATCCCATCCACAAGGTCATTAATAAAGAGAGTAAAAAGAATCGGTCCAAGCACAGATCCCTGCGGCACCCCACTGCTGACTATAGCCCATTTAGAGAATGTACCATTTATGACTACTCTTTGTTTCCTATCTTTTAGCCAATTCCTTACCCAGTTGCATATTGTGTCCCCTAGTCCTTGCTTCTGGAGCTTTAGTATAAGGCTATTATGTGGTACAGTATCAAATGCCTTTGCAAAGTCCAAATAAATCACATCAGCTGCATTACCAATATCCAGGTTTGAACTTACCCCCTCATAGAACCCCAACAGGTTGGTTAGACACGACTTATCTTTCATGAATCCATGCTTTGTCAGTTATCATATTATTTTCTGCAATATATTTTTGCATGTCATCCCTTAAAATGCCCTCAAAAACTTTGCATACTACTGATGTCAGGCTCACTGGACGGTAGTTGCCTGGATCTACCCTCTTACCTTTCTTAAATATCGGTACCACATCAGCAATCCTCCAATCCTGAGGCACCAACCCTGTTACAAGTGAGTCTAAAAAGATGAGATACAGCGGTCTATCGATTACGGAGCTCAATTCCCTCAATATTCGTGGATGAATGCCATCTGGCCCTGGGGATTTGTCAATGTTTAATTTACTCAGACGTAGGCGTACTTCATCTTGTGTTAAATTAATTATATCGGGTGGTGGACTTTGATTTTTCACTTGTTGAATGATCCCTGGTACAGTCAGCTCCTTGGTGAATACAGATGAGAAATGCCTATTTAATATCTCAGTCTTTTGTTTGTCCTCTATAACTAACTTGTTATTATATTTTAAGGGGCCGATACTATCCTTTGTTTTCCTTTTGGCATTAATTTATTTATAAAAGATTTTGGGATTTATTTTAATGTCATTGGCGATTTTTGTTTCAGTAGCTAATTTTGCTTGTTTGATTTCTTTTTTACATTTCCTATTGATATCTTTATACTCCTGCAATGCTATTTCTGTATTCTCAGCCTTTAAGATTTTAAATGCCCTTTGTTTTTGTTTTATTATACTTTGTACAGTCTTATTTATCCATAGTGGTTTCTTTTTATTCCTGGACATTTTATTACCAGAGGGTATACGTTTTTTACAGGACTCTAGTAGTATATCCTTACACTTACCCCATTTATGTTCGGTATCCCCAGTTACCATGACTTTGTCCCAATCTACACATTTAAGCTCTTCCCTTAATTTGTTGAAATCAGCTTTCCTAAAATTCCAGGTTTTAGCATTCCCCCTTTGAAATGTTCTATTGAATATTATGTTGAAGCTTACCATATTATGATCGCTGGTGCCCAAGTGCTCCCGGACCTGTAGATCTGAAATTGTATCCGGTCTATTTGACAGGACCAGATCTAGCAAATTATCTCCCCTGGTCGGTTCACCTACCATCTGAGAGAGGAAATGGTCTTGAATGGTAGATAAGAACTTACAGCTTTTAGCAGAACCAGAAGATTCTATGTCCCACTGAATGTCTGGATAGTTGAAATCCCCATAATAAGAACCCGATTATTATTATTAGCTGCCTTTTCAATTTGTTCCAGCATTTCACCCTCTATTTGTTCAGGTATGTTAGGAGGCTTATAGCAAACTCCAATTAGCATTTTTCCATTATTCCCCTCCCCATGTACATTTACCCATACTGACTCTACATTGTTGCTGTTCCCCTCAATGTCATCATACAACACAGGTTTTAGGTTAGATTTAATAAATATACACACCCCACCACCTTTTTGGCCTTTCCTGTCCTTCCTAAATGTACTATAACCCTGTATGTTTGTCACCCAGTCATGGCTTTCATCCAGCCAGGTTTCCGTAATGCCCACCACATCATAATCCATGGTTGACATAAGAGTCTCCAATTCATTCATTTTGTTTGCAAGACTTCTTGCATTTGCCAGTAGACATTTAATCCTATTAACACCTTTTATTACTCCTAGCCTCCCTACGTTCCTTGTATGTCCCATCCCCCCCTAATCCTTCATTGACCCCTACCGTCTCCCTGTCTCTATCTGCTCTATCTATCCCCTTATTTGCTCCACTACCCTCCCTCCCCCCCCGATCCTAGTTTAAAAGCTCCTCTATCCGTCTGACCATTTTCTCCCCCAGCACAGCTGCACCTTCCCCATTGAGGTGCAGCCCGTCCCTACCGTAGAGCCTGTAGCCGACTGAGAAGTCGGCCCAGTTCTCCAGTTCCTCAATACCCATACCGAGTTCGACTATTTGAAAAAACAATTTTGCTTGGACACCCTCAGGGTGGTTTTAGAGAACAACTTCTTCCTGTTTGAAGACACGTTCTATATGCAGCAGAAGGGGACCGCGATGGGATCGAACGTAGCAACCCCGTATGCTACCATATATATGGCCAAATTCGAGGAAGATTTCGTCTACCCACACCCCCTCTTTCCCAACAACATCCCCCTTTGGAAATGCTATATAGATGATATATTCTTCATCTGGACTGGTAACGAACAATCACTTATTGGCTTCTTCAATGACATCAATACCATCTCTCCCAACATTTCATTTACCCTCCATTACGATCATGATTCTATCAACTTCCTCGACACCCTTGTCATCAGGGACCCCAACAATAAACTATCTACCGACATATATTCCAAACCCATAGACAAAAATAGTCTTCTCCTTTACAGTAGCTGCCACCCGAAACACATTAAGAAATCTTTGCCCATCTCTCAACATTGCAGAGTAGAGAGAATCGTCTCCAATCCCACAACGCGCATACTTCGACACCAAAAAATGTGCACTAAATTCCTAGCCAGGGACTACCCCCATCACATTGCAACCAATATTTCCCCCAGACGCAATTCAGAACCAAACAAAAAACAATGCATACCGTTCGTGAATACATATCACCCGTTCTCCCCTTCTTTCGGCCAGGTCATTAAAAAACATTGGCCAATTCTTGGCAGTGCATACCCGGACATTGAAGAATTCCAATCACCACCAATGATCTGTCACAAACGCCCTCGCAATATCAAAGACACTTTAGTCCGAGCGGACATTGGCTCATCCCTAAGTCGGGATAGACAGAGTTTTTTGGCCACACCACGTAAGGGAACATTCCCTTGTCTCCATTGTGTACAGTGCTCCAACGTCACCAAAGGAGAGTTCTTTACACACCCCAGAACTGGCAAGCAATACCATATCAAAGGTTTCTACACATGCGATACTAACTTTGTGGTTTACCTAATCAAATGCCCCTGCGGTCTCGGATATGTTGGGGAGACGACCCAACATATCGGAGACCGCATTAGTAAACACAAATCGACTACACGGTGCGGCCAGACTGTACTCCCCATTCCGGCGCACTTTGTGGCCAGAGGTCACTCAGTCTCCCAATTAAGACTTCAGGTACTGGAACACGTCCCACTACCCAGAAGGGGTGGGAATAGGGTAAAAATCCTCCGGCACCGTGAGGCGTACTGGATTCACACTTTGCAAACCCTTGAACCGTGGGGCATGAATAGGGAATATGAAACAAATTATTAATCTTTCCTGTGCATATATGTAGACCGTACTCATGTGTTGTGTATTTATTTGTTGCCTTTATTTATATACCCAGTTGTCCTAACCTATCTCGTTTTCTTTTTAGAGATACTGATCACCTGCTTCACCGGCCGGATTCAACCCACAACTGGCACCTCCTCTTCACCAGGTAGCATCCTTACCCTATCACTATTCCCTCCCCTTCCGTCCCCCCCCCTGGTCACACACTGACATACATTAGCCCTCCACACATTTAACAGTGACATACATCCTTTACATACCCTAATTGCACACACACACACTAATGCATCTATATCCATCCTACTCTTATCCTCCACCCTGCCTATATACACCTTCTCCCGCATGCATACACTTCTCCTACAGAACATTCTCTCTATCTTGTCTATACAAGCTCCATCTTTCTACCAACACATATTTTCCACTTCTGTATTCTTATCCCTTTTCTACAGTTACACACAGCTCCCCCCCTTATACATCCTAGGTGTTCACCCCTCATTTACATACTACGCATGCATGTCACACACACTGTCACTTATTACATACATCCCCTGTTCATATATCCCTGCTTTATCCCATAGACGCAATGCGCAGGCACGCACCTGCGTCCACAATAACATACACAGACAAGGATCCCCTTCCCTTACTCTGCCCCTTCTGTGACGTCACGCACTTATGAGCACTTACACCTCAGTCACATACAGGGACCCTCCTCCCTTACTCCGCCCCCTCTGTGACGTCACGCGCGCACACGCGCTCAGTACTGTATATCACCATATCACCACCTCACAGTACTTCTCCCGCCCCCCCGCTGACGTCACACGCATGCGCTGAGACACGCCCACGTCACCACTGACGTCACGGGCGCCTGCGCATTGGCCTCCATTAGTCATATTAGGAAGTATCGCCCAGGATACAAATAGACGCTCCTCCATAGACCCCACTGCCACATGCCTCCTGCCTGCACCTCTGGGACCCTGTCCCCCTGCCCCTGTGCTCTGAAAGGTAATACCATGTTATATACTCCTGGCCTCTACCCAGCCTGGTCTCCATGTATATAGCGATTTAACATCACTGTATCCTATTTTTCCATAGGCACTTCCTCCACCTACCCACTCACCTCTTATGCCTCCTTGACTCTGGGTATGTTATTAGCTTTATACTGTCTACTGCGCGTATGTACTTTTTACTGTTTACCTGTGTGCCATTGCTAGTGATTTTAACATACACCTGAGGTTTAACACTGGATGCTGTAATACCTATAGGATAGCAGTTACACTGTCTATTCTGTTGCCTCCTTCTGGTTCTGCCTTCTCAGAAAAGACCTCTCTGCATATCTCTATCACCGATACATTATGTCCCGTATTTTGCCATGTCTTCACCATGTTATCCATCCCTGATGGATCTGAGCTTGTAGGTATTGTTTATCTGTGTATTGCCCACCGACATATTCTTTTGATTGATAAATACACCGGCGCGTACTTGTAGTCACTGTACTGTTTGCCTCTCATTTTACCTATGGTGCTTATTTATGTATATCTCTCTCCCCATCTAGCAAGTTACTCTTGAAAAGCAAAACGCCCTACCTTTGGCTCGTTTCTTGGACGTTTAACCCGTCTATACCCATAATTCTCTCATAAACGTATGTGTATATATATTCCTTGTAAATATGTATATTTTGTTATGATTGTTCACTTATTGGTGTATAAATAATCTTTATCATTTTCTCATAGGCAAGACCTTGACAAAGGCCTTATATAGGCTGAAACGTTGGCTTTGCTTTGGCTTTGCTTTATCGGTAGTGGCATTCTTCTTTCTGCTTGTATAATAAAAAACACTTTTTGCATTACCCTTTTGCAATTGATTGTGTGCTTGGGACTTGTTAAACCACACTAAGGAATGGACTGCGGGAATATTGCTGTCTACTAGGGTAGATAGGTGGATCCTGCCAGTGCCTGTCATTGGCGGACTGAGCGACTCGACTTGAGGGTACTGTATCAGACATAAACAATCAGAAAATGAAAAAATAAAACAAGGAGGAAAACAAAGTACCGCACAATAGTGTACAGCACTTTCCCCTCCCAACACAGTAATAAAGTATACATTCCTCGTAGCTAAACACCAGCCCAAAACCCATGCAGGCAGGGGGACACACCGTTCATCTCTGCAAAGAGTGTCGACCGAGAATTCGTTACCCCCTGCCTGGGTTCCTAAGGCTGCTTTCACACATCAGTTTTTTGGCATCAGGCACAATCCGGTTTGTGCCTGATGCAATGGATCCGTCACAGATTGTGTAGAAACTGATGCGACGGATCCAGCAAAAAACTGATTCGTTTTTTGTTTTTTTTTCTTTTTCATGCCAAGAGAGATAGAGAGATCCCATCATCACCGCACACACCCCGGCACTACCGCCCCCATCATCACCGCACACACCCCGGCACTACCGCCCTCATGAGTACCGCACACACCGCCACTACCGCCGCCATCATCATCGCACACACCCTGCCACTACCACCCCCATCATCATCGCACACACCCCGCCACTACCACACCCATCATCATCGCACACACCCTGGCACTACCGCCCCCATCATCACCGCACACACCCAGGCACTACCACCCCCATCATCACCGCACACACCGCCACTACCGCCCCCATAATCATCGCACATACCCCGGCACTACCGCCCCCATCATCATCGCACACACCCCGGGACTACCGCCCCCATCATCCCCACACACACCCCGGCACTACAGCCCCCATCATGACCGCACACACCATTACACTACCTCCCCCATCATTACTGCACACATGCAGGCACTACTGCCCCCCATCATCACCGCACACACGCCTGCACTACAAACCCCCATCATCACCGCACACAGACAGGCACAGGCACTACCATCCCCCATCCTCACCGCACAAACCGGCACTATTGCACCCATCACTGCACACACCGGCACTACCGCCCCAATCATCACCGCACACATGCAAACACTACCGCACCCAACATCACCTCACACACGCAAACACTACCGCACCCATCATCACCGCACATACACTGGCACTACCTGAGTGACGTCACCGCTGACAACGCGACTCACTTCAGTTGCTGCATGGAGCTCACAGAAGCAGCGGTGTTCTACTGCCGCTCCTGTCAGCTTCCGATGTAGCAGAGCTGAAAGCGTTGTTCGACCTTGTGTGGATTACGTTGCACCTGGAGGGGTATTTGGGGTTAATAAAGTGGTGAAAGAGGGTGTCTTTTGTCTTTTATTTCAAATAAAGGATTTTTCAGTGTTTGAGTTTATTTACTTTCACTATAGATTAATCATGGGGGGGGGGGGTCTCAGACACCTGCCATGATTAACCTAGGACTTAGTGGCAGCTATGGGCTGGCATTAACGCCTTATTACCCCGATTGCCCTGGTGCGGTGGCAATTCGGGATGAGCTGGGTTGAGTCCCGGGACCGTCGCATCTACAGTAATGGATGCGGCAATTCCGGGCGGCTGCTGGCTGATATTTTTAGGATGGGGGCTCCCCATAACGTGGGGCTCCCCATCCTGAGAATACCAGCCTTCAGCCATGTGGATTTACCTTGGCTATATCAAAATTGGGGGGACCGCACATCGTTTTTTTTTAATTTATTTTATTTTACTGCACTATATAGACCCGCCCACCGGTCGCTGTGATTGGTTGCAGTGAGACAGCCGTCACTCAGCGTGGGGGCATGTCTGACTGCAACCAATCATAGGCGCCGGTGGGCGGGTGAAGCAGGGAATACGAGCTGAAATAATGAGCGGCTACAGCCGCCAGAGCAGTGTGACAGCCGGGCAGCACCGCGACGGTGATCTATATATATTATTTATACTAAAGGATAACATTAAAAAATTGCTAGCACAGAGAGAGACACAGTGGATTGTGGCTCTGGACACCGTCACCCCATGAGGTTTTAATGAAGCCCTGAGCTTTGCTTCCTTTCTATAGTTGCATCATTGTTTGGTTTTTGAGCAAAATTGTATATTAGACAATTGTCATGACATAATTTGCAGTACTTTGAAACACGCATTTTGTGTAAAGTTGTTAGGGTTTTGTGTTTATTAATCCTTTTATATGTAATATATTCTATTTTAGTGTTATTCTTACCTTTGCACATCTTTTCTTGCACCTTAAAAATGGATTGGAATACTTTTGCATATGACACCTACTGAGGACTTTTTGAACCATTGGTGAATGGTGATATCTTAGTTTCTGCCTATGAAGACTGCTGACATCTTTGCCTGAAGATTTGTACTATATAATTATTTTTTTTGTGTCTTATTCATTTGGCCATTATGTAAGCACTGCTCAATGTCCTATGGTGACTTATACTTACCTTATGCCTATGGTTCACATATTCCTTTGCTACAGGGTTGTGCGCATGCGCGCGCCCGTCCCCCGCCCCAATGCCTCGCTGAGGCGTCTCTCGGTGTGTCTGTGTATGTGCGGATACCTTGACAACCAGTCTCGGTCTCCGCGCATGCGCCTTGATACATTCACTGCCTCGGTGATGTACACATTATGTTACACATTATATTTATTGTGCTATTTCCCCTGCAACGGGTTATCCATCGGTGTATTTACCCTATTGCAACTCTCCCTTTTTTTGTATCCACATTGCTGACTCATTATATATTGCATTTTGATTGGCTATTTTTTGTCCAACTTTGCTGTACATGGGTTGTATATATTGCGCCCCTTTTCATTTATTTTTGGATTAGTTACATATACATTAGGGGTATTTGGACTTCCCTAGCCAGTAATAGTTCTGATATTAAACTAATCCAATTTTTATATCAAAATTTGTGCGCAATACCCTCTCCCCATCTATCCCTACACTGCTAAACTAATACGTGCTACTAATGTCAGTGAGGGAAATATAGAAACCGTGAGATACAGGGGATAAAGAGGCGTCAATATGCAATTATATATATCCAATTCATTCCCAAAGATTAAATATTCACACTCTGTATTTACATAGCTGTTTGGTAGCTTAAATCAATATGATACAGCAAATTCAAGGACCAAACCCTAAAAGAAATTAAATATCTCACATGTATAACATGTACCCACTGTATAAATATAATAATAATAAGGCCAGGTAAAGTCATGAGGAGATTTCGTCCAATCACAGACTCTCCACTGTACAATTGATACTCAGGCTAATAAAATAAACGCATATTTGTCACACACTCAGCATGAAAGAATCCCAACACGTTTCTACCCTCTTCACAATGGCAGACGGGGGTTCATCAGGGGCATCCCCAGGTACTGATCTCTATAATGACCTCTGCTATAGAATATGTACTTTTACCGCTTTTTAGGAACTCCATCTTTACATACCACCAGCATCATGAGTTTTTCAGTAGTAATGTTTTCCACACTGGATATGTTTCAGAGCAGACCTGAAAAGAAATTCACACAACACGCACAAAACTCATATAAACCTACTCATGGTAGATGTATACGACTAATCTGCAATCACCGGAGCAGTAGAGCGGATGAGGGGGGTGTTGCTACAAGGTCTTTACAGTTTTTCTACCTTAAAAAGCACACGTCTTACAAAACTGGAGGTGTCTGGCCACCTGGGTACTGAGCAGTGGTGCCGCCTGTGACGACATGGACTCTCATGGGTTAAAGTTTCTTAAAATCCAGCCAGACAGCATGATAGATTGTCTATAGATGGGGGAGAAGTCCCTCATTGTTTTTACAAGACTCTTGTTGACTCAATGTAATTGTGTTGGCCACTGAAAGCTAGACGTATTGTTCTCCAGACATTTCCAGTAACCATTGTATTGTAGTTGTGTATTGATAATGTAATTACCTTAGTAGCCATTGTCTAGTCGGTGACTCCCAGTTTACATGTACACCCTCAGTCTTTTTATGCACATCATTTAAATGAACATTGTCCATGCAGCTTGAAATTCCTCCAATGGGTGAAGCAATCTTGTCCAACCAATCAATGAGGACGCAGTGTATCCAAGTGGAAGGTTGTGGCTATAAAAAGGACTTCTTTAAGCCACCAGGGGTTGTTGATGGATGCTGATGGATCCAGTCTAAGCTCTTTGGAGCTGACTAGAGGATCACGATATCTTATGGCTTCAATCTAGGGACTCCGGACCCGGTTGGAGACCATATCCACAGTCTAGGGATTTCGACTCCGGCTGCCAGGATTTTATCATCAAACCAGGACTACCTAAGGAGGACACGCAGGTTGGGGCAGTTCAGTCACCTGTTACAGACTTTGCAGACCTCAGACAGCTTGGAACCTGTGAGGCATGGACATTCTAATCCCTGGTGAGCCAGCGGAAGGGTGAGACTCTGTTGCCTGTTACATTTGTGTGTTTTGCTGGTTATGCGTTATGTGCCGTTAATTGTTTGGGGATCCAATAAAGTCTAATTATTGTGGTTCCCTCACCCTGTGTTGTCTGAGTAGTGTTACGCCCATGGTTAAGGAGGCTGGCGTTCAGTTGGGATGAGCCCTGAGCCACGCTGTCTTTCTAAAGGCGGTGGGTTTTGGTGGACGAGAGCGCCCACTGAGCCCCGTGTCTTCACACCGCCCATATCTTGTCCATCCCAACACCTTTGTCACATGGGTTACCTGGGCCATTATTGAGTAGAGCGCTCATGGCAGAGAAAGCTTACCGCCCTTTATCCACAGACCTTCCTCAGTCAGCTGGCTCCCTGCGTCTCACACGCCATTCCTTGCTGAATCGCTTGTTCCTGTAGGGATTTAAAAACACAAGGAGTGACCAATGTCACGGACGACGTGACAGGAGCCACCAAGGTACTGGTACTGGTCTGCATTGGTAAAGGACTCTCAACTCTAGGCCCATTCACTGCTTCTTTGTTGCCTGCTCCTTCAGTCACCGGCTCTTTTGATAACAGGAGAGCGGCTCCACCTGGGCTCATATACACTCTCTACGGTCTTTATAGATTTATCACGTCACACTCCACATTTTCCTATCTTACCCCCCTCTGCTCTACAAACCACAGTGATCGCAAATCTTCATCTCGTTCTCCTATTACGATGGGAGAGGAGTGGTTCGATTTTTATTACCTCATGTTGCGTAACCTCAGCATATCCAGTGCAGAATCAACCAGCATCTTGGTATCTGGATCCATCTACGGAAAAACTCAAAATCTGCATTAGCAATGGGCTCATCTGAGACATGTTCAAAACCTGACAATTCTTGTTACATCAGAGCAATCATGAGATATGTCTGTCTGCTGTATCCTCCTTACAGATAAAAATATAAAGAACACTTAATAGAAAAACCAAATCGATGAACAAATTAAAACCTTAAATAATACGTAATTTTTCCACATCATCTCCCCCCCTTTTTGAATCTATTATCCAAAGCATAATTAGATTCAAAAAGTGTGTGGCCCCAGAGCTCTACATTTAGGAATAAAAGTCACATTGTGTAGATTGTACCTAACCGGGAACACCATAAATATGTTATGTATCATTTCATAATGGAAATCCATTTCAATGGCTTTTCAACCTTCGCTTGAACCACAGAAATTTGCATTACAATCTTTCTTTCTATAAAAAGAAAACAGATGATTCAATACATTATATATAAAACACAGAATGCCATAAATCATCCACGTACCTTAAACCAAATTATTGTAATTATTAATATATTATTAATAAAGATTATTATTATTATTAATAACAACAATTATAATCTTAATGATAACACAACCTGTGGATATAGAGGCGTTCATATTTGCAAAATTGAGGAAATTATCAGGAAATTTTCAGCATTTCTGTGATAATTCTGTCCATGAATACTATTACTTTTTTATAAATTGCTGCTTTACCATAGAAATCCATCTGATTAAACAGCTTCCTATGCTCTTGTATCTACCAATAAATCTAAACATTTCCACAATTAAGTTTTATTCCTTTAGGATAAAATTAGTAACATAAAAAAACTATTGTTAATGACCTTCTTTCCAATATAATTTGCAATGAATTAAATGTGGAAACCCTTTTTTTTTTTTTTTCCTTCCCTCTTTTTGCCTTTTTATGACAAAACAATAGATAGGACTAAACCCCCTTGTAACTTGAAACTCTAGTGGTAAACCTGTATTTTTCCTCCTCCCCCTGTAGCCAAAAACAGGTTTTGTTTCTTTTTTTTTTTTTCTTCTGCAAGACAACTCAACATTGCGACCTCTCTTCGCATGGATATATTTATCTTTTTATATATTTATTTATTTATTTTTAAAACATACAACTCTCAGGATCAATCTATCAGAATGGAATATTTATTTATTTTCATCAGATCTGTTTTAAGGTACGTTTATTTTAAGGTTTTTCTCTTTTCTTTTATTGCTTACTAATTAATAAGATATTGCTCCTTGTGACTGTCCTGACTCAATCCAACCTGCACACTGGGTCCACAGGTTCCAAGCTGTCTGAGGTCTGCAAAGTGCCTTCCACAACTACCCAATCATTCAATATTCCATGTTTTAGTGCTATAAACATTTACTAACACTTCATGTTATTCAGTGGCTGCAGTTTTGTCAGCTCCACTGAGGCCTATAGAAAATGGCCCCACAGCACGTGATATCCTTCTCTTTGTTGGGATTGCAGCATCATGTGGGGGGAGGGGAAGGTAAACTTTTTTTTTCTCAACTATTTCCCCCTATATTCTATAGTCTGGATTTTATACATACACACCACACATACATTTATATATATCATATACACACATTCAGATATCTACAGCCCTGATCCAACTACAGTTAAAAACACTCATGTTTCTGTCTAAGTATATAGTACTCCATCCAATCCATTGCACATCCCCCGACTCACTTCATTTTCTTTGTCTCAATCATGCCTCAGCCATGTGCTTCGTCCACCATTTTAAAATCTGATCTAAAATGTCTGCCTCCATGATTAGCACATGGTTTATCACAGGATTGCGGCCTAGAGTCCCCACATCCCAACAAAGTCCACTTTCATCCGGATATTTCCGACACAACTAGACACCGCTTCATCAATTTTTCCATCTTTCTTTCAAGATAAACAACACCAACAAAACCAACAAACAAAAACAGGAGGAGATGACTCACAACTGACACACAACTTGAACACTAAGTAAAGTTTTGTTAAGTCTGCAGCAGGTGCCTCGTCACGGTGTCCCTGCCCAGTTTCTACATGGTCCGTAATTCATAAAGACACCAATGGTGTCACCCCTGGCTACAAGGTGCCCGTACCAGCCGATTCACGTCCAGCGCTTTTTCTAGACCCCAAGACACCTCATACCAATTATATCACCCAAGCTTGCGCTAAGCCCCAATGGTATCCGTACCAGCCATTTCACGTCCAGCGTTAGGCCCCAAGACTACCACGTACCAGCCACAATGCGCAACTTAAACGCTATGCCCCAATGGTATCCATACCAGCCATTCCACGCTACACTGCGCTAGGCCCCAAGATTACCACGTACCAGCAGTCCCATGTATTTCCTTACAGAGCCATAAACTGTACCACAGGCGACAACCGTATACTATACCACAGACAAAATCCTTTACCATATCAACAAATTTGAGAGCCCGTGAAAAACACGTGCCTAACCTGACCAATTAAAACCTGCGCTATATCTCTAGGTCTTGTACCAAACCGTATTAACTACTTAAGTCTCCACTAGAACCACAAACCATATCACAGGCGACAACTAACAAAACTCACAAACCCACATGCTCTCTTAATTTCCCCTCTTCACAAATACACACAACAGACAGCAGGCAACTGAATATGTGACGGTTCTTCCGAGATTAATATGGCCAATAGCCGTGAGACCCGTCTGTCCATCAACAGATACCCCAACAAACCGGACACAGTCAGGCAATCAGTGCCACACACCCCACCGAGACCACGGGAAGACTACAGATTATTAAAAATCAGCAGACCTACTGTACTCTCGTTAGGAAGTGATCAATTTCCTGGGGTGTCCAGCACGTCATGCCATTCCAGTTGCCGGTTCATCAGGATTTCAGGTGTCTCCGTCTATTGGCCCCACGTTGGGCGCCAATAATGTTAGGGTGAACTCTTAATCAGAGATCACTAGTTGCCTACTGCCTGGTCTAAATGGTGTGGATCGAGTGCATGCTTGAAAAATGAGATCATACACAGTCGGATATTCATCTTTCCTCGACAGAAGTCAGCCCATGCTCTGCCTTTATTACAACTGAGCTTGCTCTGATATAACCTTGCAAAGGGGCATGTCTGGATGTGTTCATTGGTCAGTGGGTCGAACAATGTGTTAGTCCATGAGCTGATTGGTGGGCGTCATTGTAGGCGGGTCTATGACATCATTGGATGGATCCATGGTGATGGTGATGGGAGGGACGTCATCTGGTGGATCCATGCTGATGGTTTGGTCTTCTAGCTTGACCAGGGGTCTTCCCTTATATGGTATCTTCTTACACCTGGACATTCCTTGCATTCCAGGCAAGGTGTGGAGAAACAGGCAATGGCAGCCATCTTTATATCTGTGTCATGTATATGATCTGAAACCTGAATTATGTAAGGCAAATCGACATTTCCCACAATCCCTTGTCAAGAAGTTAATTAAGTATTTCATCTTATGGCTCTCCTCAACACCATATTAACAATATCCTGAAATCGAGCTTTGGCATCTCTTTCAGGAGATGTTACTTTTATATCTGTGCATTGCCCCATTGTGTGTCACGCTAAGTATGGGGAAGTACCATGCATTCGGCGACAGTGAAGAGAAACCCTGTGTCTAGGGAAGGGGAAGATGGTGATCCGTGACCAAACCTTCTGCTGGCCCCTTGTAGTGTAGCACTCAGGGATATGGGGTACTCTGTTCCGGGCAGTCTCTCTATTGGGAATCTCACGATGGTGGCCGTTACCCAGTTCCGTGCCCTTGGACCTTATTGTAATGGGGAATATTTACAGGGGATTTGTGAATAAAGTTATTCGTGACGCCACTTGCGGTGTTGTGGCTAAGTATAGGGAGCCACCGCTGCACTGTCTCTACTGGGGCTGATGGTATTGCAGCTAGTATGGTAGTCCCTCCGCAAGTAGGGTATTGCCCCAGCGGGTGTATGGTGCGGTAGACATTGGAAGGAGGAGTCCAGACAGGTATTCAGTACAACTGGTTTACTCACTTTTTTCAATAGTTAACTGCTTACCCAAAGCCAGCTGGTTTTGCCTCCAGGTCCCATTCGTCCCAGTGCCAGTCTGGTTCTCTGGTACCTTCCTCCCCTGCACCTGTCTCTGGTAAGTGGGTCCTCATGGTATGGAACACTGGGGGTCCCCGGTTTGTGCACCTCTGACCGCCTGATGGTAGCGTGAAGCCTTTGGTTGGAGTCTCTGGTCCAGTCCTCGGCTCTCCCTTTGCTACTGAGTCTTCGGATTCTTTAGGGTCAGCAAGGTCCTTGATGGTCAAAGGGGACAAGCTGTGCAGGTGTTAACAGGTTGGTATGAAGCTCTTTCCTGTCCTAGGGTCCTGGACCCCGTCGGTGCGTAGCTCCGGGAGTACTCCACCGGCAACCACCTCTCCTGGGTACCAGGTCACCATCAACCTGAGTCAGGGTGTCACTTCACTTCCACCTTCACACTTCCACAGTGACTACTCAACTCTCTGTGTCTGCTCCCTTTCACTGCAGACTTCCTTCTCACTCTGTCTACTGTCTTCCTGTGTCCTGACTATTCTCCACAGTCTGCCCTCCCATCTGGTCAACTAGTAGACTGGAGTGGCTCCACCTCTCAGCCCTTAGCCACATTGAGGCCTATTTTAGACCCATGGTAAGGTTTTAATATTAGAGAGTGTAGGTACTATCCCAACTGGGTACACCTTGGCGTTGGTGGGATAGCTTTATGCTTTTTTTGATCAAAAACAGTGTTTACTAAGTACCCTATGTTTATATGCACTATGCTTTTATTTAGTTACAGCAGGGTATTTTTTCACAATTTTTTCCTTGGTTTCTCTTTGTCTCATGGCCAGTGTGAACATGGTCTCACAAGTACCATGTATACCATCTCATACTCCGGCTCACTTTTTTGTTTTTTTGTTTTCATCTGGTCAACTAGTAGACTGGAGTGGCTCCACCTCTAGGCGGCCATCCATGGTCCCACCCTAGCTAAGTACCATTGTATGGGGGATTGTTGGGGAAAACTGGGATTACCTAGGCTTTTGTTGGTACCGGAACTGGGGTTCTGGGTAGGGGGTAGGCCCTGCATCCTTGTGGGGATGCAGAACCTTGTAGCACCCTGATGGTGTCAGGGGCGCTACATTCCCCCTTGGTTAATTCCAGCTCGTCATTGGGCTGCAAGGTAAAAACTGATTACACATTTTTTTTTTTATTTTCATGTAAACATTAATATAACAGGTCTTCCCACGCAGGGGAGGTTCATTTCTTTAACGTTGTTAACTGGGTATACCTCCCTGCACCCACCACCCAAAGATCCTGGTCCCAGAACCCTTCTAAGGAGGCAGGTCACCTGGTTCACTGGTGACCAGGTCTCGGCCGCCTCTGCCGCAGACCTTTCCTGCACCTGGCCTCTTCTGGTGGCAGTGCCCACAGCAATGTCCGCTGGATGGGTGTACACTGGTGGGGCACAACTGGTGCAATTATATACAATGACACAAGTTTGTGTTCGCTGCTGCCAGTCCTGCAGCCTGGGTCCATTTTTTTTTATCAAAAACTCAAAACTGGTAACTTTTTCATTTTTCAAAGCATTTTTAAACTTTCAAAATGCAGGTTAAATCAACATTTACTAGAACAGTCAACAGTAACAATTTAACTGGTAACATAGCAGGTTTTAGCTACCAGGATGCTGGGTAGAGGCCATCAGGTTCACCTGGCCTCCTGGATCAGCACTGAGAGTCTGTGTGCACTGGTCCAGTGCACTTGCACTGCCTCCTGGTGGCAGCTGAGGGAACTGAAGTGGGAGTGGAGGCTGGCTTTTCAGCAAGGACCTCCACATCAAGGGCATACCAGCCCCGCTCTCCATAGTGCCGGGTGTAGGCCACTTTGTCTCCCATATGCAAGTCTCAATCAGGGTGTGCTCTGGGGAGGTGGGGTCTCACATCACGGCGGGAGATGAACACTCCCTTCAGGTCGGGCTCTGCGATGAACCCCCATCTCCTTTTGATGCTGAACCGCTCGACAACACCCTGGTACATCAGGCCCCGGGTGCCTTAGGTGGCGAGTTGCAGGCGCTGCTTCTCCTGGAGGTCTCTGGCCTCCGCCTGCACCCGCCGTGCCTCCCGCTGCTCACTCTAACAGGCCAATTGGGTGATCATAGCCTGCCAGCCTCCATGGGTGTCCTCCTTGACACAGGCCCACTCCCAGGTGACAACCACTGCTTTCCCACTACCTGATTCATGGTAACTCGCTGCCGAGAGCCCCAACAGCGACTGGGCACAGTACCTGGGGAAGATAGTCAGCACTGGTGGCGGCCTCCTCCGCGCCTCTCGATGACGTCATCACCTGGGCTGCCGTCACTGGATCAGAGGACGAGGCTTGCTCCTCCAGCGGAGAAGGCGATGCAACTGCTTCTGGTCTGGCAGGGACGCTGGCAACACTGTCTCCTTCTCCAGTGGAGAAGGTGATGCGACCGCTTCTGGTCTCTCTGGCTCTGGCAGTGGCATGGCCTGGTCGAGGACTGATCCCGGTAGCTGGATTGGTGCAGCCTGGTCAAGCGGCGCTCCACTTTCTTGAGCCCGCATGGCTGTCACCACTTCAATCATCTCCGCCTTCTACTCCTTGACTCGCTGCAAGTGTTCCGCCCGCAGAGTCCAGCACCCGCAGAGTCCAGCAGAGCCGCTGGACCTCCGCCTCTAGCCTCTCCACGGTCCAGGTCCCTTGTTGACCTGGGGCACTGGCACGATCCCCTGGAGCAGACACGTTGTCAGTAACAGTCCTGGAAGCATTCTGGTGCAGGGCCTCCAGGCTCCCTGCTTCCAGTCTCATTTTACATTCCGGATACTCACAGGGGTCAGGACTTTCTTTTCGTGACTTTTAGTCTGCTTTGGCGCAGTTATTTTTCACAGCAAAATGGCGGCGGTTTTTCAAATAATAAAGTTCAGTCCAAATAATACAACTTTTAAGGCACATATCACCCGGTTTAACCGGGTCCAGTTCAATCCTGTTCATGACGCCAAGAAAAAGGGTTGTAGCACCCATGGATATGTGGTACTCTGTTCCTGGCAGTGTCTCGATGGTGGCCGTTACCTGGTTCCAAGCCCTGGACCCTTTTTGTAATGGGGGATATTTACAGGGGATTTGTGAATAAAGTTATTTGTGACACCACTTGCGGTGTTGCGGCTAAGTGTAGGGAGTCGCCGCTGCACTGTCTCTATTGAGGCTGATTTTATTGCTGCTAGTATGGTAGTCCCTCCGCAAGTAGGGTATTGCCCCAGGAGGTGTATGATGCAGTAGACATTGGAAGAAGGAGTCCAGACAGGTATTCAGTGCAACTGGTTTACTCACTTTTCTCAAGCTGTAACTGGTAGCTCGAGGCCGGCTGGTTTTGCCTCCAGGTCCCCATCGTCCCAGTGCCAGTCTGGTTCTCTGGTACCTTTTTCCCCTGCACCTGTCTCTGGTAAGTGGGTCCCCGTGGTATGGAACACTGGGGGTCCCCGGTTTGTGGTTTGTCCACCTCTGTCCACCTGACGGTAGCGTGAAACGTGGGGTTGGAGTCTCTGGTCCAGACCCCGGCTCTCCCTTTGCTACTGAGTCTTCGGATGCTTTAGGGTCAGCAAGGTCCTTGATGGTCCCCTTTGCTGTGCAGGTGTTAACAGGTCGGCTTGAAGCTCTCTCCTGTCCTAGAGTCCTGTACCCCATCGGTGCGTAGTTCCGGGAGTACTCCACCGGCAACCACCTCTCCTGAGTACCAGGTCACCGTCAACCCGAGTCACGGTGTCACTTCACTTCCACCTTCACACTTCCACAGTCACTACTCAACACTCTGTGTCTGCTCCCTTTCACTGCAGACTTTCTTCTCACTGTCTACTGTCTTCCTGTGTCCTGACTACTCTCCACAGTCTGCCCCTCCCACCTGAACAACTAGTGGACTGGAGTGGCTCCAACCCCTAGGCGGCCATCCATGGTCCCGCCCTAGCTAAGTACCATTGTATAGGGAATTGTTGTGGAAAACTGGGATTACCTGTTTTTTGTTGGTACTGGCACTGGGGTTCTGGGTACCTAAGGGGGTAGGCCCTGCATCCTTGTGGGGATGCAAAACCTTGTAGCACCCTGATGGTGTCAGGGGCGCTAAAGTAGCATTGGCTTCCCTGCACTCATCGCTCCCCTCCCTGCTGGCGTGCACTGCTGCCGCAGCGACCAGCTCTCACCATGCTGCCCGGCTTCCCCGTGGTCCTCCATGTGGGTGTGCTTTGCCTCCCCTTCACGGGGACTGTGCATACGGCGCAGGGCCTCCAGGAGTCCTCCTAGGGTGTGTGCATGTGCCCCTTGACCGCTGTGCATTGCCTGCCAGCGCACAGTGTCTCTTGCCAGTTCCCTGTACCTTTGTGTCCTTCACTCCCCCCCGGCGTGTTATCTGCTCCGGAGGACTGTGTCATTCAGTGATTGTGCTCTTCCACCGAGCCCGTGCCATCTGCCTCCATTGTCCCGGTGGTCCCAGTAGCACAAGTGACTCTGTCCTTCCATCTTAGCTGTACTGTCTGCCACAGCCTTCCCGGCTGCACCCTCTACACCAGTGCCTATCTGCACCTGTATCTGACCTTGCCCTAGGGATCAGCTGCCAAAGTCCTGTTTTTTTGCTCTGGGAGTGGTACCTGGAGTTCACCTCACGGTGGGTGCTTAGTCAAGCCCCTCCCACTAAAGGGCAAACCTCTGGTCCAGTGGCTCCACTTTTGCCAGTCATATGTTTGTATCTGTCTTCCATCAGCTTCAAATTGCTTTGAACCTCTTGCCATACAGAAGCTTGTGATGAGGCACAGAGCTCTTCCTCAGGAACTCCAGAAAGCCCCTCTACTACTAAAGGTACCAAATTGCGGATGAAAACTGTATGTACCAAAGAAAGGTGACTATTCTTTATAGCAATTTCGGCCAACAGTAAGTACGATGCCCAATCCTCTTGGTTCTCAGTGACAAAGCACCTAAGGTGAATTTACAAATTTTGATTTATGCGCTTGGGCTGACCATTCGACTGAGGATGGAAGGCAGAAGAAAAAGACAACTGCACCCCCAGTCAAGGACAAAATGCTTTCCAAAGTTTGGAAACAAACTGGGTACCCCGATCTGAGAACACATCCGAAGGAACCCCATGAACCTTAAAGATCTTATTGATGAACAGCTGAGCTAGAGTCTTGGCATTTGGAAGTGCCGATGACAATGAAATGTACCATTTTACTAAACCTATCCACAAATCACTAAAACCACAGTCTTTCCTGCAGACTGTAGCCCCTGCTCCCAGTCCCAAACCCCTGCGGGGGAACCCCCTCTCACCTGCCCGGTTCTACCATGGCTTCCATGCGCACCCACACTCTCTGTCTCTGGCGGGGGCTTCCTCGCTCTCACCTCCCCACAGCTCTGCAGCCTCCTCTCCTGCCCCGAGGTCTGCCGTGGCCTTCTCATGCTCCCAGGCCACGTGCACTGCTTCTGTGTCGGCCCGTAGGGTGCAAGCGCGGCCACACCCCCTTTCTTAAAGGTACTGTGTCTCATTAACTAGAAACTGTTTCAGAGGTCACCAATTACCCTAGAGGTATTTAAGTTCACTTCCCCTGACAGGAGGCACCTGAGCAACGGTGCCTATAGTGCATTGCTAATGCTCAGGTCCCTGTGCGTTTCTGTATTGCATCCCTGCACCAGTCATCTGTTCCTAACCTCTGTTTAATCCTAGAAGCATAACTGCTGTGGACGTCACATCTGAGCCATAAGTGCGGTGGATGTCACACCTGAGCCATACCTGCTGTGGATGTCACACATGAACCATACCTGCTGTGGATGTCACACATGAACCATACCTGCTGTGGATGCCACACCTGAGTTATCCCTGCTGTGACGTTTCGTCTGTACCATCTCTGCTTTCCACACCAGTATCGGACATTTTAGAGTAGAGACAGCATCTGTCTTTAACCCCTTAACGACCGCGGGCCGTAAAATTACGTCCTTGCGGTCATAATGTTACTGCCCGCGGTCTGCCGGCAGCATCATGCTGCGATCGGCACACATCTCAGCTGATTTTCACAGCTGAGATGTGTGACTGCTAGGCATGAGCAGAATCGTTATCTGCTCATGCCGTTTAACCCCTTATATGGCGCTGTCAATATGCGATCGCGGTAAACATTTACTTACCGCCCGATACCGGAAGTCACGTGACGCGATCACGTGACTTCCGATAGTTGCCATGGTAGCACGGTCATGTGATGACTCCTGTACTACACCTGACTTGCTCTCACTTTCGCTGTGCCAGCGGCACAGCAAAAGAGAAAGAGAGCGTATCTGCTGTTTACAGCCTTGTAGCTGTGATCAGCAGATACTGCAGAGCGATCAGAATGCTGATCGCAATAGCCCCATAGGGGGACTAGTAAAATAAAAAAAAAGTTAAAAAAAAAGTTTTAAAAAATTTAAAAAAAACCTAAAAGTTCAAATCACCCCCCATACACACATTTGGTATCGCCGTGTTCAGAAACGCCCGATCTATCAAAATATAAAATCAATTAATCTGATCAGTATACGGCGTAGCGGCAAAAAAATTCCAAACACCAAAACGATGTTTTTTTGTCGCCACAACTTTCGCGCAAAATGCAATTCAAATAGGTCCGTGGAGCCTCTGTTAGGAGTCTCAACATAGAAACCAGCCAGATATCCCTCCAGGAAGGGCCCAGCCAAAGGGTGACTCTTTTTAGGAGACCACCATAACCACCATATTAAGTGGCCCTTTTAGTCAATATCCAACTTTTTGACAAGTTTAAAGATATGACAAGGGAATACCAAGGCCAGGTATCCATCCACAGACAGCCGTTTCGGGGTATTGCCCCTCATCAGTGTGGAGTAGGATTCTGGCTGGGTGGGAGCAATGCCTAGTAGACCAACAAAACAAAACAATCACTGATCTCGGGGAGACCAGCCAGAGAAAACACTGCCGGCAGCCAGCGAGGGCGCTCAAGACAGTGAAATCCTAGGTACATTGCCCCCTGGGAAATATGCAAATCAAATAGGTCCGTGGAGCCTCTGTTAGGAGTCTCAACACAGAAACCAGCCAGATATCCCTCCGGGAAGGGCCCAGCCAAGGGGTGACTCTTTTTAGGAGACCACCATAACCACCATATTAAGTGGCCCTTTTAGTCAATATCCAACTTTTTGACAAGTTTAAAGATATGACAAGGGAATACCAAGGCCAGGTATCCATCCACAGACAGCCGTTTCGGGGTATTGCCCCTCATCAGTGCAAAATGCAATAAGAGGCGATCAAAACGTAGCATCTGCGCAAAAATGGTACCGTTAAAAACGTCAGTTCGAGATGCAAAAAATAAGCCGTCATTGAGCCATAGATCCCGAAAAATGAGAACGCTACGGGTCACGGAATATGGCGTAAAACGTGCGCCACTTTTTTCGGACAAACTCCCGATTTTTTTTAACCCCTTATATAAAAGTAAACCTATACATGTTTGGTTTCTACGAACTCGCTCTGATCTGAGGCATCACAGCCACACATCAGTTTTACCATATAGTGAACACAGTGAATAAAATATCTCAAAAACCATAGTGCTATCGCACTTTTTTTGCAATTTTTCTGCATTTGGATTTTTTTTGCCATTTTCTAGTACACTATATGGTAAAACTGATGGTTTCATTTAAAAGTACAGCTCATTCCGCAAAAAATGAGCCCTCTCATGACCATATTGACTGAAAAAATAAAAAAGTTACGTCTCTCAGAAAAAGAATGGCGAAAAAAAAAACGGAAAGCGAAAAATCGGCCGGTCGTGAAGGGGTTAACAGAGTTTCTCTGCTGGTCTCAGGCTTGCATTTAGGTCTTCCGTTGGTGCACCGCACAGTCCCTGTATAGGAGTTCACTGCTGGTTGTACCTTCAGGGGAGTCCGGTGCATGGTCCAGTGGGTCCACCTCTGGAAGCTCTCCGCCCCTCGATGAGCATAACACAGACAAAGGTAAGTCAGCAATGAAATTTATGGATAAATGCGTCTATGGTCTACTAGGTATAGCCAATGGCAGAAAAGATCCAGATGGAGGAGCATGTGTTATCTTGGAATGTGCACAAATACTGCAAGCACGGTCAACTACTTCCTGATATACAGTAACAACGGCCACCAAAAATGACGAGTGTGGAGGTCCGAGGTTGCTTTACTACCTGGATGACCCATAAGTACAGAGTTGTGATGTTCTTCAATTATTTTATGGTGCAAATTAGGTGACACAAATAACCTCTCTGAAGGGCAAGAGGCTAAAGGCTACTTTACACACTGCGATATCGGTCCCGATATCGCTAGTGTGGGTACCCACCCCATCTGTTGCGCGACACGGGCATATCGCTGCCCGTGCCGCACAACATCGCCCACAGCCGTCACACATACTTACCTGTCCAGCGACGTCGCTGTGACCGGCGAACCGCCTCCTTTCTAAGGGGGCGGTCCGTGCGGCGTCACAGCGACGTCACTGAAACGTCACTGAACCGCCGCCCAATAGCAGCGGAGGGGCGGAGATGAGCGGGACGTAACATCCCGCCCACCTCCTTCCTTCCGCATAGCGGCCGGGAGGCAGGTAAGGGGAGCTTCCTCGTTCCTGCGGTGTCACACGGAGCGATGTGTGCTGCCGCAGGAACGAGGAACAACCTCGTTACTGCTGCAGTAACGAGATTTGAGAATGGATCCCCGTGTCGCCGATTAGCGATTTTGCACGTTTTTGCAACGATGCAAAATCGCTTATCGATGTCACACGCAACGGCATCGCTAATGCGGCCGGATGTGCGTCACGAATTCCGTGACCCCAATGACTCCGCATTAGCGATGTCGTAGCGTGTAAAGCCCGCTTTAGGCGTCCCCCTGAGCATCCAAAACTTCCCCCTCTAGGTCTTGGCATAAGACAGAGACGACCACCCTCTTCTGCAAAATAGGAACAGGATTCACATGATCACTACCACCAGGGAAGCTATGGGATAAAACATCTGCCTTGATGTTTTTAACCCTGGATGGTAAGTGACAGTAAAATTAAATCTTGGAAAAAACAAAGATCATTTAGTCTATATAGGATTAAGATGTTTGGCAGACTCAAAATAAGACAAGTGTTTATGGTCTGTGATTACGGTAATGGGAGGGACTGGCCCCTCCAACCAATGACGCCATTCCTCTAAAATTAACTTAATCGCCGAGAGTTCTCTATTGTTTTCATCATTGTTTTCCAAGAAATTGTTTTCAGCCGAGGGAAACTAAGAACATGGATGTCATTTACCAGGAGACAGATCTTGTGACAACACAGCCCAAACCCCCACCTCATACGCATCAACCTCTATGATAAGCTGGTTTCACACATCCGGCTTTTCACCGGTTTGCCGGATTCGGCGCACGCCAGTACAGTGCATACAGTGTACATACAGTGCATACAGTGTATACAGTATAATGGCAGCGCCGCAACTTCTGGGTCACATGACAGCATGTGACCGGCGCTTTACACACTGCCATTGTACTATATACACTGTACAGGAGTATGCCGAATACAGCAAAAAGCCAGATGTGTGAAACTAGCCATAAAAGGCTGTGAAACGTCAAGTTGAATAAGTATAGGTGTTATGGAAATAAATCTCTTTAAAGAGAAAAAAAGCATGCTGGGCAGAGTCCAAACATTTAGAGAAATCCGACCCTTTCTTGTCATGTCAGTGGTGCACGACAGGGCTCAGAAGGGAAAGAGTGTCATTTGAATTTTAAAGAGCAAAATTGTCTGGATTAGATACTGTAGTAGATGCCATGTCGCGTTTAGTTGGAATGGTTTGCAGGTGCCATGTCACATTGGTAGAGTCCCTGAGGTGCCAAAACAGCAGAAACCCCCTCACAAGTAACCCCATTTTACAAACTGCACATACTTCATCTAGAGGTGCATTGAGCATATTGACACTACAGATGTGTCACAAAATGTTATACTATTGGGTGAAGAAAAAAATTACATTTTTACCACTAAAATATTGTTTTAAGCCCAGTTTTTCAATTTTCACAAAAGATAGGTAATATAGGTCCCATAATGTGTTACACACAGCAGCATAGCTACCGGGGGGCAGAGGGTGTGGTCGCCCTGGCACCATGCTCAGATGGGATCCACCCGCAGCTAAACCTCTGTTAACTACATCTGATACAGTTAAACTCTGCAGTAGTGCCAGGAGACACGATCTCCCTGCACTGCCGCTGATGGCAGCACATGTGCAGGAGATCAGAGTTCCAGTGTGGTGGCATCATCGCAGAGCACCAGGACTTTGATGTCTTGTGTGTATGATGATCTGCCCACGCTGCACCAATCAAGACCTGCTCGATTAGTTGAGTATATGATTTTTTTTTTTTTTAAATGCAGAATGAGGCCTAGGCTGGGAGACATATATACCAGAATGGGGCCCAGGCTGGGGGCATATATACCAGGATGGGGTCCAGGCGGTGGGACATATATACCAGGATAGGGTCTAGACAGGAGGGCATATATACCAAGGTGGGGCCCGGGCTGGGGGGCATATATACTAGGATGGGACCCAGGCCTGTGCTGCACCCATCAAGACCTGCTGGATTAGGTGAGTACCGTATTTTTCGGACTATAAGACGCACCGGACTATAAGACGCACCCTTGTTTTAGAGGAGGAAAAAATAGAAAAAAAATAAAATTAAAGTAAAAGAATGTGGTCATGACACACTGTTATTTTACTGCTGACAGTGTTACTGAGGTAATAATATCCCCAAATTCTGTCCTCATATCCCCCATTCTGGGTACCTTCCAGGTATATATGGCCCCCATCGTGGAATATGTATGTTCCCCATCATTATATGTGTGATCCTCCAATCTGGTGTGTGTGTGTGTGTGTGTATATATATATATATATATATATCTATATATATAATTGCCTTATTCTGTCTGTCTGTCTGTCTGTCTGTCTGTCTGTCTGTCTGTCTGTCATGCTCCGAAATTGTGTCCTTACGGTGACACAAAGCTGATTGGCCGCTGGGCTCGCCATGGCCCCGCCCCCCCCACGGATTGGCCTCTCGCCCCGGCTCTCTGCAGGCCCCGCCCCCCTCACGCAATGCACGCTCGCTCTGGCCCAACTGACACAGGGCTCCGATTCCCAGGTGAGTACACACACACATCAGATCACACTCACTCTCACACTCACTCTCACACACACCTCACACATCACAACATGCTGGGATATCGCTTGCTTCTACACCGGCTCCGTCAGGATCCCGGCAGCGCCAGACATAACCTTGCGATGCTGGGATCTTAACGGAGGCCGTGAAAGCTGGTAACCATTATACACATCGGGTAACTAAGGTCCCTTAGTTACCCGATGTGTATCATAGTTACCAGTGTACACCGGCTCACACTCACTCTCACACACACCTCACACACACATCACATCGCATCCACACATCAAGGTCCTGCAGCTGCGGAACATACATAACATAACAGCACACACACATAACAGCACACACACACACATACACACACAAATCAGATCACACTCACACACACCTCACACATCACATCGCATCCAAATACTCACAACATCCTGGGATATCGCTTGCTTCTCGGCGGCGATATTGTGCTGTGAGCTTCCAGGACCTGACGGAGGATCACATGGCCAGAAGCATGTGATATCCCCGGATGTTGTGAGTATCAGCGCGTATGTGCAATATCGTCAGTGTCTGTGTGTGTGAGTGGATGCGATCGGTTGTGTGGGTGAGTGGATGCGATCGGTTGTGTGGGTGAGTGGATGCGATCGGTTGTGTGGGTGAGTGGATGCGATCGGGTGTGGGTGAGTGTCGGCAGAGGAGCACGGCGTGCTGGAGGAGGCTGGGAGCAGAGAGGCTGATCTTGGGGAAGGCTGGGAGGGGGAGGCTGATGCTGAGGGAGGCTGGAAGGAGAGAGGCTGAGCAAACGTGCTCCATCCGCCATGCTGCGCACTCCCCATCGTGCTCTATCCGCCATGCTGCACACTCCCAAACGTGCTCCATCCGCCATGCTGCGCACTCCCAAACGTGCTCCATCCGCCATACTGCGCACTCCCCATCGTGCTCTATCCGCCATGCTGCACACTCCCAAACGTGCTCCATCCCCCATGCTGCGCACTCCCAAACGTGCTCCATCCGCCATGCTGCGCACTCCCCATCGTGCTCTATCCGCCATGCTGCACACTCCCAAAAGTGCTCCATCCGCCATGCTGCGCACTCCCAAACGTGCTCCATCCGCCATGCTGCGCACCCCCCATCATGCTCCATCCGCCATGCTGCGCACTCCCAAACGTGCTCCATCCGCCATGCTGCGCACTCCCAAACGTGGTCCATCCGCCATGCTGCGCACTCCCAAACGTGGTCCATCCGCCATGCTGCGCACTCCCAAACGTGGTCCATCCGCCATGCTGCGCACTCCCAAACGTGCTCCATCCGCCATACTGCGCACTCCCAAACGTGCTCCATCCGCCATACTGCGCACTCCCCATCGTGCACCATCCGGCATGCTGCGCACTCCCAAGCGGATGGAGCATGATGGGGGGTGCGCAGCATGGCGGATGGAGCACGTTTGGGAGTGCGCAGCATGGCGGATGGAGCACGTTTGGGAGTGCGCAGCATGACGGATGGAGCACGTTTGGGAGTGCGCAGCATGACGGATGGAGCACGTTTGGGAGTGCGCAGCATGCCGGATGGTGCACGATGGGGAGTGCGCAGTATGGCGGATGGAGCACGTTTGGGAGTGCGCAGTATGGCGGATGGAGCACATTTGGGAGTGCGCAGTATGGCGGATGGAGCACGTTTGGGAGTGCGCAGCATGGCGGATGGAGCACGTTTGGGAGTGCGCAGCATGGCGGATGGACCACGTTTGGGAGTGCGCAGCATGGCGGATGGAGCACGTTTGGGAGTGCGCAGCATGGCGGATGGAGCACGTTTGGGAGTGCGCAGCATGGCGGATGGAGCACGTTTGGGAGTGCGCAGCATGCCAGATGGTGCACGATGGGGAGTGCGCAGTATGGCGGATGGAGCACGTTTGGGAGTGCGCAGCATGGCGGATGGAGCACGTTTGGGAGTGCGCAGCATGGCGGATGGACCACGTTTGGGAGTGCGCAGCATGGCGGATGGAGCACGTTTGGGAGTGCGCAGCATGGCGGATGGAGCACGTTTGGGAGTGCGCAGCATGGCGGGTGGAGCACGTTTGGGAGTGCGCAGCATGGCGGATGGAGCATGATAGGGGGTGCGCAGCATGGCGGATGGAGCACGTTTGGGAGTGTGCAGCATGGCGGATAGAGCACAATGGGGAGTGCGCAGCATGGCGGATGGAGCACGTTTGGGAGTGCGCAGCATGGGGGATGCAGCACGATGGGGAGTGCGCAGTATGGCGGATGGAGCACGTTTGGGAGTGCGCAGCATGGCGGATGGACCACGTTTGGGAGTGCGCAGCATGGCGGATGGAGCACGTTTGGGAGTGCGCAGCATGGGGGATGCAGCACGATGGGGGGTGCGCAGCATGGGGGATAGAGTACGATGGGAGGTGCACACCTCCCCCCAACACACACACACACGCGCACTGCACAACACACACACACTAGGAATCACAAACAACGCCCTACACAGACACCCACACACACAGATAACGCTGCACACACAAATATACGCACATACTGCACAACACACACATTGCTCAAAACATACCTCCCCCCAAAACACACCACACACACACAAACCGCACAACACACACACACACACAACGCTACAGACACACAGCGCTCCACAAACAACGCAACACACGCAACACACATACAACACCGCTCTCACCCCCTGCGACACTCAGAACATGTACAGCGCCCTACACAAACACTTGGTAACTACACACAACAACATCTATATATATATATATATATATATATATATAACAAAAATCATACATGAACTACACAATACGTAAATTCTAGAATACCCGATGCGTAGAATCGGGCCACCTTCTAGTATATATATATATATATATATAGTTATATACTGTGTGTGTGTGTGTGTATAGAGTTATATACTGTGTGTGTGTGTATAGAGTTATATAGTGTGTGTGTGTGTGTGTGTGTATATAGTCATATAGTGTGTGTGTGTGTGTATGTATATAGTTATATAGTGTGTGTGTGTGTGTGTGTGTGTATATAGTCATATAGTGTGTGTGTGTGTGTATGTATATAGTTATATAGTGTGTGTGTGTGTGTGTGTGTATATATATATAGTTATATAGTGTGTGTATATATAGTGTGTGTGTGTGTGAGTATATATATATATATATATATATATATATATATATATATATATATATATATATATATATATATATATATATATATATATATATATATATATATATATATATATATGATCCAACCCCATCCAGGTGTACAGTAATGCCTTTCTACTATATTATTTATTGCCTTGCCTTACTTTTACACATGTGATGCTCACCATGCTTCAGTTTGGTCCTGGTACTAGAAGCAAAGTCTCCTATATCTAAAGGACCTGCAGTGATGTAATGAAGAGGCGGGCTCTGTGCTGTTCTGTGCTGCTCTGGCCCACCTCTCTGCATTACATCACTGCAGTTCCTTGTCAGCTACGGGAGACTGTTTCTAGTGTAGAGGCAGCAGGAGCAAAGTGAAAGTAATTTGAGCCCTCAGCACAGAGACTGCGGCTGTGCTGTGATGGTATGCCGTGCTCTGGCCCGGACACTGCAGTGATCTGCACTTCTTCCGGGCCAGACATGACTGCAGCGGCACCTGCTCCTGCCTCCTAAACAGTGGACACACAGTCTCCCCAGCCTCTGTAGGAAGCCGGCAGCTGGAGCTCCCACGTGTGTCCGCTGTTTACATTAAACTATTGATTTGCTGCTCCTCATCCCCGCTGACTGCAGAGAGAGGTGGGCAGGGAGCAGCTAATGAATATTCGTTTACTTTAAGTAGCGGGCACACGTGGTTTCTCCAGCGCCGGCTTCCTGCAGCAGCGACCCTCCCTGCCTCCTGTGATCCCACTGCATAGCGCTGACTCCCCACAGCTCCCTACCCCGCAGCTTCAGACCATAAGATGCACCCCACACTTTCCTCCCAAGTTTGGAGGAAAAAAAAGTGCGTCTTATGGTCCGAAAAATACGGTATATGATTTTTTTTAAGCAAAACAAGGGACATATACAAGGGATCTCAATAAATTAGAATATCATCAAAAAGTTAATTTATTTCAGTAATTCAATACAAAAAGGAAACATTATATAGAGTCATTACAAACAGAGTGATCTATTTAAAGTGTTTATTTCTGTTAATGTTGATGATTATGGCTTACAGTGAATGAAAACACAAAAGTCATTATCTCAGAAAATTAGAATAATTAACACAAAACACCTGCAAAGGCTTCTTAAACCTATAAAATGGTCCCTTAGTCTGGTTCCGTAGGCTACACAATCCTGGAAAAGACTGTTAACTTGAAAGATGTCCAGAAGGCTGTCATTGACACACTCCACAAGGAAGGTAAGCCACAAAAGGTCATTGCTAAAGAAGCTGGCTTTTCAGAGTGCTGTATCCAAGCATATTAATGGAAGGTTGAGTGGAAGGAAAAAGTGTGGTAGAAAAAAGTGCACAAGCAACCGGGATAACCGCAGCCTTGATAGGATTGTTAAGAAAAGGCCATTCAAAATTTTTGGGAAGAGTCACAAGGCGTGGACTGCTGCTGGAGTCAGTGCTTCAAGAGCCACCACACAGATGAATACAGAACATGGGCTACAACTGTCGCATTCCTTGTTTCAAGCCACTCATGACTAATAGACAACACCAGAAGCATATTTCCTGGGCCAAAGAGAAAAAGATCTTGACTGTTGCTCAGTGTCCAAGGTGTTGTTTTCAGATCAAAGTAAATTTGGATTTAATTTAATAATCACGGTCCCAGAGTCTGGAGGAAGAGTGGAGAGGCCACAATCCAAGCTGCTTGAGGTCTAGTGTGAGGTTTCCACAATCAGTGATGGTTTGGGGAGCCATGTCATCTGCTGGTGTAGGTCCACTGTGTGTTATTAAGACCAAAGTCAGTGCAGCCGTCTACCAGGATATTTTAGGGTATTTCATGCTTTCCTCTGCCGACAAGCTTTTTGGATATGAAAACTTTATTTTCTAGCAGGACTGGGCACCTGTCCACACTGCCAAAAGTACCAGTACCTGGTTTAATAACCACAGTATCACTGTGCTTGATTGGCCCTCAAACTCGCCTGACCTAAACCCCATATTGAATCTATGGGGTATTGTCAAGAGGAAGATGACAGACACCAGATTCAACAATGCAGACGAGCTGAAGGCTGCTATCAAAGCAACCTGGGCTTCCATAACACCTCAGCAGTGCCATAGGCTGATCGCCTACAAGCTACGCTGCATTGATGCAGTAATTCAGGCAAAATGAGCACCGACCAAGTATTGAGGCATTTACTGTACAGACTTTTCAGTAGGCGCCAACACTTTCTGAGTTTAAAATCATTTTTTAAGTTGGTCTTATATAATATTCTAATTTTCAGAGATAATGACTTTTGGGTTTTCATTGGCTGTAAGCCATAATCATCAACATTAACAGAAAGAAACACTTGAAATAGATCACTCTGTTTGTAATGACTCTATGTATGAGTTTCCCTTTTTGTATTGAATTACTAAAATAAATTAACTTTTTGATAATATTCTAATTTATTGAGCTGCACTTGTATATCAGGCTGGGGAACATATATACAAGGATGGGGCTTAGGCTGTGAGACATATATACCAGGATGGGGCCCAGACTCCGAGATATATATACCAGGATGGGAGACATATATACAGGGTGGGAGACATATACCAGGAAAGGCCCATGATGGGGACATACTATATATACAAGGATGAGAGACATTACTACTCAACACATATGTATTTAAAGTATTTAGTGGCTACAAGGGCCCGTACATCTGACAACATGCAGGAGGGTAGAATGGGGGGGCAAGACCCAAATCTTGCACAGGGGCCCATTAGACTCTAGTTATGCCACTGGTGTGGATAGCGAATGCAGGGGTCTGTTATTTACTGTGAGGACTACTTTGGAGGCCCTCAGACAGTGTGGGGGGGGCTACTATTAAAGCCATTATATAACGCTGGGGCTACTGTGGGGACAATTAATTAGTGTGTCAGCTACTGTTGTGGCAATCATTCAGTGTGTGGACTATTGTTTTGGGGGAGCTGTGGGCCCATTATGTTATGTATAGGTGAGGTATAGAGGTATACTGTATATAGGGGAGCAACAGGAACATCATACTGTGTATAGGGGAGGTGCAGGGGCGTCATACCGTCTATAGACGAGCTGTACATGGGGCGACATTATTAAATGTTAAGTTATAACATTATTGTTACAGTGGCACTCAGAGTATTGTGAGCGTCACAGGCACACTGTGGGCATTATTACTTTCTGGGAGAAAGATATGGACACTTTTCTAGGGCACTTGCACAGGGCATTATTATTTTCTAGGGAGCATTTTTACCATCTATAGGACACAAAGGAGGCATTATTACCATGTAAGGGGCACAGTGGTGCATTACTATGTGGGGCAATAAGAAGAGCACAGTTTGTGTGCCACAGAGGAGGTGCACTAATATAGACACATATGGCAGCAGCGGCTCAGTATTGGGGCATCAGAAGGATGAGGAGTTTTTGTTGGTTGGGAATAGATGGGGACGGTGCTGGAAATGTGAGAAGTCAAATATGTCTTTGTTGTAATCTCTGTAGAAGAGTTGTGGCTGGAAGAAGTTGTCATGTTGCTCTGGGCCAGATGGAAAAAACGGGAAAAGTGAACAATTCCATCCCAAAGATCATCATCAGTCACTATCTGTAACTGCACTGTAATCTCTTGTATGTCCTGCAGGACTGATGTCTACCACCATATGATCACCATATAGCAGTAATATATGTGTCATCTGCAGCACTAATAGAAGCATCTGGGATCATGCTCCTGGCATGATCTCAGATACTTTCTGTACTTGGTGACCCGTAGATTATCATGACCTCAAGTCACCATGGCAAACATTGGGCCTTCGCAATCACATTGCGGAGGCATCGGTCAGAGGGAAAGCAATTTTTTCCCCTAAACGCTGTGATTGATAACGATTGCGGCATTTAGGGGGTTAAACAGCCAGGGACAGTGCAGGAACTATCCATGGCTGTGAGAGGCGGGGCTCAGCTGTCGGGTAACAAGAGTCCCTGGTGGCGATCGTGTGGCCACAGCTCCTGTGCCCCCGCAGTCGAAAGAATGTACTGGGTACATGGTCAGGAAGTACCCGACAGTCAGGGCATGTTGAGAAGGGGTTAAAAAAGAAAGCTAGAATCAGACCGCCTGCGGTCCTCGGTGACAATGTCCACATCTCGGTATCACATTGCAGTTAACAAGAAAATGTTTGTGCTTTGTGATCATAACCTTTATTCTCCCCCCTTTTAAAAACACTCAGAAGGGGAGGGGAGCAGTTACATTAGATACATCAGCAGACAGTTGCTTAACGAGAGTGTGATGGGACCCGCTGCAAAGCTTGGACCTGGGCCCTTCCACGTACACAGACACTCAGGGTACAGGATAATGACGCTGACACATGTCTCTTTCCCTCAGCACCCAGGTTTCCTATGATCTGAAATCAATCTTGTCCTCAGCACCGAGCTTTCCCATGCTCTTATATACATCTTTCCCTCAGCACCCAGCTTTCCCATATCACAGCATGGGAAAGCACGGTGCTGAGGGAAAGAGCCTCTTTCTCTCAGCACAAAACTTTCCCATTCCATACTTGTATCTTTGTCTCCCCTCGTATATAGTCCTCCAAATACTATAATGGCCCCCACATAGTCTTCCATATAGTATAAAGGGTCCCATATAACCCTTCATAAACTAGAATGCACCCCCATAGTCCTCGATGTATTATAATGCATTTCCCATAGTCCTCCATGTATAAAGTAGCCCTCCAGTTATTATAATGCAACTCTCGTAGTCCTCCATATATTATAATGCACCCCATATTGCTCCATATATTATACCTGCAACACATAGGCCTCCATATATTATAATGCAGACCCCTTTGCCCTGCATGTGTTTATAATGCACCCCCATAGTCCATGTATAAGGTAGCCCCCATAGTCCTTCATATATTATAATGAAGCCCCCATAGTCCTATATGTATTATAAGGCAGCCCCATAGACCTTCATATTGTATTATGCAGCCCCATAGTCCTCCATGTATAATCCACCCCTACACTGTGTGCAGAATTATTAGGCAAATAAGTAATTTGATCACATGATACCTTTTTTACATGTTGTCCTACTCCAAGCTGTATAGGCTTGAGAGCCAACTACCAATTAAGTAAATCAGGTGATGTGCATCTCTATATTGAGGAGGGGTGTGGTGTAATGACATCACCACCCTATATAAGGTGTGCTTAATTATTAAGCAACTGTTTTTCCTTTGGCAAAATGGGTCAGAAGAGAGATTTGACGGGCTCTGAAAAGTCCAAAATTGTGAGATGTCTTGCAGAGGGATGCAGCAGTCTTGAAATTGCCAAACTTTTGAAGCGTGATCACTGAACAATCAAGCGTTTCATGGCAAATAGCCAACAGGGTCGCAAGAAGCGTGTTTGGCAAAAAAGGCGCAAAATAACTGCCCATGAATTGAGGAAAATCAAGCGTCAAGCTGCCAAGATGCCATTTGCCACCAGTTTGGCCATATTTCAGAGCTGCAACGTTACTGGAGTATCAAAAAGCACAAGGTGTGCCATACTCAGGGACATGGCCAAGGTAAGGAAGGCTGAAAAACGACCACCTTTGAACAAGAAACATAAGATAAAACGTCAAGACTGGGCCAAGAGATATCTTAAGACTGATTTTTCAAAGGTTTTATGGACTGATGAAATGAGAGTGACTCTGGATCAGTAAAGCGCAGAGAGCTCCACTCCGACTCAGACGCCAGCAAGGTGGAGGTGGGGTACTGGTATGGGTTGGTATCATCAATGATGAACTTGTGGGACTTTTCTGGTTGAGGATGGAGTGAAGTTCATCTCCCAGACCTACTGCCAGTTTCTGGAAGACAACTTCTTTAAGCAGTGGTACAGGAAGAAGTTGGCATCATTCAAGAAAAACATGATTTTCATGCAGGACAATGCTCCATCACATGCATCCAACTACTCCACAGCGTGGCTGGCCAGTAAAGGTAAAATATAATGACATGGCCCCCTTGTTCACCTGATCTGAACCCCATAGAGAACCTGTGGTCCCTCAAAAAATGGGAGATCTACAGGAAGGGAAAACAGTACACCTCTCAGAACAGTGTCTGGAAGGCTGTGGTGGCTGCTGCACGCAATGTTGATCGTAAACAGATCAAGCAACTGACAGAATCCATGGATGGTAGGCTGTTGAGTGTCATCATAAAGAAATGTGGCTATATTGGTCACTAATTTTTTGGAGTTTTGTTTTTGCATGTCAGAAATGCTTATTTCTAAATTTTGTACAGTTATATTGGTTTACCTGGTGAAAATAAACAAGTGAGATGGGAATATATTTGGTTTTTATTAAGTTGCTTAATAATTCTGCACAGTAAGGCTATGTGCGCACGTTGCATAATTACATGCAGTTACGCTGCGCTTTGTAGCGCAGCGTAACTGCATGCGTCCTGCGTCCCCTGCATAATCTATGGAGATTGTGCAGGGGCCGTGCGCATGTGGCGTCTTAGAGCGCAGGGCTTCGGCTGCTCCCCAAAGCACGCATTCTAAGAAGTGACATGTCACTTCTTCCGTGTGCTTTGCCGGCAGCTCCTGCTCTGTCTATGGGAGGAGCTGCAGGCAGAGCGCATGGAATCGGCTTTTTTTTTTTCACTACGGACATTTTCTGCAGCGATTTGAAGCGCACGTGTGCTCTTCAGATCGCTGCAGAAATTTCTGCAGTGACTGTACGCAACGGGCGCACATAGCCTAATAGTGATCCGCAAAAACAGATATCCTCCTAAGATAGCCAAATCTGAAAAAACCTCATAATAAAAAAATCCTCTAAAATACAACTTGCCTAATAATTCTGCACACTGTGTATAGTCCATGCATAAGGTGTCCCTCATATTGCATTATGCAGCCTCATACTCCTCCATGTATAATGCAACCCCATAGGCCTCTGGCCACCATGTACTCACTGATTAAAAAAACAAACCCATAGGCGGGCTTTGCACGTTGCGACATCGCAAGCCGATGCTGCGATGTCGCATGCGATAGTCCCCGCCCCTGTCGCAGGTACGATATCGTGTGATAGCTGTCGTAGCGAAAATTATCGCTACGCCAGCTTCACATGCACTCACCTGCCCTGCGACCGTCGCTCTGGCCGGCGACCCGCCTCCTTCCTAAGGGGGCGGGTCGTGCGGCGTCACAGTGACGTCACACGGCAGGCGGCCAATAGCGGCGGAGGGGCGGAGATGAGCAGGATGTAAACATCCCGCCCACCTCCTTCCTTCCGCATATCCTACGGAAGCCGCGGTGACGCCGGTAGGAGATGTTCCTCGCTCCTGCGACTTCATACACAGCGATGTGTGCTGCCGCAGGAACGAGGAACAACATCGGACCGTCGCGTCAGCGTAATTATGGATTACGCCGATGCTGCACCGATGATACGATTACGAAGATTTTGCGCTCATTAATCGTATCATCTAGGCTTTACACACTATGATGTCGCATGCGATGCCGGATGTGCGTCACTTTCAATTTGACCCCACCGACATCGCACCTGCGATGTCGTAGTGTGCAAAGCCCGCCATAAACAAAAAAAAACAATAAGTACTCAGTTCTCCACGTTTCCCCGCTGCTCTTGTCAGAGTATCCTTCCGTCCTGAGCTCTGAATGTCTCAGCACAGCAGTCACACAGTAGTGACGTCACTCTGCTGCACTGAGATATCGATCACAGGCACATGGGAAGAATGATGAAGCATGGAGCGGAACACTGAGCTCGATGCTTCATCATTGCTGTGTTCCATGATGGGCAAGGGCCTGTGGCTGAGGGGGGGTCTAGTGCTGCTGCTGACACCAGGCTTCCCTGACTCACAGGCCCCATAGCGGCCATGTGGTCTGCCACAGAACAGCTCAGCTCCTCTCTCACAGAGGAGTCAGCTGCTTCTCTGCAGTGCTGGCACCGGGCTCCTAATCCTGCCGGGCTCAGTCGCGATGACAAACTCTGCGACCGTGGTTGTTACGCCCAGTGGTGGGATTCAGCCGGTTCTGTCCGGTTCTGGGGAACCGGTTGTTAAAATAGCAGCCGGTTCCCCAAACCGGCAAGAAACAGCTATGGCGATCCGGTTCCCTGTTTTCACTTGTGCTAGTGTCTTTAAGACTCTAACACAAATTAATCCCTGCACCTCCATGCCGCACTTCCGGGTTCAGTGGAGCCTGTCTGCTTCCTGACCCGGCGTGCAGTGACGCGCTGACGCTACAGAGGTCACGGCAGTATGAGGAGGTAGCTCCTCCTACTGCCGTTTGCCAGCGTCAGTGTGCAGAGTGTCGCGGAAGAGGACGGAAGACAGAGGAGAGGTCACCGGTGCTTGGAGGAGGTAAGCGTTCATAGAGCCGAAGATGCAGGGAGAGGGGTTGCATAAAGATGGGAGCTCCAATATAATGGGAGCGGAGACTGCATAAGATGGGAACTATATGGGGAAAGGAGGTCACAAAAGATGGGAGCTATATGGGGAGAGGAGGCCACAAAAGATGGGAGCTATATGGGGAGAGGAGGTCACACAAGATGGGAACTATATGGGGAGAGGAGGCGGAATAGATGGGAACTATATGGGGAGAGGAGGCCACACAAGATGGGAGCTATATGGGGAGAAGAGGCCACACAAGATGGGAACTATATGGGGAGATGAGCTGTATAAGATGGGAACTATATGGGGAGAGGAGGCTGCATAGATGGGAGCTATATGGGAAGAGGAGGCTGCATAGATGGGAGCTATATGGGGAGAGGAGGCTGCATAGATGGGAGCTATATGGGAAGAGGAGGCTGCATAGATGGGAGCTATATGGGAAGAGGAGGCTGCATAGATGGGAGCTATATGGGGGGAGGAGGCTGCATAGATGGGAGCTATATGGGGAGAGGAGGCTGCATAGATGGGAGCTATATGGGGCGAGGAGGCTGCATAGATGGGAGCTATATGGGGAGAGGAGGCGGCATAGATGGGAGCTATATGGGGAGAGGAGGCTGCATAGATGGGAACTATATGGGGAGAGGAGGCCACATAAGATGGGAACTATATGGGGAGAGGAGGCTGCATAGATGGGATCTATATGGGGAGAGGAGGCTGCATAGATGGGAGCTATATGGGGAGAGGAGGCCACACAAGATGGAAACTATATGGGGAGAAGAGGCCACACAAGATGGGAGCTATATGGGGAGAGGAGGCTGCATAGATGGGAGCTATATGGGAAGAGGAGGCTGCATAGATGGGAGCTATATGGGAAGAGGAGGCTGCATAGATGGGAGCTATATGGGGAGAGGAGGCTGCATAGATGGGAGCTATATGGGGAGAGGAGGCTGCATAGATGGGAGCTATATGGGGCGAGGAGGCTGCATAGATGGGAGCTATATGGGGAGAGGAGGCGGCATAGATGGGAGCTATATGGGGAGAGGAGGCTGCATAGATGGGAACTATATGGGGAGAGGAGGCCACATAAGATGGGAACTATATGGGGAGAGGAGGCTGCATAGATGGGAGCTATATGGGGAGAGGAGGCTGCATAGATGGGAGCTATATGGGGAGAGGAGGCCACACAAGATGGAAACTATATGGGGAGAAGAGGCCACACAAGATGGGAGCTATATGGGGAGAGGAGGCTGCATAGATGGGAGCTATATGGGGAGAGGAGGCCACACAAGATGGGAGCTATATGGGGAGAAGAGGCAACACAAGATGGGAGCTATGCGGGGAGAGGAGGCCACACAAGATGGGAGCTATATGGGAAGAGGAGGCCACACAAGATGGGAGCTATATGGGGAGAAGAGGCCACACAAGATGGGAGCTATATGGTGAGAAGAGGCCACACAAGATGGGAACTATATGGGGAGAAGAGGCCACACAAGATGGGAGCTATATGGGGAGAGGGGCTTCATAAGATGGGAGCTATATGGGGAGAGGAGGCTGCATAGATGGGAGCTTTATGGGGAGAGGAGGCTGCATAGATGGGAGCTATATGGGGAGAGGAGGCTGCATAGATGGGAGCTATATAGGAAGAGGAGGCTGCATAGATGGGAGCTATATGGGGAGAGGAGGCTGCATAAGATGGGAGCTATATGGGAAAAGGAGCCATGGGATAAAATCTGCTGGGAAAAGAAGCCATGATGGGATCTGCAGGAGAAAGAGGCCATAATGGGATTTGTAGAGGGAAAGGAGCCATAATGAGATGAGATCTGTAGGGGGAAAGCAGCCATAATTGGATGAGATCTGTATGGGGAAGGTCGTCCATTCCAAATTTAGCAGGGCTCCTTTAGTAATAATTTTTAAAAATTGTAGAAAAACCGTTTAATACAATATGACTGACAGTGACTGGAACAACTGGTGCTGGACAGGAGAGTGACGGTATAGGAGGGGAAGACGGGGAAAGAGAGTTTACTTTAAATTATTTGCATTTTTTGGTTGAGGAAAGGGCATGTAAATGGGTGTGGCTAACAAAATGGGTGTGGTTTTCAACTGGGCGGGGTTTACAGAGAACCTGTTGTTAAAATTTTGAATCCCACCCCTGGTTATGCCCCTGCATATAATCCATCAAATTGTGGCAAAAACGCTTGTTTTTGCCGCAGCATTTTTCCTGCCTGTAGATGCAGATTTTGTGCAGATATTTCTGCAACCAAATCTCCATCGTCTGCACACAGCTTCGCAGTGTATTTGACTTAGCACTCAGCAGTGCACAGCAATTTAGCCATATTTAGCACAAAGGACCTGGCTGTCCTGCCTTCAACAAACAAACTGCTCTAAATGCTTCCCCCACTGCTTACATTCACTGTATGTGACTGATTCTAAGGGCTGCTGACCCCCACCAACTTATAGATCAGCCTCATTCCCTTATCCCCCATCCCTCCAGATTCCAAAGTGTTCCATGCAGCTTGGTGAATCTTTACATGTTTACATAAAAATATAATGCAAAATAGGCCAGATGTACTTTTCTGCATTATAGCTTACTGTTAACCCTGTCCATCGCATGGCTGCCTGTACATTACTAAATAAATTAAGGCTAAGTTCACACAGGGCATCTTTTGATGCATCTTTGGTGCGTATTTGACATCACAAAGATGCGCCAAAATGCATGTATTTCCTTCCATATTTTACTGTCCACACGGGGCATCTATTGTTGGCTGCGTTTTTGAAGATGCACGCAAGCTGCAGCATGTCAATTCTTTCTGCGTTTTTGCAGCGTTTTGGAGCCCTTCCAGAAAATAAATTTGACTTAAAAACGCATTGGACAAAACACGGTAAAAACGCAGTGCATTTTTGTTGCGTTTTTACCGCAGTGCGTTTTTGATGCACCCAAGATTCACTGACAAAAAGATGCTACTTGTGAACATAGCCTAAGGGTCGACATTGGGTCACTGAAGAGAGCTAGTTGGAGAGGGAGGCAGCAGAGGTTGAGCCTCCCAACAAGACACAAACTTTGTGACTGTCGGCCCACAGTCTCTGCCAGTCTGACCGCACTGCAGCCTCCAGTTTTGTCTCCCCTAACCTGATTCTTCGTCTCCTACGACGGCCGACATGCATCCACACAGAGTCACAGCAGTCACTGTCTCCACTCACTGTAGATTAGAACAGTAGAAGATGAGGCAGGCAGAGTCACCCCGAGGTCACAGCTCAGTGCTGCCGGGCACTTGTATTAAAGCTAGTACAGTATAGGAACAGTGTAGCTCCTCTGTCATAGAGAGGAGCCAGCTGTTTATCTGCAGGGCGGGCACCAGCTGCCGAACTGGTCGCAGTGGCGACCTCTGCGACCATGGTCCTTACGCCCCTGTCGGCAGATCCTGCCCACATTTACTGCAGTAGTAATGCAAGCTAGCAGTAAACTTGTTTTATTTCTAACAGATGTCAGCAGCTGCTCCCCCTAGTGTTTAAAAATAGAAAATATCAAAAGGTTTTAAACCATTTTTCGTATTTTATACCATGAAACCCTTCCCGTCCAAGGATATACCGGTATGTCCTATTTATTGGGTGCTTTGTGACCAAGGACGTACCGATACGTCCCGGTGAATGCGGGATCATCACCGTGGACTTGGCTTACCCGACAGCTGAGCCCTGGCCCTCACAGCCACGGACGGTCTCTGCACCATCCCTGGCTGTTTAACCTCTACATGCCATTATCAATATCGATCATGGGCACTTTTGGGCGGATTAAGAGAAGGATCGCGCTCCCTCTCCCCTCTGAACGGGACCCCTGCGATGTAATCGTGAGGGCTTGATCATTGTCATGGTGACTCCGGGTCACCTGACTACGGAAAGCCTGAGTGATCATGCGTGAAGCATGATCACTTAGTTTTTCTCTGTGCAGCTGACAGCTGCAACGTTCTGCAGTAATCGAGCACTACAGAAAATGGTAGCTGCAATCAGAGTACTTTGGGGTAATGTAACATAAAGAGACTAAAAGTAAAAAAAAATAAATAAATAAAAAAAATAATCAGAAAATAAAAACAAAATAAAACAAATATTCCAAGTTATATTTGTGTAAAAAGAAAACCGTACACGTTTGGTATCGCCGCCTTCGTGACAAACTGATCTATAAAACTGTCACACTAGTTAACCACTTCAGTGAACACTATTAAAAATTAAATGAAATAGTTTTTGCTACTTTTTTTTATCATATAGCTGACAAAAAAGGTGAAATAAAACGCGATCAAAATGTCATAAATAAATAAAAATGGTACCTTTTAAAACGCCATCTTGTGTCGCAAAAAACAAAACCATATACAGTGCTGGCCAAAAGTATTGGCACCCCTGCAATTGTGTCAGATAATACTCAGTTTATTCTTGAAAATGATTGCAATCACAAATTCTTTGGTATTATTATCTTCATTTATTTTGCTTGCAAAGAAAAAACACAAAAGAGAATGAAACAAAAATGAAATCATTGATCATTTCACACAAAACTCCAAAAATCGGCCAGACAAAAGTATTGGCACCCTTAGGCGGGCTTTGCACGTTACGACATCGCAAGCCGATGCTGCGATGTCGCACGCGATAGTCCCGGCCCCCGTCGTAGGTACAATATCTTGTGAAAGCTGGCGTAGCGAAAATTATCGCTACGCCAGCTTCACATGCACTCACCTGCCCTGCGACCGTCGCTCTGGCCGGCGACCTGTCTCCTTATTAAGGGGGCGGGTCGTGCGGCGTCACTGCGACGTCACACGGCAGGCGCCAATCGGAGCGGAGGGGCGGAGATGAGTGGGATGTAAACATCCCGCCCACCTCCTTCCTTCCGCATATTCTACGGAAGCCGCGGTGACGCCGGTAGATGTTCCTCGCTCCTGCGGCTTCACACACAGCGATGTGTGCTGCCGCAGGAGTGAGGAACAACATCGGACCGTCGCGTCAGCGTAATTATGGATTACCCCTACGCTGCATCGATGATACGATTACGACGCTTTTGCGTTTGTTAATCGTATCATCGAGCCTTTACACACTACGATGTCGCATGCGATGCCGGAAGTACGTCATTTTCAATTTGACCCCACCGACATCGCACCTGCGATGTCGTAGTGTGCAAAGCCCGCCTTAGCCTAATACTTGGTTGCACAACCTTTAGCCAAAATAACTGCGCACAACAGCTTCCGGTAACCATCAATGAGTTTCTTACAATGCTCTGCTGGAATTTTAGACCATTCTTCTTTGGCAAACTGCTCCAGGTCCCTGAGGTTTGAAGGGTGCCTTCTCCAAACTGCCATTTTGAGATCTCTCCACAAGTGTTCTATGGGATTCCGGTTTGGACTCATTGCTGGTAACTTTAGTAGTCTCCAGTGCTTTCTCTCAAACCATTTTCTAGTGCTTTTTGAAGTGTGTTTTGGGTCATTGTCCTGCTGGAAGACCCATGACCTCTGAGGGAGTCCCAGCTTTCTCACACTGGGCCCTACATTATGCTGCAAAATTTGTTGGTAGTCTTCAGACTTCATAATGCCATGCACACGGTCAAGCAGTCCAGTGCCAGAGGCAGCAAAGCAACCCCAAAACATCAGGGAACCTCCACAATGTTTGACTGTAGAGACTGTGTTCCTTTCTTTGAATGCCTCTTTTTTTTCCCTGTTAACTCTATGTTGATGGCTTTTCCCAAAAAGCTCTACTTTTGGCTCATCTGACCAGACAACATTCTTCCAAAATGTTTTAGGCTTTCTCAGGTAAGTTTTGGCAAACTCCAGCCTGGCTTTTTTATGTCTCGGGGTAAGAAGTGGGGTCTTCCTGGCTATCCTACCATACAGTCAGGGCCGTATTTACCATTAGGCACCGGAGGTCCGGTGCCTGGGGTGGCGGGTTGCGGGGGGGCGGCGCCAAGGGCGAGAGTAGAATTTTTTTTTAAAAATTTCCCCACCCAGATTTATTACTGAAACCCGGAGTCTTTGTGGGAGGAGGGAGTGAGTTAGTTGGTCCCGTGATTAATTTGTATTAGCGTCTTACACGCTAATACAAATCATCTTCCATACTTGCTCCCTGCGCGCCGGCACTTCCGGGGTCAGGAGCTACAATCAGTTCCCTGGCCTGGCGCGCTCACTGATGACGTCACGGGCAGCGCGATGAGTCACCTCACCGCTGCCGGCGTCTCTGCAGACTGAGCGCCGCTGAGGAGCTGAGGAGAAGTCACCGGAGCCGGGAGGTAAGCGCTGTAGAGGCGAAGATAGTGGCGGCAGCTGGCGGGGTGTAATCTGCATGGGACAGGGGCAGCCATAGGGAGCGCTCACTTTTTAGAAAAGGAGGTGCATGGGGTGTAATCTGCATGGGACCAGGGGCAGCCATAGGGGGCGCTCACTATGGGAAAAGGAGGTGCATGGGGTGTAATCTGCATGGGACAGGGACAGCCATAGGGGGCGCTCACTATGGGAAAAGGAGGTGCATGGGGTGTAATCTGTGTGGGGCAGAGGGCAGCAGCCATAGGGGGTGCGCTGTATAGGAAGGGGGGTGCATGTAGGAGGATCTCTATGGGGCATGAGCAGCAGCCATAGGGGGCACGCTGTATAGCAAAGGGGGTGCATGCAGGGGGATCTCTATGGGGCAGGGGCAGCACCCATAGGGGGTACGCTGTATAGGAAAGGGGGTGCATAGAAGGGGATCTCTATGGGGCAGGGGGCAGTAGCATAGGGAGCGCTCTGTATGATAAAGGGGGTGCATATAGTTGGCTCTGTGTGGGCTCACAGCATGGGGTGTGATGTGTATGGGGCAGGTGGCACCCTGCAGGGTGGAATCACTGTGGAAAAGGGGGCAGCATGGGGTGGGCTCAGTATGGAAAAGGGGGCAGCCTGGGGTGGGCTCAGTATGGAGAAAGGGCAACATGGCTCAGTATGTAAAAGTCTAATGTGTGGGAGACAGTTCGAAGAGGGGGCAGCATGTGGTGCAGACAGTTTGGAGATCGTAGTTCCTAAGTGAGGAGGGTGTAGTGGGTGTAACTCATGAGGGGAGACGGTGTGGTATATAAAGGGGGCAGGAAGCCATGTACCATAATATAGACAGTGTGGGGGTCATATTTTTGTGCAGGAATTAAAATGAGGGTCAGTTATTTATTTTGGGGACTTATTTAGGGAACAGCAAGGTTGATTTATAATGACATGTTATTTTTAAGGGCACTGTGTCGTGATGTGCTGCAGAAGAGCAGAGAAGATGGAGGTCTGCAGAGACGAGCTGTGGATATGAGGTGATCATGGCGCCAGGACTTGTGAGGTACCGAGGTTTGAGGCTGGATAAATGCAGGTGATGGCTAAACACATTGGCTAAATGCAGGTTTTAAGTGATCGCTGATCTATATCCAGCAGATGGTCAATGGTTTAACAGCTGCTGAGCCTGTGACCGCACTTTCATGTGCACAGTACGATCTTTACCATGATCGTCCTGTGCACATAGAATAGCATTGTTCTTGGCAGCATGTGTTCACAGGACAATGTGCGGCCAAGAAAGATATTTAAAGGTGTCTGTCACCCACCCAAATGCCAATTAAACTGTACAAACATTTTTTAAGGAACACAGCCCATATAAAAATCATGCCAGGTAGAAACAGTGTAACCTAACAATAAAAAAATCTATTTTTTTTTTTTTTTTTTGCAGTGAGGGGGCATTGTGCACTTTTGGAGTGGCCTATGCCATAAACAAAAGTGAATCTTTTATCAAATGTTAAGTTGAACTGTATACACCTGGTATGATTTCTGTATGAGCTGTATACACATGGTATGATTTCTGTATGAGCTGTATACACATGGTGTGATTTCTGTATGGGCTGTATACACCTGGTATGATTTTTCTATGGGGGACGTTCCCTATTATGAATATTTGTGCAGGGTGATTGGCGTTTTGTGGGTGACAGATTTCCTTTTAAAAATGTCACTATAGAAACAAATATTTTTGTGCCCCCACAATTGTTCCAAAGACCTATTAGGAAAGTGCAGGATAGCAGACAGAGCAGCGTGGATTCAGTAGGAAGTCAGAGTCCTGTCTCCTGAGCCGTGCACTTCACCTATGGGGGTCTCAGGACACATTACTGCACCAGTCTAAGAATTAATGGACCTTTTTGATGACCCTTCTTTTGAGAATCCTAGAACATGGTGCATGCTGGGATACTCGAAAGAAGCGTTATCATGGGGCGGAGGCTTCAGTCAGTGCCACAGCCTCTGCCGCTCCCTGAAATGAAGCGTCATCAAGTGACAGGATAGGAAATTATTAATACAAGTATATTAAAAAAATTATATTTTGGCACTAAATAGATAGGGATTTAGAATGAAAATTACTTTGCCTTCGGACTAAACCTTTAAGTTACTCTTTAAATATTTACTAGTGCAGCTACTAGCAACTAATGAGTACTGTGGTATCTAGTTTGATGATAGTTGGTAACAACAATTTCAATCATCTCCTTACCATTGTTAAGGTATACAAATTTATATGATAGGGGCTAACCTTGCTTTGAAAGTGATCGCTATAGGGGGTGTGGCTTGGCCAGAGATGTGAGAACAAGCTAAGAAGAGAGCTCCTGGAACTGCCGATTATCCTGATTTCCACTGGGCCGTGGAGAGGACAAAAATCATCCGTGCAGCAACCAGAGACCACCCTGCACTTATTGCACAGCTTGGACGGCTGGGGGGACGAGCAGGAGGCAGAAGGAGGCGGCGGCAGGAATGGAAGGTATTGCACAAAATGGTGGTGGGACACAGACACCAGCCTCCAAAGTAGGGAGAGCTGCAGCCATCCATGCTACTGAAAAACTATCTCAGTATGCCAGGGGCACAGAATGCAGGGCTCCCACGGTGCACAGGAATGAGGTAGTTAAACTGGGGAGCTCCAGGCAGCACAGCCCTCACAATGCAGTGGAGGAGAGAGGAGAAACTAATGCAGACTCATTATTATCACAGCAAGGCTTGCAAAACAAGCTGGAGCTCCCTGTATCCATGCATAATATCTGTCCCCCTGAGCCTCCCACAACTTTGCAGGGTGCTGAGCCCACTCTGAAAGACGTGCTTGCAGCTATAGCTCAAAATGGCTCCATGATGACATCCCTCAGCTCCCAGATGGGCCAAATTATGGAGGAGTTATCAAGGGTAAAACAGAGCCTCCAAAAAGTGAACGACCGCATGACGGCGTCAGAGGGGAGAATCAGTGACTTAGAGGACAAAATGCCCCAGGTTACCCGTGACTCCCACAGGCATGATCAGCAACTGGCATTTCTACTTAACAAGACAGATGATTTAGAAAATAGATTGAGGAGAAACAATGTGCGGCTGATAGGGGTTCCAGAAAAAACGGAGGTCACAAATCTGTCAGAATTCTTTGAGAGATGGCTGCAAAAAGTATTTGGCGCAGAGGTCCTATTCCCCCTGTATGCTGTGGAGAGAGCCCACAGAGTGCCCACCAGACCCCTGCCTCCGGGAGCTCCTCCAAGACCTGTCTTGGTGAAACTACTACATTATAGAGACCGGGATGCGATCCTAAGAGCGGCTAGAAACAAAGGGTCCATAACGGTGGACGGCCACAAAATATCCTTCTTTCCTGATTATTCAGTTGAAATTTCAAAAAGAAGAGCTCAATTCACAGATGTCAAATGCCGCCTGAGAAATGCACAAAGTCTCGTACTCCATGCTGTACCCAGCGAAGCTCAGGGTGGCTGCACTGCAAGAGACATTCTTTTTTGAAAATCCTAAAGATGCTCTCAGATGGCTCGATATGAATGAGCAACGGCTCAGGAAAAATCCACAAAGTTGATATGTAACCCTTTAAGGACTTTATGGATGATGAATACTCGACTGTCTGCTGCGATTACATAGGATTGGCCCAGTGGATAAAATTATTATGATACCCATTGATTGGTTCCAGCAGAACTCCCTGGAAGAGGAGTTTGGGTTTCCTTTCTTTCCCTTTTTCACTTCCAGAGACGTTTTTTGTTTTTCTCACTTCCCTGCAATTCTCATTGTTCTCAGGTTTTTTGTTTTTTTTCCCTTGCTTTAAACCATTTTGGGAAGCGGGAATTTTGTCTCTCTTGTTTCGGCTTCAGGATGGACTGGTGCCTCAGTTTCGTTTATGTTGTGGGACAACTGTTAGATGCGGGGGGAGGGGGGAGGATGGAGGGGGGGGAATGTTTCTGCAGCTTTAATGATGCTTTTATATTTATGTCTGCTAATGGTTCTCATGTGGGTCAGGAAGGTGGAGGAGGGGTGGAACTCTTTGCCGGGTGTGACTGCCTGCACTACATAAGCATATTACCAGGATGGCAGGTAGGATTAACATTCTTTCTTGGAATGTCCGTGGCTTGGGGGACCCCACAAAAAGGGTAGCAGTAATGGAACAGGTCAAATCCCACTTTCCAGCAATCATCTGCCTATAGGAGACACATTTGGAGAGCGACAAAATAGCATACATGAATCGCTCATGGGTGGGCCATTGTTTCCACTCAACCTACACAGCTCATTCCAGAGGTGTCAGTATATTAGTCCACAGAGCAATCCCATTTGAGATCATTTCATCCACAGTAGATCAGGAAGGTAGATTCATTTGTGTGCACTGTAAATAACAGTTTATATACCGCCTCCATATAATAATACTGTTATGAACAAAATTGCGGAAATGATTAGCAAGACCCCCAATGTACAGGTGGTGTGCACGGGGGATTTCAACAACATCATTCACCCATATTGGGACAAACACAATGCGGGTACTCACTTAGAACACTATCCTAACTCCAAATTTGGGGACACAGTGGCTGAACTGGCACTTTCAGATCTGTGGTGAATCAGAAACCCTGGAATCAAGCGATTCTCGTGCTATTCCAAAACACACAACACTCTTTCCAGAATAGTCCTGATCTTGGGCTTGGAGGGTATACTGCCAATGGTGGAAAACACAGAATACCTTCCTAGAGGTTTGTCAGACCATTCCCCACTGTTGACACGACTTAATATTTTACCTGGGCTTAATCGTACCCGTAGCTTGTGGTCCTTCAATCCTTTATGGCTACAGATTATAGATGTGGGCCTGGTTGAACTAGCCCTTGAATACTATTTTCAGGACAACTGTACTGGGGAGATGTCGCTTAACACTGTTTGGGATGCCATGAAGGCCTGTCTGAGGGGGTCACTGATACAGGGGGTCAGTAGATCTACAATTAAGTCGGCACAATTTGAAATTTTTCTTAAAGAACGGGTCCAGACGACAGAACAGAAGTACATTCTGTCAGGGGATACACGGGACTTACTGGAATGGAGGGAGGCACAAGAAGCATATGATTCTCACATTAAGGAACGGGCCACTAACAAAAGACTTTTTTCACAACAGAGATTCTTTGAAGAGGGCGAAAAAACGGGTTATTTATTAGCGGTGATTGCTAAAGCACAAAGGGGGAATACATTTGTGGGGGCGCTAAAGGACAAAACCGGGACCATAGTCAATCAACCTGACCAAATTTTGGCTACCTTCTCTGAATTCTACGAACAACTTTACAGTACTAAACTGCAATATGATACGGAACAGAAAGCTTCTTACCTGAAAGACATCCCCTTGCCCTCACTTTCAGATGAGGACAGGGTATACCTAAACAGTCCACTCACACTGGAAGAGTTGCATTTAGCGGTATCCTCCATGCCCAATAATAAGTCACCGGGTTCAGATGGGATCCCCACAGAGATTTACAAAACGTTTGGAGACATCCTGCTCCCCCAGCTGCTGTCGACCGTCCAGCAAGCAGCCAAAAATGGCTCCTTGCCCCAGTCGATGCGAGAAGCAGTGATCGTTGTCATACCTAAACCTGGCAAGGATCCCCTCATCCCTGACTCTTATAGACCTATCTCTCTGTTACCTACAGATATCAAAATAATAGCTAAAGTACTAGCTTCCAGACTTAATAAGGTTATACTTTCACTAATCCATTCGGACCAATCGGGGTTCATGCCTTCCAGATCAACGGCAGTGAATATACGACGGTTACACCTCAACTTACAATTGCCAGTTGATAACTCAGAGGATAGAGTAATTTGCTCCCTAGACACCACTAAGGCTTTTGACTCTATTGAGTGGGAGTTTCTCTGGGCAGTACTTGACAGATTTGGACTTGGGAGGGACTTTATTTCCTGGGTAAGACTTCTATATAATAACCCTACTGCAAGGATCAAAGTTAATGGATGCCTTACTTCTCCTTTCCACCTAGGCAGGGGCACCCGCCAGGAATGCCCGCTATCCCCCTTACTATGGCGGCCATGGTTAGATCCAATCCAGACATAACAGGGTTCAGGAGGGGTGGTCAGGAGGAAAAAATAGCGTATGCAGACGACACATTCCTTTTTCTGGCCAATGCAACATCATCACTGGCAAGAGCAATGGGGGTTATACAAGAATTTGGGAAGTACTCAGGTCTATCAATTAACTGGGAAAAGTCTGTATTACTTCCGGTGGATGGAACCACAAACTCACTTAACTACGTACACTCGGACCTACAGGTTGTTGCCCAGTTTAAATATTTGGGGATAATAGTCACCACTCGTGTTGAGGATTATGAGAATCTCAACCTAACCCCTATTCTGTCGAAATTTAAGGATAAGAAGGAAGTCTGGTCTCGCCTGCCCTTCTCAGCAGTTGGCCGCACTAACTTGATCAAAATGATCTGGGTGCCCCAACTATTATACAAGCTACACAACTCTCCAAAATGGATTCCACAAAGATTTTTCCATAAGGTAAATGCATTATTCCGTGAATTGATCTGGAGCGGAAAGATGCCGCGCATTAGGCTCGAGACCCAGCAGAGGGATAAAAGTAGTGGAGGTCTGGCGGTACCCAATCCATGGGTTTACTATCTGGCGGCTCAGCTTCAGCACATTAGGGGATGGGAGGACCCTGGAGGGGGGGGGCACAGTATATAATTCTACAACAATATTTTCACTCCACTAGTCTATACGAGGTTCTAGAGGCAGGAGGCTTCGGAGCTGCTGCTAATAGTTGCCCAACCCTACAAAAAAAAAACTACAAGACATACAGGGAATTTCACAATACACCTCTATATGGAGAACTCCATGGTTACCGAACGCATCGTTTAGAGGGGTTTGGGAGCTGGGCTTTGAGAGGGATAAATAGATTCACACATATTGTGGAGGAGGGCCAACTCAGAGGCTTCCCTCAGTTGCAAGCAGAGTTTGGGATCCAGAATTCAGAGTTTTATAAGTACTTGCAACTGAGACATACCTATCAGGCAGAAACCTCTATTACGGGCAGAGCATTGGAGCAGAACAAAGTCATGCAACGCATAACAACCTCTAGCGGCTCAGCAGGAGTGATCTCTCGTCTATATTGGGATCTATTATATTTGGTGCACCGGAACTTTCCAGAGAAAAATGGGAACGAGCTATAGGACCTATTGAGGACAACCATTGGGTAGAAATTTTAGAAAGAATTCCTAGTCTATCATTGGGGGAGGCATACAGACTGTCACACCTATACGTTATTCACCAAGTATATCGCACTCCTAGATTTCTGTTTGATATTGGAGTTAGAACTGACCCCTTCTGCCCGCGATGCAAAATATGTTCTGCAGATCTATTACATATGATGTGGTCGTGTCCTGATATTGAACATTACTGGAGAGAGGTGGGTGACAGAAATAATCAATAGAGTATATACGATAGAGACGAGCTTAACTGCCTTTGTATGTATTCTGGGATACGTGGAGGATTTACCTTTGCAGGAGGAGGGCAAAGTGGCCATATCTAGACTATTATATATTGCCAGGAAATGAATCGCTCAACACTGGATCTCGGACCACAGTCCTACAATATCTGAATATGTCAAAAAAGTTAATTGGGTGATAAATGTGGAGAAAAGTATATATCGGAAAAGAAATGGCATCATCAAATTTGAAAAAATATGGGCACGATGGATAGACGGGTCAGGGTTGGCTTCGAGGGAACTGATTTGGTTTAGATTGGACTTACTCTAAATTGATAACAAGGGGCAAAGGGCGAGAAATTTCTGCAGAACTTATCTATAATGATGACGGAGGTTTGGGGAGAAGAGAGTAGCATGGGAACAGGTTAGATTCTTCATCAAAAATGACATTTAACTGTGTACAATGCCAAACAAAGCAAAAACTCATAAAAAAAACCAAAAGTCTAACTGGATTAATTGATAAATGTAATAATGGTAATTAAGAACTTTTGTCCAGGAATGTGTGGAGCTGCAGATTTGATGGTTCTTGTGATGTAGTTATGTACGAAAGTAGGAACGCAGCATGTAGCGTTTTTTGAGTGTCGGAGTCCTTTTTATTTCTACTGCACATGCTCAGCTCTTGTGTTTAATAATTTAAATCAATGTTCCTCTCTCTCTCTCGGCAGCCGAACGATCAGCTGATCGCCCGGCGGCTGGATTTTGAGAGCGATCAGCTGGCTTTTGAGAACGATCATCTGATCGCTCGGCAACTGTGAACAATCATGTGATCGCCCAGCGGCCGGGTGATCAGCTGATCGTTCACAATAGCCAGCTGCTGGTAAAACAGTTAAAAAACAAACAAAACAACGGATCGTTGTTTTGCAGCATCAGTCACATCAGTTGTGCCACTATCTGCAACACATCCGTTGTATCAGTCACACAACTGATTGTGACGGATGCAAAACAACCCAAGTGTGAAAGCAGCCTTACCAGTAGGGGGCATTACAACTTAAAGTGCATAGGGCAGCATGAATGCCAAATACGGCTCTGCATACAGTAACTTTTCATTCTGACGCCGACGAATAGTACGGGTCGACGCTGTTATACCCTCGGACTGCAGGGCAGCTTGAACTTGTTTGGATGTTAGTCGAGGTTCTTTATTCACCATCCGCACAATCTTGCGTTGAAATCTCTTGTTAATTTTTCTTTTCCTTCCACATCTAGGGAGGTTAGCCATAGTGCCATGGGCTTTAAATTTCTTGATGACACTGCGCACCGTAGACACAGGAACTTTCGGGTCTTTGGAGATGGACTTGTAGCCTTGAGATTGCTCATGTTTCCTCACAATTTGGATTCTCAAGTCCTCAGACAGTTCTTTGGTCTTCTTTCTTTTCTCCATGCTCAATGTGGTACACACAAGGACACAGGACAGAGGTTGAGCCAACTTTAATCCATGTCAACTGGCTGCAATTGTGATTTAGTTATTGCCAACACCTGTTAGGTGCCACAGGTAAGTTACAGGTGCTGTTAATAACACAAATTAGAGAAGCATCACATGATTTTTCAAACAGTGCTAATACTTTTGTCCACCCCCTTTTTTATGTTTGGTGTGGAATTATATCCAATTTGGCTTTATGACAATTTTTTATTTTTTTTTCTTTGAAGACAAATTAAATGAAGATAATAATACCAAAGAATTTGTGATTGCAATCATTTTCAAGAAGAAACTGAGTATTATCTGACAGAATTGCAGGGGTAACAATACTTTTGGCCAGCAGTGTAGCTCCATCAGCGATAAAATAAAATAGCTATAGCTCTCAGATTACAACAATGCAAGAACTGTTTTTTTCCGTATAAAATAGTTTTTATGTTGTAAGAGTGTCAAAACAAAAAAAAACCTATATAAATTTGGTATCGCTGTAATCGTACTGACCTGAAGAATACAGCTGTCTTATCACCTTTATTTTGTAAAAAAAAGTTTATACTGTGAAAGTAGCCAAACCTAAAAAAAAAAAAAATCTGTAATCTAAATCTGGTATTGCTGTAATCATACTGACAGGAGGCATAAAGCTGCCTAATCATTTATACCACAAGGTGAACAGCGTAAAAAATAAAAAGCTAATTCTTTAACCGCTATTGATTGGTTATGACTAAGAACGTTAAGCCAGAAACGCGTTAACGTTGTTTGTGCACTTTTTGCTCATGCACGAATAAAGAAATACCGTTTGCACCCAGCTGGATTACTCTTCTCATTGGCTATTGATTTGTTCTTTCTTCTTCTAAAAGATCTCAGTATAGTGCAGCACATATTTATCCTGCGCTCTACGCTGAGCGCTCACACCGTGATTACGTGTAACAGCCCGTGCCCACAATCAGGAATAGCAGTGCTTTGGACGCAGCAAGTAAAACGCTGTGTTGTACAGTACAAGCACAGTGGGTGGGATTTATAGAAATCTCCTGCCCACTGTGCTTCTTTTCTCTGCTGAGTAAACTGACATGCAACGAAGCTTCCCTAAACACAACATATCAATTTACGCTCACAGAGACGTGATTGTTCTCTGCGAAGAAAAGAGTGAAAGTCCCACAGCGCCCCAAACCCTGATCATGGGCACAGGCAGCTGCGGTCTCCTGCGGGGAAAAACACTTGTGTGTCCGCAGGAGAAGACACACTGCGTCGAGTACAGAGTATGTGCACATCATGGGTATGTACCCTAAATAACTGAAAAACGCGATTACGACAAAATTCGCAACTGAAAATTCACTGTAATGAGGCAGAGGGAGTCACTTTGACCTCACGTCTGGCCTGTGGTCCAGCGGTGTCCATCTCTTTACGCCTCTCTTTAGGCGTGCACAAAAGTGCGGTCATCAACATCTATGTTCACCTTTGAAAGGACAGACACAGCTGAACAGAGGCCAGAGTCTGTAATAACTCTGTTGCCTCATTAGTGAATTGATCAGTCATGTATTTCGGAGATGTAGATGGAAACCCTGAACTGATCCAAAATGTTCTGTACCAACATCGCTACCAAATAGCAAGTTCCCACTCAAGGTCAGTCATCTGTTAACAGAAATATAGGGAGCTTCCACATTACTGGTAGCACAAAGGTTCTGGGAAAATGCTATGGCTCCCCCCTCAAAGAAATCCAGCAAAATCTGTACTCCCAAATGCACTCCTCCCTTCTAAGCCCCACAATGTGTCTAAACCACAGTTAGCATCCACATGTTTGGCATTGTTGTAGTAAGGAGAGCTCACATGCATTGGCCAATACATAAGCTAAATATCTCTTTTTTCGAATATTCCTATAGCAGTAATGCAATGCCAGAGTTCCCTTATTCATTAGCTTTTTAGTGTGCAGCTTTATGTGTTTTGTAGTAATGTGTTTTCAGCTAGCACCTGTTCACACCTGTTGGATGTGCGGGTCAGTCTTTTAGATATATTTGTAGTGAATCTCTTTCTGATTGAGCACTCTGCCTGTAACCAGACGGTGTTCATTCCCCTTTATAGCAGGAATCTAGCTGCACGGACATGGGAGGTTTTTAACCCATAAAGGGGCATTTCAAGTTAGGTTCCTGGTATACAGAGAAATACCTTGCAGTCGTGACCGGGCTCACATGCACTGGCCAATACATAAGCTAAATATCTCCTTTTTGCAAATATTCCTATAGCTGTAATGCAATACCAGAGTTCCTTTAATCATTGTTAGCTTTTTAGTGTGCAGCTGTATGTGTGTTGTAAGCACAGAATTAGTGATGGGAAGATATCTATGAGACTCCCCCATCACTAATCCTATAAGTCAAAAGAAATAAACACGAACACCGAGAAAAATCCTTTATTTGAAAAAAATACAGCACCCTCTTTATCAACCCCAAAAAGGCTCTTGAAGTTCCGCTTTAATCCACATGACATTTCACAATGTTCCTGGCTCTGCTACATCCGAGCCTGGAGAGACCAAAAATATGTCCGATCTATCTGGGAAACACTGACAAGGGGGACCTGGCTGGCATAAGTGATGTCACTCAGTTCACTGGTCATACCAGGGTTCTCACTGCATGACCTAAGTACCACACTCTGGCTTAAAATGTAAGGCTATGCCCCGCACCCCGCCAGCCCTTTAACTCTGACAGTGCTGGCTGGGGGTGAGAGGCTGCCCCACTCTCCCTGGTTTAAAGGGCTGGCGGGGTGCGGGGAATGGCTGTTCCCGTTAAGCCAGAGTGCGGTGCTCAGGTCACCAGAGGTCATGCCGTGGGAACCCGGGTATGACCTTCGGTGAACTGAATGACATCACTGCTGCCAGCCGGGTGCCCTTTGTCAGTATTTCCCGAAGCCTGGAGAGATTGGACATTTTTTTGGTCTCTCCAGGCTTGGATGTAGCAGAGCCAGGACAGTCATGGAACCTCTTGTGGATTATGGCAAAACTTCAAGGTCTTTTTGGGGTTAGTAAAAAAGGGAACAGAGGGTGCTGTATTTTATTTCAAATTTATTTCAAATAAAGGATTTTTCTCGGTGTTTATTTCTTTTGACTTATAGGATTAGTGATGGGGGGTCTTATAGACCTCTACCCATTACTAATTCAGGGCTTTGTGACAGTTGTGTGCTGTCATTAACCCCTATTACCACCACACCAATGCAATCGGGAAGAGCCAGGTAAAGCGCTGGGATTGTCGCATCTAACAGATGCGACAATTTCGGGGTGGCTGCAGGCTGCTATTCTTAGCCTGAGGGCGGGTTCCAAAAACCATGGGCCTTGCCGTTCTGAGAATACCAACCCTCAGCTGTCAGCTTTATCTTGCCTGGGTATCAAAATGAGGGGTACCGGGTTTTTCAATCATTTAAATAAAAAGAAAAAAAAAAGCTGCATGCATTTCCTGTTATTTTGATACACAGCCTAGATAAGCCCGCAGCTGGAAGTGGCATCCTGTAGCCGTGGCTCTATCGGTGCTGGTATTGGTATATGGGGGGAACCTACGCCATTTTATTTTACACTGCAGTTTAAGGCCGCTTGCAGCCAATCACAAGCGCTGTTCGAGAGGGTGTGGGCGTGGTCTACCGGCAGCCAGAGCCGTTGGTAGTCGGGAAACTAGTGAATATGTATCAGCGGACTGATCAGCGGACACAGAAGTAAATCGGGTTCACTCATCACTATTCAAATGCTATGTGGTGGTTTTGTAAATTTTGTTGGCAAATGAGAAATTGCTGATGAACTTTGAACCCTTCTAACTTCCTAACAAAAAAAAAATATATGTTTCAAAAATTGCACTGATGTAAAATAGACATGTGGGAAATGTTATTTAGTAACTATTTTGTGTGACATAAAAGATTTAAGAGAATAAAAAAAATCTAATTTTGAAAATTGTGAAATTGTCAAAAGTTTGCAAAAGAAATTCCAATATTTTCACAATTAAAAGCAAAAAATATGAGCCTAAATTAAAATGTTGCGAAAAAACACTCAGAATCACCGGAATCCGTTGTAGCATTCAAGAGTTATTACCTCATAAAGTGGCACTGGTCAGAATAACAAAAAATGGCTGGGTCATTAAGATGAAAATTGACTCGGGGGGTGAAGGGGTTAAAAAAAAGTTAATATTTTAAATTCAAAAAAAGAAAAGAAAAAATTTTTTTTTTTTTTTAAACGACAGTCCGTTCATAAATTGAGTTGTTTTGGGCACAAATATTAATGAATACGCCCATGAATTAATAGGATAATGAGTTCTATTTTTATTTATTTTTTTTTTAAATGTCAATAAATCTTATGTGGAAATTGGTACTATATGAAAAAAAAAAAAAAAATCACAAACGTCATGTTTTTTTTCTATGTAGCTTTTTTCCTGTATTTAAGCAACACACGAACTACATGATAGTATGCATATTAAATGTTTTACTTCAATTGGTTTGTAAGAATATAAAATTTTGTAATTTTTACATACATACTGGAATGATCAATTTGTAACTTAGTATATTGGCAATATATTTTCAAACTAGTAGAAAAAATACAAATAGTAAAATACAGTACAGAAAAATCTAAACATTAGGAACTATTTGAAAAACGTATTCCATTTTTTTTCTCATATGACAACATAACCCTCTATCTTTTTTACAACTTGTTTAACTACAGCGATCACCTTTTCTTCTTCAGCTGGGTGTAAACAGGTATTGGGGATACCCGGTGGAGTGTAGGAGCTCGGATACTGCGTTCGTTCTTTGTCCACTCCAGATGCTTTCAGTTGACTCACGTCATCGCGAAGGCTTTGAAGGCTGCTACAGTAAGAGGATACCTTTGTTGCTAAACAAACAATAGTGTCATCTTTGTTTATTTTTCCTACTTTAATGTACTGTGCAGCAAATAAAGCTTTCTGTATAGCCTGGTGTACTTTGTAAAATACCCACTCTGTATGGCCATGACCAACATCATGTTCTGCAGCTTTAAGATCACATAATGCCTGCCTTAACCACCTGTCGGCTTCTTCAGGTTTTGGGTGGGTGGCTGTGCTGTAGTATCCCCAAAAATCATAATTACATCTGGTTGTTCTGGAAAAATGTTCACGGTTGTTCCTGTGGTTGAATGCTTGACTGTCCCATTGTGCCCAAGAGTTGAACAAACCGCCAGCATTTCTAGTATGATAGGTTGATGATGGTGAGCCATGATGGATTTTTCTGGACCCCAATTCCTTAATTCTGTACTGAAGATATTTGCAAATTTCTGTGTAAAGTTCCTCTTGGGCCATGTTTTTGTCCGGATGGTATTTCAGATAAAGTCGTCTTATGGCCCGCCTGCGTTCACTTTCAGGCAATCCCCATATTTTGGTCAAATAAAGATCAACCTCTTTTTTAATATGGTCAATGGAAGAATTCTGAATGTTTGACTGCATTTGAGGTTGAGGATTTCCAAGGAACAGAAGAGCTTTTGTGGTTTGGCCTGCAGATCTTTTGAACTGATATAAATCAAAAACACCAACCTCAATGTTATCTTTTTGACCAATGTCTATAAGATACATTTCAACTTCACAGCTTCCAAAAATCTTTTGACCAAGTTCCTCAACAATCACAGCATATAAATAAGATTCCTCTTCGGTGGGAATCATGTAACCCACGTAGTCACCAACTTTGAATGTATTTGTGATGCTCATATCCAAACAATCATACCATTCAGTAGAAATTTTGTCACCTGGCCTTGGTAAAGAAAAAGTACTTTGAGTACTAATCTTATTCCACAAATCATTGTCTTTGAGTAGGTCAGTTATTTCATTGGGATCACCACAGGAAAGCATTTGTGTAACAACTTCTAATGAGGTCATTGTCAATTCTTTTCTTAGCAGATTGTTTATTTCATGTGCAAGAACTTGTGCAACTCGAATCAGCTTTGGAGTCTGCATTGAGTCAGTATGTTTAAAATATATTTGACAACCATTTTCTTTGTTTTTTGTTGCAAACACTGTTTTTTTCATTTGAGTACCATCCAAAGGTTTATCGTCATACATTAATATAGTTTGCAAATTAGCACAACATATTATTTCTATTGTTCCGAAGAGAAGGTTCCAGTTCCTTCCAGCCTCCTCCTGCATAATTTTTCCTTTGCTTTGGTTTTGAAGAAGGCAAACCAAAGCTTCTTGAAATATTGAAGAGAAAAATAGTTTTTCAAACTTTAATTTTAATGGACATTCATCGCCATATGGGCACAGGTTTTCTGCATCAAAATTAAGAGACTCCATTGTAATATCCGAGAGAATCCTAGGGCAAATCTTTTTTGGTAAACATTCCAGAAGTTTTTCTTGTGGGTAAATGGGAGATGGCACTTGTATGCCTGCCATGCAAATAAATTTAAATACAGACTGCAATTTGTTTTCAATAAGAGGAGATCGGCAATTATTCAATACCAGGGTACTTGACTCATAGAGTTTACCATCCACAGCTAAAAGATGTAGAGAAGAAAGCTGTGTAGTATCTTTCTTTTCTCTTAATAAGTTGAAAATTTGTTTTGTAGATTCTAGAACAGTCTTTTTTAGATTTGCATGCAAAGATGTCTTATCTAATGTCTCTGTATAAATTGTTGAAAGTACATTGGCAAAATGGAGGACAGTTGGCTCAGCCTCAATGCCTACTTTTTGAAAGAGAATGCTAAAACATGCATTGTATGGAGACAACTTATACAAATATGGTGAAAAATGGTTTTCGTTGTGCAGATTGAAAACTACTTGTCTTGGTAATGCAATATTTTTTTCATCATTTACTAAAATGAATGGAACTTCCTTTAAAGGAGTAGTGTCAATTTTATCACCTTCATTTTGAAGAAAGGTATACATTTGTTTCAAAACCTTACTTCTGGTTTCCTGTAAGTCTTTGCTACTACATGAAACTTTGCATACATTTTTTATGTTGCCAATAAGTTTTCCACTAGGTGGCTCAAGCAGCACTCCACATTGTTTAAGAAATTCAGTGATGATCTTGCTGTATCCAAATTTGTTTTCAAGTAACGGCATGGACGTCCAAACCAATGACTCATAACCATTGCTCATCAGTAATGAACCATTAAGTGCAACTGTAGCAATTTTCTCTGTAAATGAAGGGTGCAATGCTTTTAGTTCAGTGCGAACTTCTAATGGAATGACAAAAGCAATTTTTCCCACTTCACCAGCAAATGTCCAGTCCATTTTATCAAAATGCATGGAAAATAAATACTTATACAATGCTTCAGCCTTGATCTTAAGTGACTGGAAAGAAGTATTCTCTCTTGCGTTGTTCTCAATCTCTGTTGCAAATTTAATAAAATCTGTTTCTGTAAGTGAACATTTCAATCCAAGATTTCGCAGAAGTATAAGTAATTTGTGATTAATTAATCTCTTTTCAAACATTTTCCAGAAAGAAGCAGGGATGAAATGCTCCTGAAGCTCTAAGATAGAAAACAGTTCTACTTCCCGATCATAGAAATAGGACACCCTTTGAAGTACTCCACGCTGATCTCTGATCAGTTTTACAGATTTGAGTGATGCGAAAATCTGATCCTTCTTATTTTGGAAACCATCACAATTTTGCAGTTGTATTACCATATATAATATGTGCAGTAACTGATTTTCATTGAAGATTGCAAGATCCACGAGAAGATGGTCAGCAAGTAATTCCAAGTCAGTAATTTTGGGGATTTTCATATATTTACAAACCATCATGTTGTGAGATTTATTTTTTAGGTAAATTGTTGAAGGATGGAGATCAGAAAGTTGAAAAGGTTCCAAGTTAAATGTTGTATTAAGCAGATAAATCTTTTTGCAGCTAAGCAAATTCTGCCTTTTGCCTTGAATCGTTTCAAACAAGGGCAAAGACTTGATCTTCTCAAATGAAATTCTGTTTTTTTCTGATGACAATTTATTTAAGATACAAAGCAGAAGCCCATCAAGTTCTGTTGGCTTCATATGTTTCCAGTTAAGATCATTTCTAGAACCCAGTTGTTCTAGCACCAGATCAAAATTGTCTGTGTTCAACGTGTAAGGCTTAAAATACGTAACAAAATAACTATCAATTACAGACCAATCCAAATCAGGAAATCCTAATTTCAAAAGGTACTCGTACATATCACTGTCGCTTGGAAAGCAAATATTTTTTAGACCAGTAAAAGGAAAAACAAATTTGTTATATTGTTTGCCAGACGACATTTGAAATTTGACTGGTACAATTGCCCATTGATCAAAAGTAGCAAGAATCTCAGCAAAAATGTCTTTTTCCTGACCAGCTTTTTGCACCCTTAATTCATCTTTAAAGAATAACCATAGAGTTTTCAGCCAACCAGCTGCATCTTGCGAAAGTGGAAGATTGGATACATCGGTTCTTGAAGACATTTCATACATTGGACCCAGGTGGTTCTTAACTAAAGAAGCAGAACTCTTTATATCTAAATGTCTAACAAAGCCATATTTTTCTGAAGGAGAACTATCCCTGTATTTTATGAATTCACTGCTTGCATCAGGAAAAAGTGCAGAGAAATAAGAAGAAAATTTTGGTTTATCTTTGTCAAAGTAATGAAGCATGCTATCCACAGTAATTAGCAGAGGAACTCCTTGCAGATCAACTTTTTGTTTGTTATGGGATTTCAAGCAGAATTTTAAAAGGGAAATACAGTTGTCCTCCTTTTTGAATACAGAACTACTGACAGGGGCAGGTAGAGAAGCTCTACTGGGAAGTAAAGGAATTTTCTTCAAGAAACAGCATAGACTTTGTGGGTTTAATTCAATGATCTCTACTCCAGCTGCTTTAAAAGCATTGCACACAACACCTCCATATGCCAGCAGCATGTTGATGTTCAGGAGTACATGTTCAATATCTTTGATTTCTTCTGGAACTACAAAGAATGGTTCTTCAGTGATGGAGGATTTTCCAATGTTTGACCATTCAACGATTACAATATTTTTATTAGATATTTTTTCTGTATTTTTCTTGTAAACAGGAATTATTTGCAATCTTTGCTTAAAGATGGTTAAATAGACTTGCTTAATTACATTTTTCCACAACGGTGGCACATGTTCAGTATTTGTAGGGAAAAATGATAGATAATAATCAAGGAATAGCCTGCAGGAGTCAAAACTTTGAAAATGTAATAATTTTCTTGAAAATTCTTCATGTAAACATTCAAGAAGATAGCAGTATAGTGGTACTGTAACATTTGATAGGAGAAATATGTTCCATAAAGTCTTTTGGCTATTGCCATCCTCTTTGCAAATATTTCTACGTGCTGCATCCACAATAAAATTTGCATTTATGTGTACTGGGAGACCTGTTTCTAGAGGAAGAGGCAAAGTACAGAAAGCCCTACCTTCTATTGATTTATTAAAACAAGCAGCTATTGAGCCATGTGGTACAAGGATTTGACGGAAATTGTTTGACATCTCCTTTAAAGTATTTAAATCATTCACACTTTCAACTCCCAGTTGTCTAACTATAAGCCAGCGGGTGGTAGTGTTCGAACTGCTGCATTTTATTTCAACCTTTGATGATATTCTCATATATGGTAAGCTTCCAGATAAATCACCCTCACTCTTATTACTGTTGGAAAGTCTTTGTTGAAACGAAGATATTTCTTTTGAATGCATCTCGTCAATTTTAGTTTCAATAGAAAATTTCTCTTCCACAATTCCTGTGCTTGAAATTTCTGAGAAAATTATTTTTCTAATATGATTTAAAAACAGAATCATATCCACATCTTTATCAAGTTCTTCACACATATGTCTGATCTCTTCGATCGATGAAGTTTGGTCACTTATTTGGGATTTTGACACGGTGTTTGCCATTCTTAGTGGTAAGCGGAAAATTGTTCCTTCTTGTAGATTGAACATGGATGGTAGAAAAGTGTCATAAACATCTTGAAATGTCCCTTTGAATTCATTATTAACATTAAACATTGCGCCTGGGCTGGTATCCTCAGAATTTTCCAAAAACATAAGGTTGGGATCAAAGACACACATTATGGTATCAGCACTTACTAAAGAAGGACAATCTGTTATGTGGTAGACAGAATTAAAGCCAAGTCCAAACTTTCCTGTTTTGTCTAAAAGATGTTCCTTGCCACCAATACCAAGATGTTGAATTCCATCAATATCTTTAGAATTAAATGTTCTGTTGTTGTAAACACAAAGGGCAGGACCTTGTAGTGGGTGCCATTCTTGTCCAAACACTCTTCTTGTTTTATGCTTTCTGCTGTCTAACACAAAATGAATTTCAGTAGCCTCCGCATCATCTGAATTCTGAAGCAGCTCTTTAAGTATATCTTTTTTCAAAGAATATTCCTTCAAAATATTTTTGATGCGCGTAGTAATTTTTTCTTTTGGGCCAAATTGGGAAGACCATTTGGAAAGATTTGAAAGTTTTAATTTTTGAAGTGTATGATGGATTCTGGTTTTGACTCCCAATTGTGAAACCACTGCTCGAGGAATTCGTTCATTACAGAAATTAAGTTCTTTTTCACAGGGAAGCCATGGAGTGTCATTGTAAAAGATTTTGTCTACATGGCGTAATATACAGTTTAGGTCTGGTACAAAGATTTGACTTGTGTCAAGTGAATTACTTAAATTACTATCTGGTATTTTCTCAAGGCAATGACTTATCAAATTTACTACCATAGTAAGTTCATTTTGTGAAAGTGGGTTTCCTTGATGATTTATAGCAATTTGTTCCAAGATGGAAAAGTAATGGCGAAAGGAAAATTCCTTGCATATTTCAACACTATCCCACAGTTTTTCAAAATTTCCAAAATGTTTTGGTAGTTTATACAAATAAGGGGCAGCATCAAAAGGAATTTTGTGTGCAACCATATCCACTTGTACAAATTCATTATCAATGAACACAAAAGGGAAAGCAGAAGCTTCTTCCTTTATAAGGCCAGCAAGGCTCGGTTCCTTTTTTAGGAGTTTATTCAAATAATTGTAACACTCTTTTGTAATGTGAAACGACTCATCGTTGTTCAGCAAATTCACTCCTTCAGAAGCTTTCTGTAGTTGAGACATAACAACCTGGAGAGAAGGTTGACGATCAATGCCAAGGAAAGACATCACATTTTTAGTCAATTTAAGGTCTAGCAAATACGGTGGGCTGAGGATTGGCTGAATCATACAGACAAGAGCCTTATGTTTGTAGTGATACAGATCTTTTGCATTCATTAAAGTTAGATCTTTTAGATCAGTAGCATTGCTTTGTGGAGGCACTACAGGAAGGAAAACAATGTCTCTAAAGCCTTTGTTATCAATGGGACCATGCTCTTGAAGGAGATCATTTAATAGTTCCAGTATGCAAACAATTTGTTTTAATGCCTTCTTACGATCATATTTCCAGGTATTTTTTATTTTACATGCTCTCAATATCAGTTCTGTTAGAGGTAGTTTGTCCTTCAGTAAACCTAGCATATGCAGAGATTCTAACCTCTCCAGTTCAAGGAATTCTGAGCCATGAGGAAAACATCCTTCTTCTGGGTCATACAGTGCTGACACTTTTCCATTTGGGTGCACCAGATTTGTTATAAATTGTAAGTTGGCATGCAAAGATGATGGAATGCAAGGTTTTAACAGCAATAAACTATTAATCTGTCTATTTTTAAGATCAATGGCATAAATGATTAAGGCATTGCGGTCTTCTCTCTCCAGACGGTGCAGATTTTCAAATACTATCTCCCTGTAGAATCTTTCAAAGTTGTAAAAGTTTTTTTCTAGCTCGCTATAGCCGTTACTCACACTGAAGCTGTGTTTTACCCAGTCTGGCAGGTCAACTGCCAAGTATGGTTTTTTTAGATGAATGGAAAATACTTTTCTGGCAAGTTTTTCTATGGGTTCATCCTTGAACATTGACAAATCTAGAAAGCACGCATGTTCTATTGTGCAACATTTTTTCCCATTGTTAAACAGATGAGGTAAAGAGTTCTCTAGCCCAAAGGCTATTGCATGGTAAAAGCTTTTGACAAGTTCCAAGAAACGAGAGTTCACTTTTGTGATGTCAGGCCAAAATGTGTAATAGTAGTAGTCCTCTAGATCGCCAATTTCATTCAACGCTTGTAACTGCAGTAATGCAGTTATAACAGCAACTATCACGGCATCGCAGAGTAAATGTTTATTCCATTCACCTTTTGCAGTTGTCTCCCATAAGGTTTTCCTATTTGACATAACAGAGAAGGTTCCATTGATATGAAACGGCAGTCCAGTAGAAACTGGAAGGGGAAGGAAACAGAACACCAAACCTGTAAAATCTTCTAGATTAGAGGTCCATTTTCCAGTGCTATCACTTTTCTTCAAAGGAAGAGCAACTCCAGCAATTGGAGGACAAAATATTTTTTCATTTTTTATTACACTCTTGACAGATTCTTTTACTCCAAGGCCGGACTGTATTATATAGAATTTTGTGCCAGTTATGTTACTTTTCTGTGTGGAAATTGATATGATGTTTGTGCATTTAAAATCAGAGCTATCAATATGCTCACATAGTTGTTCAGATGCATTGGATTGCTCATGTTGTAGTGGCAAGTCTTGGGAAACTTGCAGTTTTTGAATTATTTCTTTTTGAAGATGTACTTTTGTGGTATAACATCCAGGACGAAGGTCATTAGACAAAAAACCTAAACTTACTTCTTTTACATTTTTTAAGAAAATTAAAAGAGTTTCTGAAGAGTTTTCAAAATCCAACATAAACAAGTTGATCTGTTCTTCTCCAAATGTTTGGCAACAAATTTCTGTGGTTTTAGCTTCTTCTTCTGTTCGAAATGGGAGACGAATTAGTGTTCCATTAAAGTAAAAAGGCTGTGCAAGTGTACAACCAAACACATTAGCGTATGGCTGAAATTGGTCAGAAAATATATCAAGCAGCTCAGAATTATTTTGAAGATCCAACTTCATGCCTGGATTTCTCTGTGAAATGTGTTTTTGTAGGTGGTTTGCATTTGGGTCAAATATCAGAACTTTTGATCCACTCATTATAGAAGGTACATCTGTTATATGGTACACAGTGTTGAATCCTAAACCAAATTTGCCAATTTTCTGCACCTGGGTTTCTTTAGTGGCTGCTCCAATGCGTATAATATTGGTAAAATCGGCATCCGTAAATTTATTGTTGTTGTAAGACCATAGTGCTGGCCCATGACAACTGTCCATTCCAGGGTCTATTAATTTCTTCCTCACTTCAGAGTTCTGTCTCATATCTACTAAAAAATGGCAGGCTGTTGCATCTGCGTCATCTGCATTCTGTATCATTTCTTTGAAAAGTTCTACATGTTCACTGTATTCTCGAAGGATATTTTTTATTCTTAGAGTCACTGGCTCAGAAGGTCCCCAGGGATCAAAAAACTCTGGCCTCAATATCTTGGTGCTTAGAAACGGAATATTCAGGTATTTGGCTGTAGCCATGGAAATTTCTTCATGTACAAAATCAAAGTCCATATAATTACCAGAAGCATTGGTTAAATACTTTTTCTCCATGTCACAATACAAAGTTTTTGACAATGGTTTAAGGGTAAAACACTCTTTGTCAGATTGCACTGGTATAGGGAGCTCATCTGTTCCACTTACAGAGTTAACCTTCATCCAGTCTAAGATGGAAATTACAAGCTTCAAGTGTTTGGGAGATGCAGAATCTGGATCTTTCTTGTCATTACAATCTTTTAGTGTAGACAGAATGCGAACGACTTCATTGGGTGGTAATGTACTTTTTACTCCACATCTAGTGAAAAGGTTTTTGTAAGGTAAAAAGTCAGGTGACACTTTATTGACATATGAGGAAAGATCCAAGCCTCCAGGGTAACATAAAACGGTCTCATCTGGGAAAGAGAAATCATCTTCAGTCCATATCACAACTCCATTGAGTAGATCACTATGAAAATGTTTAATATGATCTTGTATATACTTGTAAATGTCGTGGAGTTTCCTATAAAAGGAGTACTGGTCCACTGACTTGTAGTTAAGACTGAGTGCTTTAAGATTTTCAACAACTTTTTCAGGAGGTGGAAGGTCATTTAAGCCAAGAAGATAATTTGCATTTTCAATAAAGCGGTTAGTTAGAGGCATTGAAAGGTCAACTATATTACAGTATTTCATACTTCTCATATTTTTTGGCTCAATTAGTGTACTGTTCGAACTCCCACAAACAGGGACCCAAGAATGGCTACAGAGTACCTTTAAGTTCTGTGAGTTAAACTGTGTTAAAACCTCAGTGTTGTTGCAAACCTCAATGAGCGCATCAGCTTTTTTAAAGGAAGAAGGTACATTCTCATCTTGACTTAATTGTTGAGCAATTTTCATCACTTCCTTTGGTGTGATCTTATGGATGGAATCTATCAAGCCTAACATTCTTAGTGACATCAGTATTGAATCTTCGTGGTAGTTTTCCGGTGGAAATTTATCAGACTCAAATAAAATTCTCAATGTGTCGATTTTAGGATCGTAAAGGACAGATGGTGGTTGAAGATAACCATTGCAAGGTATAAAGCCAAGGTTTCTGCACATATATTTCAGTTTTTCACTCTGAGTGAATAATGCATATCCATTTCTCAAAATCCAGAACATCACGCATTGAACTTCACTTTGATTATTAATGTAAGAGCCTTTTTGAATAGCTTTAACCAACAGCAAAGCAACGTCTACTGCATTTAGAAGTTTAATGTTCATCAGTTGTAGTAGCCTCCTATCAGATTCATCTCTACATTGTATCATAACATCTGGGAACACTAAGTTGTCTGGTACAGATGGAACAGTGTTGGAGTCCAATGCAATCAAGCACCAGGAAGCTGCCAGCTTTGAATGAGCAGATGTAATGGTTTGGACACTACAAAAGATGGGCAACTGGTGTAAAATATCCAGTTCAGATAAGGAGAATTTGTAAGCTTGAGAAAACTTGTCACAAAATCTCTTCATATTTTCATTTGAGTCATTCTTGAAGGCTTCCAAAATTTGATTAAGATCCAAGTTGGAAAGTGCTTTTAGAATATTATTTGGTGTTGGAGTCAATATGAACAAATGAAGGTTTTTGTGCCACATCCAAGCATTCTTGTCTCGTATTACAGTGCAGCCAGCTTTCTCCAGTAGTACAGTTATGCTCTCTGTGATGTTGTGGCCATCATTGTTTTGAAAAAGAATTGTTTGCTTCTTCAACCTTGCAAGTAAAATGTCATTCGAATGTCCATTGATTAGTGATAAAGGTACAATTGGCTGGTTCTCAAAGAAATGCAAGATGTCATCGTATTGCTGGAGGAAGGTCCAGATTTCAATAATCCATTGTACAGGTGGGTTATCAGAATCTCGTGGATACCAGTGAAATTGGTTAGTACAATTCTGCCATTTCTGAGGAAGGGCCTCATGTAATGTCTTGTATATGACGTCTTTAGTCAAGCATACCAGATTCTTAAATGTTCCTGCAAAAAAAATAAATGAGAAACTATAATTAAAAAAATGTACAAGATAAGTTATTTCTCATACTTTACCTATTCTAACCCCTTTACCATCAATTGCAAGACTGGCTAAATACTAGTAAAATTATGGCTTCATATGTTGCATTTTTTTTTTTTTTTTACTAAGTTTTTGAAAATAACTACACTCTAAGTGATTATGATCTTGGTAGACAGCTTCAGACCAAATGAGCAATCAACAGGAAGTGAGTGGCAGCCACAGGGTCACTTCCTGTTGATTAACTAATGTGGTCTGAAGGCGGGGAGAGAAGCCGGAGGCGATTAGACATGGGGATCACGTGATTTCACAATGTCACGTGAGCCATGAACCATGGTTAACAGCAGCTATGGAACGGCGCCAGAAAGGAAGGTAAGTACAGAGTCTTTTAATGTAAATGGGGGAAACAAGAGGAAACAGAACGGTTTTGTCCAAGTAGTGGAAAAGCTGAAATTAATTTACGCAGGTAATTTGCCTTGAACACAAATATTGTGCCAATCAGGAACAGCCAAAGTATTTTGATGTTTGCCTGCGATTACATTAGAGGGACAAAGCACAGTTGTATCATTCCAAGGGTCTAATTATGTACACATGGAAAATGAAATAATGGGTTTATATAGGTTCACAGATACATCATCATTTACCAAAACATTGGCAAAGAATTAATAATTAAATATTTATGTTTGGTGCCCAGCAAGCTGGTTGTCCATGATTTTTCAGAATACTATTGCGGTGTCGGAATATGATAGGAACAGACATACTGCACATTGTTATTAGTAAGAGTTACACGGTAACACTGGAGTGTTGGACTGAGCTGCCCAGGGCCCACCGGTAACACTGACTCTGGGGGCCACCGTTCAGCTACCCCATTCACAAATGTTTGTGTACTATGTAATAATGCACTGGGTAGCTTGTTGAGTGAATGATCAGATGCTGCTTTTTTGTACATAGTGAATATTGTAATGGGGCCAAATTCTGCTCATATTGGGGGGTAAGTGGCTCACTCCAATGCAGAGGCCCACCAGGGAATCCCCTGATCCCTTGTGAGCCAGTCCAAGCCTGGCTGCTAATATAGATCTGGAATCATTGTTAGACGTGCACCGATAACGATATTGTACAAGTGCTGTCAGCGATCCCGCACTTTATTTTTTACAGCAAGTAGGGTTACCGGACACACTAAGACATTTATTGCTGCTAACAGAGCACGTTTCTCTGCTGTCAGTGTATTGTGAAGGTGCTGTCAGCGGTAACCACACTGTCACCAGGTTTTTGATATTTAATCTGAGAGCATCATTAAATATTGCAACAGACCTTGATTCCAAGGATGTGTGTTGTAGTTTCAATACCATCCGTGTTTTAGCAGCAGGAGATTAATCACTGCCTGACTAGGTCTCCTGTATATGCCAGATGATCTAATCCATGTAACCCCGCCCCTACCACTGATTGGCAGTATGCTCACTGCACAGAGTACACATGAAGCTGCCAGTCAGGGGTGTGGACTTGGTTATATACAGTTAGAGATCTGAGCACTGCTCTACATCTATAACAGAGAAAACCAGGATTGCAGCAAAACTGGTGTCAGCAGTCCAGTAAATGGCAAATTACTGGAATCGGATACTCAGCCATTACATATCGCTGCCCTCTGATAACAGCAAAAACGTGCTGACAGATTTCCTGTGCTTCTGACAGGCAGCAGAGCTACAGGACACACTGTAATCATGTCACAGATTGCCACCGATAGTGCACCCAATGTACTACTAGCTTATTATTTAATGAACATTACCTGTCCCACAATTTTTCTATTCCTACATAGTTCAGGGCATGTTAACACCTTCACTCCTAGGCAAGTTTTGCGCTGTTTTTCCTTTTCTTCCAAGAGCCATAAATATTTAAATTTTTCCATTAATATTGACATATGAGGGGTCGTTTTTTGTAGGCCAAGTTGTACTTTTGAATGAAACCATTAATTTTACCATATATTGTACTGGAAAATTAAAAAAAAAAATTCCAAGTGTGGTGATTGCAAAAAAAGTGAAATTTCACAATTGTTTTTTGGATTTTATTTATTTACCATGTTCACTATATGGTAAAACTGACCTTGCAGTAGGATTCTACAGGTCAGTATGAGTACACAGATACCAAACATGTTTTCTTTCAATTTAAGTAGTGGTAAAAAATTCTGAAGTTAGTAAAAAAATAAAAATTAAAAAAAAAAAAAAGTGCTTTTGGCTCCATTTTCCGAGACCCATAATATTTTGTTTGGGATCAAGGGCTAAGTGGTGGATTATTTTTTGCGCCCTAAGCTGATGTTTTTAATTGATACCCTTTTGGGGTAGATAAAACAAGAGTTGAACAAAATATTATATTTTTTTGCAATGTTGTTGCGGCCAAAAAACCCTTAATTCTAGAGTTATTTTTTTTCTTTACGCTGCTTACCGATAAAATAAATTAATCCTATGCTTTGATAGATCAGACATTTCTGAAAGAAGTGATACCAAATGTGTAGGGTTTATTTTTAATTGTTTTATTTTTAATGGGACGAAAGACGGTGATTTGAACTTGTGTGTTATTAAAAACTTTTTTTCTTCACTCTTTAATGAATTTTCTAGTCTTCTTAGGGGACTTGAAGCTGCGATCATCAGATTGCTTGTGCTGTGCAGAGAGGTGCATCAGCACTGCTCTGTACAGCAGAAATCTATGAAAGCCGGTTCGCAGCTGGTGTTCACAGGAAGTTTGTCATAACCGACACAGCGGTCATCAGCTGACCCTGGGCTGTCATGACAACCCATCCGCGCCCCATCTTCACGTCATGGGACCGCCGATGCGAGTGTGGAATGACAGTGGGATTTATCTGGTTATGGGTCAGCACACACCGAGTAATACGGAGCGAGTGGAATACGATAAAAATAAATAAAAAAAAATGCATTCCACTCGGACCAATATTACTCTATGGGTCCGCTCCCACGAACGATTATTTTCTCAGCGCTAATCGGACTGACAAAACAGTTGCAGCATGTTGCAGTTGGAATGCGATCCTGTTTAACTCGCACCCATACAAATCTATGGGGTGAGAGAAACATCGCACTGCACTCGCATTACACCGGTGTAACAAGTGCAGTGCAAGAATCGCATCAGCCGGCAACGAAGGATATAGGGAGATAAATCCCTCCCTCTCCTCCGCAGCGCCGGCCCTCCCCTCCACAGCTGTGGTCTGATCGCACGATCGGACCACAGTCGCATCACACTCGGCTTCCATTGTGCTGCAAGCGTGTGCAGAGTATCATGTGAGGACTCGCACAAATCCCTGTGTGGCCTCAGCCTAACTGTTGCGGGCAGATCTCCGATCCACCCTCGCTGTTACAGGCACATGGCGGCTGATCATCAATGTTTTTAACATTATTCTTTAACCCTAGAACGCATACCTGGGGCCTCGCAGGCCTGCTAGGATACTTGTTTTCTATTTTTTTTGTTTTATGCACATAATTATAATGGTTTGAAATATTCACATCTCAAATAAACTTTGAAAAGTATTTCTATTTGAGTTACTCCATGTTATTTGCACACAGGCCTAAAAGGCACCAGGTATGTGAAGGTGTAGATTTCTATTGTTGTGCATTCTAGGGTTAATACAAATTTAGCTTATTTTATCAATGTTTCTGTCACTCCTACTGTTTCAATTAGTACACTGATTGAATGTTGAGATTTCTGAACCTTTTTGAAGTGCTGTTTATCTTACCGGTGTTGGGACATTTTGGTATATTCAAATTTATAGAAGTTATCGGTGCATTTTGGACACTATACTGTATGTATATATAGCTCCTTGTACTTATGTAGGTTCCCCAAAACATAAATAGCAAAAATAAAATAAAAAAACCCTAACATTTGTATTGCCATTGGAGTAGTTGCCCGGTCTAATAAAATGTACAAATATTTATGTAATAAGACAAAATAACAACAAAACAAAAAAAACCCAACAGATTGAAATGCAAGAAATGCCTTTTTTAGTTTTCGCAGATACCCCATATGACATTATAATGCATTTTATAGGGATCAGAAAAAAGCCTGGTACGCAGAAAAACACAAGCCCTCCCACATCTGCACTGGTGGAAGAAAAAAAAAAAGTTACAGGTCTCAGAAAATGGCAAAAAACAGAAGGGTTTTTTTTTGTTTTACAAAGTTCAGAATCATATTCTTTTTAACCTCTAAAATATACAAGAATACATATAAGTTTGTTATTGTGTGAAGACTGAAGAGCCATGTTGCCAAGTCATTTTAATGTACAATAAACACTGTAAAAAGAAACCCAAAAAAAGACAATGGCGGAACTTTGTTTTTTCACTATTTCACCACACTTGGAATTTCTTTCCTGTATTTATGTACATCATATGGTAAAATGAACTGTGTCATTCATAACTACATCTCATCCAGCAAAAAATAAACTTTAAAACATTTTTTTATCACCGTCCTTAAAGAGTTAAATAGGACCCGTTACTTGCCATAAACATATAGGCTTTGTGCACATGTTGAGTATTTGGTTGCAGAAATGTTTGCACCATTTCTGCATCTCTTGGCAGGAAAAATGCAGCAGCAAAAAAAGTTGTTTTTGCATGAATTTGTCAAATTAAAGTAAAAACGATGAAAGTATTGACACGCTGCAAATTATTTTCTGCATCAAATCTGAAAGGCGAAAACACTCAGTGTGTGCATGATACTTCAGGATTCTTATTGAATTTGTTGGCATCAGGATTTGCTTGCTGTTTTGTGACAAATCTGCACTCAAAACGCATAAAAAAAGTGACAAAAATGCAACGTGCGTACACAGCCTTACACTGACGAGCAAAAGGGTAACAATGTATTGAACTTTTGACTTTCAGGCTCCATATCTCACCATCCACTACAATTTAGAACGGGAAACTACCTTCATTTTATAGTCAATCATCTTGGCTATTGCATACATAAATTTGACTTAATATGATTAGTTATGCAGATTCTTGTTATGTCACTGCATTGTTACAGTTTTGCTCCTGGTGGTGGAAACATATTTTTCTTTCTCTATACTACAAATTACAACCTGTTCTCACATTCCCTAATAGCTCAGTGTGTTATTGGGTTGATTTTCAAGTAAAAGATCATTGATTCGAATTGAGTATCTGTGAAGATTTGCCAAGAAAACAGCATCAACCAGCTGAACTGATAGGCCTGTGTTAGTTGCTCCAGACATGATAGACCTTGTCATGAGCTGACTTGTTGACTGTGATATTTTGCCTAGATATTTATGAAATTAACCTAATTACAAACTGAGCTCTTCTTAGGGAATGTGAGAACAGGTTGTAATTTGTAGGGTACAGGAAGAAACATTTTCCTCCACCAAGACCAAACCAGTTAACAATGAAGACCTAACAAGAATCCGCATAACCAATCATATGCTAAATAGCTGCAAGTCAAATTTATGTATGAGATAACCATCTCTAGAAAATAAAGGTCGTCTCAGGCTCCAAGTATATAGTGGATGGTGAGATATGGAGCCTGAAAATGAAAAGTTCAATACATTGTTACCCTTTTACTTGTCAGTATACTTTTTTAAAGTTGATCTAAATGTCAGTGTTCTCCCAAATCTGTTTTTTTTTTTTTTTTTGCTCCTGGGCTTCTCTGTTCCTTAGATTTCATTACCTACCCATCTTATATAAAAATATAGTCTCATTAGCCAAGGGGGCATGATCCTCAACTCTTGTCTATGAGAGACTTCATAAGGAAAACACAAGACACGTCCATTAGGTTTTAATCCGTATAAACGTACTTACTTGACTTTCCAATATTCACAAGAAACAAATGAAGATCATCAGGCAGGTCTTGTGGAATAAATCTTTGTGCAAGCCCAGGTAATAAGATCCTGTTAAAAATTAGAACATTTTAGCTTAACGTTTACACTTCAGCTGAGAAAAGCAAGTTCCACTTTTTATGTACTTTTTACCCCAATTAAAAACTTGTTTTCCTATAAGCAACAGTATAACACTTAAGGCCCCGTCACACTAAGCAACATCGCTAGCAACATCGCTAGCAACATCGCTGCTAACGAACAACTTTTGTGACGTAGCAGCGATGTTGCTAGTGATGTCGCTGTGTGTGACATCCAGCAACAACCTGGCCCCTGCTGTGAGGTCGTTGGTTGTTGCTGAATGTCCTGGGCCATTTTTTAGTTGTTGCTGTCCCGCTGTGAAGCACAGATCACTGTGTGTGACAGCGAGACAGCAACAACTAAATGTGCAGGCAGCAGGAGCCGGCTTCTGCGGAGGCTGGTAACCACAGTAAACATCGGGTAACCAAGAAGCCCTGTCCTTGGTTACCCGATATTTACCTTCGTTACCAGCCTCCGCCGCTCTCACTGTCAGTGCCGGCTCCTGCTCTGTGCACATGTAGCTGCAGGACACATCGGGTTAATTAACCCGATGTGTGCTGTAACTAGGAGAGCAGGGAGCCAGCGCTAAGCATTGTGCGCTGCTCCCTGCTCTGTGCACATTTAGCTGCAGCACACATCGGGTAATTAACCCGATGTGTGCTGTAGCCAGGAGAGCAGGGAGCCAGCGCTAAGCAGTGTGCGCTGCTCCCTGCACGTGTAGCTGCGTGCGCTGGTAACCAAGGTAAATATCGGGTTGGTTACCCGATATTTACCTTCGTTACCAAGCGCAGCATCTTCCATGCGGCGCTGGGGGCTGGTCACTGGTTGCTGGTGAGCTCACCAGCAACTCGTGTAGCCACGCTCCAGCGATCCCTGCCAGGTCAGGTTGCTGGTGGGATCGCTGGAGCGTCGCAGTGTGACATCTCACCAGCAACCTCCTAGCAACTTACCAGCGATCCCTATCGTTGTTGGGATCGCTGGTAAGTTGTTTAGTGTGACTGGACCTTTATCCACAGGATAGGTGAGAAATGTATGAGAGCCATAGGCTGCAAACAATGGGACTCCAATCAATCCTAAGAGGAGGGGCCCAATGACCCCTGTGTACACGAGTAGTGGTCCGCATGAATAATCATCATTCCATTCACTACTGTAGACTACTGTAGACTGATCAAGGTAGCCAAACAGTAGGTCCTATGAAAGCGATCTCACATGTCCACTATCACGCCACACAGATGGGATTTGCGGAACCCTTTTATAGGATCAGTGATGATTCTAGTGCTTTGAGCCCCAACAATGATACATTTTTCACCCATCCTATGATTAACAGGATACATTGAGCACATTGAGCAGAATGTCTGTTAGTCTTCCTGTAAACAAAGGGTGCACAACCTGAGACCATGGGGGCCCCCATGTGAGCTGTGATGTCATTCTGGGCGAGCCTCAAGTATCTGGTCATATACACGTCTATGCCTGGCCGTGTAAAGGTAAGACCGCACTTTGCGTTCTCCTACTTGCAGATCTAAATGCACGTTTTGGGCTTAATTGATTTGACCAAAGTTGCCTTTTTCTGAACTTTTAGCGCTGAAAACGCATGCGTATTTACCGCGTTTTAGATGCGTTTTCAGCGCTTTTTACATGCTTTTTCACCTGTGTTTTGACAGATGCGTTTTGAATATTAAGACACTGCTAAATAAAGATTAAATAGTCAAACAAAATAAAAAAAAGTGGAAAAAAAAGGAACACACATAGAATTGTAGAAATAATTTAATAGAAATATTTAATAAAATTATAGCGGTAATATACTATTTATTGGAAAAATAGGAAAAAATTAGTAATTTTCTTAAATTTAATTGTCGGACTATGTGTGTGTGTAAAGGGACATATGAAATCATTATTTTAATGTCAGAAAAGCATGCATTTTTGAAGTCCAAAACGCATGTTTTCTGCACATAAAAAGCAGGTAAAACGCAGGAATTTGAAGGATTCTTGATTTTTGCCATTTCTCATTGACTTCAATGTTAGCAAAACGCACCCAAAATGGCAAAAACAACTGACATGCTGCTTCTTTGAATGCATGTTTTTTGCCACAAAATATGCAAATTAAACGCTGCATTTAGAAACGCAAAGTGCGGTCTAGAAATCACCATTTTCCATTGACTTTGCTGGAAAATCAAAAAGCAGGCCATTTGGCATGAAAAAGGTGCTTCTCAAAACGGACCTAAAAAGCAGCTGAAACGCAGGTGGAAACGCAAAGTGCGGTCTTAGCCTAAAAGATAAGAAGATGGAGACAAGTGTCTCTGCTCTAGCATTGTGTATTAACCCCTTCACGACCGCGGGCAGTAAAATTCCGTCCTATTTTAACGTGACTTAACGAACAGGGACATAACTTTACTGCCTAAAGTTCATTCGATTGCCGTGGCCATAGCAACGGCTTTCAAATGATATCCCCTGCTGTTTCTTACAGCAGGGAACCTTTGCTTGACCCCAGGCGATGCCACCCCCCATAGGCGATTGATGTGATTGGCTGTTGAAATCGGAACCGCCAATCACATTGATCACACTGTTTTTGGCAAAAAAAAAATGCCCAAAATGGTGTGATCCGGTAAAATCCAGCTAGGACAGGGGCTGCAGCAGCTCCGATCATTGGCTGGAAGCCAGCAGACACGGTGCCCCCCACCTAGCACTGATTGGAGCGATCGTGCTATGACATGCAATCGCTCCAATCAGCGTGGAAAGGGGGCTGTCTGACCTGGCAGTGACCGCTCTCCCAAGGCTTGTTTTAGCCTGGAGAGCCCTCCCACAGCCATTCTGCGATGTGCATCCGCTGGGAGTTGTAGTGCCACGCTGCCCGCCGCCGCTTTCCAACCGCCTGATCACTGCTGCCGCCGCCACTTGATCTCTGCTGCCGCCGCCATCTTCACAGGTGCCCGACCTCTGCTGCCCCCCCTGATCTCTACTGCCCCCTGCCCCCCGATCTCTGCTGCAACCCCTCCCTGCCCCCCGATCTCTGCTGCCGTCGCCACCTTCGCCGGTGCGCGACCTCAGCTCAGCTGTGGCGTGATCTGTGCTGCTCCCCCGTGATCTGTGCTGCTCCCCCGTGAGCTCTGCTGCCCCCCCGCGATCTCTGCTGCCGTCGCCACCTTTCCCGGTGCACGACCTCAGCTCAGCCGCCGCGTGATCTCTGCTGCCCCCCCGATCCGATCTCTGCTGCCCCCCCCGATCTCTGCTGCCATCGCCACCTTTCGCTGCCTAATCTTTGCAGCCGCCACTGCCTGATCTGCCCCCATCCCCCCCCCTCTGATCGCTCTGTGCCACCCCCCCTCGTCGGCTTCTCCTGTCCCCCCCTCCCCGTCATCCCCTTGCCTGCTGCCGCTGCCTGGATCCTCCTGCCTGGGTGTCTGACGTCTTCATCATCCAGACTCATCTGCGTCCTTCCTGGGTCCTAGCTGCCTTCTGTACCTTCTGCAGTGACTGATATTCCTGCTGGTCCTGTGAGTATATATTTTTTTTTTTTCTCCCTATCCCTTGTTGTTTTTTTTGTACTTCATCTGTCTGTGCGTCCTGCAGCCGCCGAGCGCAGATCCATGATGTATATCACGAATCTGCGTCCGAGCTCAGTTTTGCGCAGGATTTTTTTTTTTCCGTATCAGTGGTTGCTTTTTGCACCTCATCCGCCGAGCGCAGATCCATGATGCATATCACGGATCTGCGTCCGAGCTCAGTTTTGCGCAGGATTTTTTTTTTTCCCGTATCAGTGGTTGCTTTTTGCACCTCATCCGCCGAGCGCAGATCCATGATGCATATCACGGATCTGCGTCCGAGCTCAGTTTTGCGCAGGATTTTTTTTTTTCCCGTATCAGTGGTTGCTTTTTGCACCTCATCCGCCGAGTGCAGATCCATGATGCATATCACGGATCTGCGTCCGAGCTCAGTTTTGCGCAGGATTTTTTTTTTTTTCTTTTACGGACGCCTGTTTAGTATGTTTCTTTTTTTATGATTCCAAATTTTAAATCTAGTTATTTTCTTTTTCTTTCTTTTTCTTTTTATTTGTCTACTCAAAGAAAATACAGAAATACACACACACACACACACACACACACACTTACACTAATAAAGTTTAGTTTGTTGTTTTGGTTTTTTTTCCACGCCCCACACACCCTACACAATGTCCCACTTGCGCAGCTAATCCCGACCACAACTTTTTTCGGCCCAGGAGGCATATGCCCATATTGCCTCCGAAACCGAGAGTGAGGGAGAAGACCCCACATTCTTGTACTCCTCCTCCTCTTCCTCCTCCTTCAGTGAAGAAGAAGTACGAAGAAGCCGCAGAAGAAGTGGACATCAGCCAAGGGTGAGTGACCCCCAATCCAGCACTAGTGCTACTGTCCCCCAATCCAGCACTAGTGCTACTGCCCCCCAACCCAGCACTAGTGCTACTGACCCCCAGCCTAGCACTAGTGATCCCCTCTGGTCCCCGGCCCCTGCAAACTTTGCATCACGGATTCCGGATTTCATCCCCCAATCAGGAATCCAGTTTGAGACTGCCAACCTCAGTGAACTAGATTTTTTCAAAGTCTTTTTCACTGAGCAGTTCATAAGTCTCATGGTGGTGCAAACCAATTTGTATGCCGAACGTTTTTTGGATCAAAACGCTGCTTCCTCATTTTCTGACTGGTCTCCCATTGACGCAGTTGAAATGATGAAGTTCTGGGGTCTGGTTCTTCATATGGGGTTGGTGAAGAAGCCTGAAATCCGCCAATACTGGAGTGTAGATATTTTATATAACACTCCAGTATTTCGCATGGTAATGACCCGTCACCGTTTCGAGTCAATCCATAAATTTCTTCATTTCAGGGACAATTCGGAGTGTCTTCCCCGAGATGACCCGAATTTTGAAAGACTGTTCAAAATTCGTCCGGTCGTTGATCACTTCAGCAACAAGTTTGCTGAAGTGTACATTCCCGAAAGGGAAATCTGCGTGGATGAAACCCTCATCCACTTCAAGGGAAGGCTGGGATTCCGTCAGTACCTGCCAAACAAGAGGGCCAGGTAAGGAATCAAACTCTATAAACTCTGCGAGAGTACCTCAGGGTACACTCACAGGTTTAGAGTTTATGAGGGAAAAGACACCCAGATCGAACCCCCAGAATGCCCACCTTCTCTGGGGGTGAGTGGGAAAATAGTGTGGAATTTGGTGCACCCACTGCTGGATAAGGGTTATCACTTGTATGTTGATAACTTTTATACCAGCATCCCACTATTCAGATCCCTCTCTGCCAGAGCTACTGCAGCATGCGGTACTGTGTGCAGAAACCAGAGGGGTCTGCCTACGTCACTAACTGGGCAGCTGCTCCGAAAGGGCGAGAGCAGAGCCCAGTGTAGCGACAACATGCTTGTGGTCAAGTTCAGAGACAAGAGGGACATCTTTTTCTTGACCACAATCCATGATCCTGGCACCACCACCACCACAGTTCGGGGTTCTCTTTCACAGGTCTAGAAACCTAACTGTGCCCTGGGGTACAACCGGTACATGGGGGGAGTTGATCTCTCTGATCAAGTCCTCCAGCCCTACAGTGCAGCACAAAAGGCTAAGGTGTGGTACAAGAAGCTGGCTGTGCACCTCATACAGATGGCACTGTACAACGCGTTCGTGCTATCACGATGTGCAGGCAGCACCAACACCTTCCTTCACTTCCAGGAGGTAGTGGTCAAGGCCCTGATGTTTGTAGATCAGGAGGCAGCGGCCCCCGGTACCTCTGGAACTGAAGGTTCTCGTTTTGTACAAGGGCAACATTTCCCAGGCAAGGTCCCGCAAGCAGCCAGAAAAGGTAGGACACAGAGAAAGTGTAGAGTGTGCCACAGGAACGGGATTAGAAAGGACACAACATGGCAATGCGACACCTGCCCCAACAAACCTGGACTCTGCATCACGGACTGTTTCAGAATCTACCACACATGCATGCCAACCTGACATACTCAACTCACACAACATACACAAAAAAAAAAAAAAAAAACAGCACTCACACATACCATTCTGACTTATTCCCCTCAACTCACATAACACACACACAGCCAAAAAAAATAAATAAATAAAAACAAAACAAAATACACTCCAATGCCAACTTGACATTACCTCCATCACATGCCAACCTGACGTTCACTCCCATAATAAAAACACATAGTTTCATCTTCAAGACGCAACACTGATTTTGGGATGGGGCATTGATCCAGGGAACTAGTCTGATTGCCATATGAGGAGTCGGGAAGGAATTTTTCCCCTAATGTGGAGTTTTTGACGCATGGGGTTTTTGCCTTCCTCTGGATCAACATGGGGGACATGGGGGTTCAAAGTGCTCAGCACATATCTACATAGGTTCCTTGGGGGGTTCTAGTTTCCAAATTGGGGTCACATGTGGGGGGTTTCCACTGTTTAGGCACATCAAGGGCTCTCTAAATGCGACTTGACACCTGCAGATCAGTCCATCAATATCTGCACTCCAAAATGTCACTTGTTCCCATCTGAGCCCTGCCGTGCGCCTAAACAGTGGTTTTCCACCACATATGGGGTATCTGCGTACTCGGGAGAAATTGCACAACAAATTTTATGGGGCAATTTTTCCTGATATACTTGGGAAAATTAAAACTTTTTAGCTCAAAGAACATTTTTGTGTAGAAAATATGATTTTTTTATTTTCTCGGCTCAATGTTCCAATCTAATGTGAAGCACCTGGGGGATAAAAGGTGCTCACTAAACATCTAGATAAATTCCATGAGGGGTATAGTTTCCGAAATGGGGTCACATGGGGGGGGGTTTCACTGTTTAGGCACATCAAGGGCTCTTCAAACGCAACATGGCATCCGCTAGCGATTCCATACAATTTTGCGTTTGAAAAGTCAAAATGGCGCTCCTTGCCTTTGAGCCCTGCCACGCGCCTAAATAGTGGTTTTCCACCACATATGGGGTATCTGCGTACTCAGGAGAAATTGCACAACAAATTTTATGGGGCAATTTTTTCTGATATACTTGGGAAAATTAAATTTTTTTTAGCTCAAAGAATATTTTTGTGGAGAAAATATGATTTTTTTATTTTCTCGGCTCAATGTTCCAATCTAATGTGAAGCACCTGGTGGATAAAAGGTGCTCACTAAACATCTAGATAAATTCCATTAGGGGTCTAGTATCCAAAATGGGGTCACTTGTGGGGGTGCTCCCTTGTTTATGCACCTCAGGGGGTCTCCAAATGCAACATGGCATCCGCTAATGATTCCAGACAATTTTGCGTTCGAAAAGTCAAATGGCCCTCCTTGTCTTCTGAGCCCTGCTGTGAGCCCAAACAATTGATTTCCACCACATATGAGATATCTGCGTACTCAGGAGAAATTGCACAATACGTTTTATGGTGTTTTTGTTTCCTGATACCCTTGTGAAAAAAAAGCTACCTGGTTGAAGTAACAATTTTGTGGTAAAAAAAATTTTTTTATTTTAACGGCACAACGTAATAAACTTCTGTGAAGCCCCCAAGGGTTCAAAGTGCTCACTAAACATCTAGATAAATTCCATGAGGGGTCTAGTTTCCAAAATGGGGTCACTTGTGGGGGAGCTCCATTGTTTAGGCACCTCAACGGGTCTCCAAACCCGACATGGCGTCCACTAATGAATCCAGCTAATTTTGCTTTCAAAAATTCGAATGGCGCTCCTTACCTTCCGAGCTCTGCCGTGCGCCCAAACAATTGATTTTTACCACACATGGGGTATTAGCGTACTCAGGAGAAATTGCACAATTGTAGGGTGCACTTTCTCTTTTCTCCCTTGTGAAAATGTAAAATTTTATGGCTAAAGAAACATTTTTGTGTAAAAAAGTAAAATTTTAATTTTTTCCTTCCACACGGCTTTGGTTCCTGTGAAGTACCCAAAGGGTTAATAAACTTCTTAGATTTGGTTTTGAGCAGTGTGCAGATTTTAGAATGGTGTCACTTTTGGGTATTTTCTGTCACCTAGGCCTCTCAAAGTCACCTCAAATGTGATGTGGTCCCTAAAAAAAATGGTTTTGTACATTTTGTTAGAAAAATGAGAAATTGCTGATGAACTTTGACCCCTTCTAACTTCCTAACGAAAAAAAATTTTGTTTTGAAAATTGCGCTTATGTAAAGTAGACATGTGGGAAATGTTATTTAGTAACTACTTTGTGTGACATATCTCTCAGATTTATTGGCATAAAATTTGAAAGTTTAAAAATTGCAAAATTTTCAAAATTTTCGCCAAATTTCTAAAATTTTCACAAATAAACGCAAAAAATATCGTCCTAAATTTACCACTACCATGAAGTACAATATGTCATGAAAAAACAATCTCAGAATCGATTGAAGCGTTCCAGAGTTCTAACCTGTCAAAGTGACACTGGTCAGAAATGCAAAAAATGGCCCGGTCATTAGGGTGTTTTAGTGGCCGGGGGTGAAGGGGTTAATAATACAATAACTGGGCCCTCCGTGTATCTGCTTCATGATGGTGTCCTTACCTCACTCCAGTACGGAGCAGGTGATGTGGAGAGTTGGCCATGCACATGTACAGCTACTGACCCGCCCTAGGGCTATGGGGTACTTGGTCCTGGGCCGTATATGTATGGGGATGCTGTGTCACAGATGTGTAATGGCCGTTGCCCGGTTCCATGACCCTGGGGGTTGCTTGAAAAGGGGTTATATATGTAACAGGGTGAAAATGTACATACGATAAACTTGCATGTTTGTTTATGTATTTTATATATTTATGCTATAATTTAAATGGCCACTAGGTGTCACTAGAGGGCAGGCACACTGCTAAACAGTAAGGGGTTACATTAGGTTTCCCTGGTAACATAGACAGAGAGACGGTTGAAAATTTCAGTCAAGATCTGAGGAACTGCGCAAGAGAAAGACGGCTGTTTTCCAGTATTTGGATTTATAGGATTGCCTTTTTTTAATTTTTTTTTCTTCTTTTTATGGACTGCTTACTCGTTTTTTTTTCTTGGAGCTCCTACTGCCCCTGACAAGGGGAATTTATCTGAGTGAATTTTTCTCCAGAAACTTTGAGAAAGTTTGAACTTCATAGGCAGGTGTATCCAATCATGAGAAAAGGTATTTAAGGTGGCCACTTGCAAGTTGTTCTCCTATTTGAATCTCCTATGAAGAGTGGCATCATAGGCTCCTCAAAACAACTCTCAAATGATCTGAAAACAAAGATTATTCAACATAGTTGTTCAGGGGAAGGATACAAAAAGTTGTCTCAGAGATTTAAACTGTCAGTTTCTACTGTGAGGAACATAGTAAGGAAATGGAAGTACACAGGTAGATGCAGCCACCGCTGCACAGTCTATTGCCACTGGGGCTGATGGTGATTGCAGCTTGGATGTAGGGCCGAGCCACAGGGGATGGATGATGGAGTGCGGCGTGGAAAGAAGGGAGACCACATGATGGAAATGCAGTGCAACTGTTGTTTACTCACAGCGTGCTGGTTCACTGAGGACGACTGGTTTCGACCCCTGGACCCTTTATTCCCAGTGGTGGTGTGGTAACCTGGTGGCTTCTTTCCCTTGCACCTCTCACTGGTTGAAGGAACCCCGTGGCTTGGAGCGTCTGGGGGTCCCCTACTGTTGGTTGTCAGTCTCTGGTCCGTACGGCGGGCGGGCATTGTGTCCCAGGGTTTTCCATACTGCCATCATATCTTAATAGTCATAACGACTGGCATTAAGTCGTTACATATTTGGCATAGTCGGCAGGATACGGTGCTCGCTATGGATAACCTCGATCAGGTGGGAGACGCTTTAACACCCCCTGTAGTACTTCACCCCCCCGTCCCCCTTGGGGACCAGTAGTGAGCGGCTAATAGGGGCCTCTGCAACGGGTGCGCTGCTAAATCACCTGGCTAAATTCGATGGGTATAATTTATTGTTCAGTGACTGGGTGGGTCGGCTGAAGAACGCCATTGCCTTGCACGGCGTACACCCCAAACTGCAACCCGAGGTCGCTCTGAATGCTCTGGAAGGGGATGCCCACAAGTTGTTCTGCTGAAACCAGAAGGCCAGCGGAAGACAGTGGATGAAATAATTCAGGTCTTGGAAAAGGCTTTTGACCATGTGGCAGTGGCTGGACATCTGCGAGTACAGTTTTTCGCTCGTACCCAGAGGAGCGGACAAAGTCTGATCCAGTATGGCATTGCATTGGAAGAATTGTATCAGGAAATTAAGAAGAAGTCGAAAGTAACGGTGGGCGCTGAGACCGAGGTTGATCGCATTTTACGGGATCAGTTCATTGAGGGGATCCAAAATGAGATGTTAAGGAGTGAACTACTATTGAAGGCAAGGAGTACCCCTGGTGTTACCTACGCTGAAATACAAGAAGAGGGAGTGGCGCGGACTCTGGAGGTGAAGCCTGCCCCTAAATGGAGTAACATGCAGGCGGTCGACACAAGGGAATTGAGTCGAGACCCTGTCCAGGTACAGCTAGCAGCCTTGCAGAAGACTGTGGAGGGTCTGGCGGAACAGATGCAACAAATGCGGGCTCAGGGGATGCCTCCAACTTACCCAGCACCAATGGACCCTTGTGCTCCCATGCCTAGACAAATGTCGCCTCCTATGTTGGAGATACAGTCATGGCGTTATACACAACAAGGAACAATGGCTCGCCCAAGATCAGAGGCAGCAAGAAGTGAGATGAGAAGGCCTCTTCAGTGTTGGAGATGCGGAGGGCTTGGACATCTGCAACGAGATTGCCGGAGGGGCAGAACATAAGAAACTGTGACGGCGGTAAAAGGGAAGCCCTCGCTGTAGCCGGGCATACGGCGAGGCAGAACCGAGAACCAATGCCCGAACTCTGCTCAGAAGATCTGATTGTGGAGAGTCCTGTACTGGAGGTACAGTGTGCTGGGAAGAAAGTTGTGTGTCTGGTAGACACTGGATCAGAGGTGACAACTATGCCGGTAGAATATTTCCAGACGTACTTCAAGGAGGCTGCTACACCAGAATCGGGGCATTTATTAAAACTGAAAGCGGCTAACAATGAAGAGATTCCAGTAGCGGGTATCACATGGATGAAGGTGCAGCTGTGCGGACAGGAGCTGGGAACCAAGGGTGTTATACTCGTGAAGACGCAGGCAAGGCCAAATCTCCCGGTGGTCCTAGGGATGAACATCCCGAGGGAACTGGATTCTCTTCTGTTTGAGCGCGATGGCCCAGGATACTGGAAAAGAGCAACAACTCATAAGGTCACGCAGAGGGCCCTACAGCAGGTGGTCCGTTTGTGTGGCATACAGAAGAGTTCAGCAGGAGGAAAGGCAGTGGGAGCGGTGTACGTCCCACGTGGCCCCGCTGTAACTATCGCTCCGGGTCAGGAAAAGCTGGTGTTGATGCCGGTGGGGACCCATAGGAAGCTTAACTGTGTGGAAGTAATTCTGGAGCCAGTGAGACAGTCAGAAAACATGGACGGCATCATGATCGCCAGGACGCTAGTCACTGTACAAAATGGGAGGGTGCCGGTTAGGTGCCTGAATTTGCACAGCCATGAGGCGACTTTGGTGGCGGGCTCAAAACTGGCCGATGTGTATGTGTGCGGTGGAGAAGTTCTCCACAAGAATCAGTTCACGTTGACAGCGAACCGCCAGACTGCTTGGACTCTGTCGATGCAGGCAGCAGAAGAAGAGTCACCCACGCCCATGTGGAATGGTAAGAAGATCATAGAGCTGATGGGGATGGATACAACTCAGCTAACGCTGGAACAGGTGCACCAGCTACAGACTACCCTATGGGAATACCAGTCTGCCTTTTCAAGGAGTGATGAAGACTTTGGCTGCACAAAGGCGGTAGAACACGAGATACCCACAGGGGTCGTGGCCCCAATCCGAGAGAGATATCGCCAGATTCCCCCGAATCTTTATCAGGGGGTCAAAAGTATGTTAGCGCAAATGTTGGATAATGGCGTGATCTGCCCGAGTCAGAGTCCCTGGGCTGCGCCGGTTGTACTGGTTCGGAAGAAGACGGGTCCATACGGTTTTGTGTTGATTACCGCAAGCTGAACGCGCAGACCATGCGTGACTCATACCCGTTGCCAAGGATTGAAGAGTCTCTGTCTGCTCTGGGAAAGGCAAAATACTTCTCCACATTGGACTTGGCTAGTGGCTATTGGCAGGTACCCATGGCAGCTAAGGATCGTCAAAAAACAGCTTTCATCCTACCAATGGCACTCTTAGTTTAATCGAATGCCTTTCGGCCTGACTAATGCCCTGGCCACATTTCAGCGACTGATTGAGTACTGTCTAGGTGATTACAATTTTGAATCTGTATTGATATATCTGGACAATGTAATTATATTTGGAGATTCGTTTGAGGATCACCTGAGGAAGCTCCAGCAAGTGCTACACCGGCTAAAAGACAATGGCCTCAAGATCAAACCCAAGAAGTGTCGCTTGTTCCAGACCCAGATTGAATATCTGGGACATGTGGTGTCAGCGGATGGGGTGCGTCCGACCGAGAGCAAGATAGAGGCTATCCAGGAGTGGCTCACCCCCAGGACTGTGAGAGACGTGCGGGCCTTCCTCGGTTTGGCCGGATACTATCGTCAGTTTGTGAAGGACTTTCCTAAGATGTCTGAACCGTTGAATGAGTTATTGAGGGGGGACATCTCAGGGCCCCAGGATTCAGCCTATTCGATGGACCGACCGACACCAACAAGCGTTCGATCAAATTCGGGCCGCTCTCGTACAGGCACCTCTATTGGCATATGCTCGCTTTGACCGACCCTTTACTCTGTATACAGACGGAAGTCTGCATCGGCTGGGAGCAGTGTTGGCCCAAGAGCAAGAGGGACGGGAGAGGGTTGTCGCGTATGCCAGCCGGTCCATACGGGACACTGAGTGCAACCCTGATAACTATAGTTCGTTCAAATTGGAGATGTTAGCCCTGGTGTGGGCCATGACTGAAAAATTTTCTGAGTATCTAGCAGGGTCGGAGGTTCTTGTAATGACAGACAATAACCCGCTAGCTCATCTGGAGAACGCTAAACTGGGAGCGTTAGAACAGCGATGGGTGGCGCGAATGTCCAAATTTAATTACCGGATTCGCTTCAGGTCCGGCAAAGAGAACTCCAACGCGGATGCCCTGTCACGGGTAACGCGAAATGTGCCAGAGCGTGAGGTAGACGAAGATCTCAAGGATACCGAGATTCCTGACCTGAGGCGATTACCTGAATTTGTAGATCAGGTACGTTCAAGTGGTATGGTGACACGAGTAGCCAGATTGCTGGGGAAGACTCGTCAAAAATGGGCTGATCTACAGAACGCAGACCCTGGTCTGTCACGAGTAAAGAGGTGGGTGAATCAGAAAACTTGGCCTGATGTGAAAGCTAGAGCTCAGCTGAGCTTGGAGGAGCAAAAGTTGTTACGGCAGTGGGACAGACTGAGAATAATAGAGGGAGTGGGAGTGTTGTATAGCTGGATCTACTTGCCGGCTGAGTTAGGATACCGATGGCAGGTGGTAATCCCATCCTCGGCAGCCCCAGACATTACTCGCGAGGCCCATACCCAGGGTGCTCACCTTGGGCCTGAGAAAACGTATCGATTTGTTGCACCGATTTGTATACACTCCCGGCTTAGAAGAAGTTGTGAGGGAGGTGTATGCTAGTTGCCGGCCCTGCGAGTTGAATAAGTCCCCTGAACAAAGGGCCCCTGTTCAAACCATCGTGACATCCGCCCCGCTGGAGGAGCGAATGGTAGATTACCTGACGATCGGGTATTCTAGGAGTGGGCATCATTCGTGCCTGGTGATCACTTCACAAAATTTGCCATGGTTGTCCCCACCAGAGACCAGACCGCTGAATCCGCAGTGGAAGCAATCTGTAAACATTTTATCCCGACCTAAGGGTGTCCACAACGGATACATTCAGATCAAGGGGCCTGCTTCCAAGGTAAACTCATGGCTGAGTTTCTGCAGGTCTATGGCATCAAACAATTGCGAACGACACCCTACCATCCGCAAGGGAATGGGGCCTGTGAGCGGTTCAATCGTACGCTGCTACAGATGTTGAGGACGCTTGAACAGCAACAGAAGGTGAGGTGGACTGAGTTCATCCCTGAACTTGTGTGGGCCTATAACAATAGAGTCCATAGCACTACCGGGTTTACCCCTTACATGATGTTTGGGCGGCCTGGAAGGGAGGTCGAGCAACTGAACTTGTCAGTACCTGGGGAACTCGAGTATCGCACAGCCAATGAATGGGTTCAGAGTCACCAATGGAAGCTGCGGGAAATCCACAGGACAGTGAGGGAACGAGTGTGGGATCATCCCCATCGAGATCGTGGACTGGTGCATGGAGATGAGTTCCTAGTGGGCGATAGGGTGCATGTACGAGTTACTCGCCCAGGTGGAAAGTTGGAAGATCAGTGGGAGGCTACACCTTACACTGTGGTGGACAGACCATTTACAGGGGGAAGTGTGTACACTGTGATCCCTGAAGGATGTGTCGGGCCGCGTCGTACGTTGCACCGGACTGGTTGAAAAGGTGTATCTCCGACACACCTACATGCCCCCCTGTCTCGCCTGATCCACTAATCATGGGTCGGCCAAATAACCTTGTGTATGACTGCTGTGATGATTTCAGCAACGTGGCACCAGATGACCAAGATCCAGATTCCAGTTGCTCCAGAGCTACCTCCAACTGTCGTTGATCCGCCAGACATGGAAATCACCCCCACAAACACGACAGGTACTGAATTACGAAGATCTGAAAGGAATACGGCTGGTGTTCCTCCGATACGGTACAACCCTGAAGAATATGTACTGCATGTAAGATGATTTGTCGGGATGCCAAATCTTAAGTGGGGTGGAGTGTAACGGTGAAAATGTACATAAGATAAACTTGCATGTTTGTTTTTGTATTTTATATATTTATGCTATAATTTAAATGGCCACTAGGTGTCACTAGAGGACAGGCACACTGCTAAACAGTAAGGGGTTACATTAGGTTTCCCTGGTAACGTAAACTGAGATAGACGGTTGAAAAATTCAGTCAAGATCTGAGGAACTGCGCAAGAGAAAAATGGCTGTTGTTTTCCAGTGTTTGGATTCATAGGATTGCCTGGTTTTTTTTGTTTTTTTTTCTTCTATTTATGGACTGCTTACTCGTTTTTTTTTTTCTTTGAGCTCCTACTGCCCCTGAGGAGGGGAATTTATCTGAGTGAATGTTTCTCCAGAAACTGTTTGGACAAAATCATCTAAGAGTGAATCAGAAGCAGTCTGAGGGGACGAACGCCATCTTGGGTGAAGACTTCAGTGAGTAACAATTGACCTGAGACCGATCGGTGTATAATAGTCAGTCAGGGACAGATAGATAGATATGATAAAGAAGGAAGATTATTCTATAGATTATTTACTGAGAAGGAGCGGTGTTTGCTTATCCTGAGGCGTTTGCTCTGAACCGGAAGTTATTGGAGGTTAAGCTGTGCTGTGCTGATAACAACAGACTATTCTGCCTTTGCTTCATCACACTGTCTGGGGGCAGTGAGGTACAGAATATCGAATAGAGGTACATGTAGAGGTAGAGGTATAAAGGTACATGTACATATATTTACTTGTTTGTGAATGTATATGGGAAGGTCGCCGGGTACCCTGATTGAATTGTAAACATAAGGGGAGGTGGTTGTAAGATTATATCCTTGGAGGGATCACGTGCCATTATCTGTAGTAGTGTACCCGGGTAAGCCCCATTTATAGATAAGGGAGGGAGCGGTATAGTGGGGGGATATATAGTCCAGTTCATCCCTACAGACCGACACTTGAAGTCCTCCAAGTTGCATATACTGTTATTGTTTATTCCGGGCTGTTGTGGCCCATAATTTGTAAGAGAACAGGTTTTTTTTTGTAAAATAATTTTTTGAGACTTATAAAGAAAACTGTTATTCACCATGTTTGTGTCCCAGGGTTTTCCATAGTGCCATTGTATCTTAATAGTCATAACGACTGGCATTCAGTCGTTACATATTCAAGAGATATTAGAGAGTTTATGTTGTGACACCACTTGCGGGTTGCGGCTAGGTAGATGGAGCAACCGCTGCACAGTCTATTGCCACTGGGGCTGATGGTGATTGCAGCTTGGATGTTGGGCCCTCCACAAGTAGGGCCGAGCCACAGGGGATGGATGATGGAGTGCGGCGTGGAAAGAAGGGAGACCACATGATGGAAATGCAGTGCAACTGTTGTTTACTCACAGCGTGCTGGTTCACTGAGGACGACTGGTTTCGACCCCTGGACCCTTTATTCCCAGTGGCGGTGTGGTAACCTGGTGGCTTCTTTCCCTTGCACCTCTCACTGGTTGAAGGAACTCCGTGGCTTGGAGCATCTGGGGGTCCCCTACTGTTTGTTGTCAGTCTCTGGTCCGTATGGCGGGCGGGCATTGTGAACCCTGTAGGGTCGATGTTCTGTTCAGGTCACTGGCTCTCTCGTTACTGCTGGTGCCCCTAGACTCTTGGGTCAGTGAGGTCCTGGATGGACCTCATTTGTCAGGTAGCATGAAGCGTTCACCTGACCTAGGGCCCTGTGCCCAGTCTGTGCTATTGTTTCAGGGGTATCTGCTCGTACCCTCCCTGGCAACCACTCTCCTTCCCCACCTAGGTCACTGCTACTCAACCCCGTCTGGAGACACATCTGTCTCTCACAACTGTCACTACAGACTGATCCAATATCTCTCTCTTCCCCCCCAGGTTGTCGGCTAGTGGACTGGATCGGCTCCACCCCTGGATTCATTGGGTCCCAATCTAGTCAGTTACACCTGATTGGGAGAGGGAAACTGGGGATGTTATGTGTTTTGATGGTACTGGCACTAGTCTTCCAGGTCCCTGGGGGTAGGCCCTGCATTTTTGACAGCATGCAGTACCTAGTAGTGCCCTGAAGGGTTCAGAGGCGCTAAACTACCAGCTATGTAGTTTGACTGGAGTAATAAATCACTCTGATGGATTAGCAGCTTACAATGCAATGGAGAGAGCAGTATGCAAGGTCACCGCCTTTGTGCAGTAAGAATAGGGAAGAGCAGGACCCCATCACCATGTTACAGGTTGGAGTCCTAGAAATAGAACAGTCAGAGACAGATAGATAGATAGATAGATAGATAAATAGATACATAGATAGATAGATACATATGCTTTCAAGAAGCCATTAATGTCTTAGAAGGAAATGCCCCTTTACATCTCATTATGACTCTTGGGACTGGTTCAATCTGACAATAAGGCCCTTGGATCAGAAAAGGTTGTGTATTCCCGGCTGTAAGCAGCCTGTTTTAAACAGGTGAATTTATAACATGTAATACCAATCTGTAATGCAGACACTGCACGGTCATTACAGATCACTAATACTACCTAGCTGCCCATTTGAAAAAAAACCGATGCTAAACTAGTGACACATTCATCAAATCTAGATGCATCTGTATTTAAAATATAAAATATCTGTCACTTGTTTGATGCAAATAGAAATATACAGTGGAACCTTGGATTAAGAGTAACTTGGTTTGAGAGCGTTTTGCAAGACAAGCAAAGCTTTTTAAAAATTTGTAACTTGGTTTAAACGATTTGCAATAAGAGCAAATACTCACCGTGCATACTTCCAGTTCCATCCTTTCACCACGCTTCAACCCGCTCTGTAACTTTCTGTACTGTATACAGCACAGTATATATTATATAGCATGTCTATCAATTTGCATTTGTGGATACAGTATTGTACTTTCTTTGTGCTAATCAGTACAGCACGTTCCTTATACTGTACCTCTCGCACACCAACAATTCTATTGTAAGCTAAAGTGCAGTTTAATTTCTTTTTTTTTTTACTGTACTGTTCAGTATTTTGTATTAGTGTCCTCTAATCTATATACTGTACATAAGAGCCGTTGTGATTACTCATGGTTACTTCACTACCACACGCGACTCCCCTCACCCCCGCACATCACTACCATATGCGGCTCCGCCCCGGCACATCATTACCACACGCGGCTCTGCCCCCCGCACATCATTACCACATGCGGCTCTGCCCCCCGCGCATCATTACCACACGCGCACCCCGCACATTAGGGTATTTTCACACTTGGGTTGTGCGGCATCCGTTGCAATCCGCTGCCTTGAGGAATTACGGTAACCGTTGCAGGAAGCCGTTTATTCCTCATAGGCTTCTATTAAGGGCGGATTGCAATGGATGGTCTTGTGTTGCATCTGCCCCACAGCGCATCAGTTGTTTTGTCGGTGACCGTCAATGCTCGTCGGGCGGAAGGAACGCTGAATGTAGCGTTTTTTGTTGCTGTAAAAAAAACGCACTCCAGGGGATTCCGTCGGGATCCGTTAAGAGGCGTAATGAATGTCTATGGTGCTGCATTCCGTTGCCATGCATTTGGCGACGGATTCCAGTGCAGGATTCAGTCACGTTCTACTGAGCATGCTGAGAATGTCCAGCAGAACGTTCTAAATCGTTTAAAATCACTCCTGGTTTCTATCTCTCTCTGTCGGTCGGTCTCTCTCGGTCTCTCCCTCTCCCCCCCTCACCGATCACTGGCGCGGTGCTGCACAGCTGTCACACTGCTCTGGTAGCTTTTCCTGCTTGTGAAAATGCCGGCTGCTCATTATTCCATCTCGTATTCACTGCCTCCGCTGCCCACCAGCGCCTATGATTGGTTGCAGTCAGACACGCCCCACGGTGAGTGACAGCTGTCTCACTGCAACCAATCACAACCGCTGGTGGGCGGGTCTATATCGTGCAGTACAATAAATAATTTAAAAAAAACAAAAACGCTGTGTGGTCCCCCCAATTTTGATACCAACCAAAGTAAAGCCACATGGCTGAAGGCTGGTATTCTCAGGGTGGGGAGCCCCACGTTATGGGGAGCATCCCAGCCTAAAAATATCAGCCAGCAGCCGCCCGGAATTGCTGCATCCATTAGATGCGACAGTCCCGGGACTCTACCCGGCTCATCACGAATTGCCCTGGTGCGGTTGCAATCGGGGTAATAAGGAGTTAATGGTAGCCCATAGCTGCCACTAAGTCCTAGGTTAATCATGGCAGGCATCTATGAGACACCCCCAATGATTAACCTGTAAGTGAAAGTAAACACATACACCCGAAAAAATGCTTTATTTGGAATAAAAGACAAAAAAACACCCTCTTTCACCACTTTATTAATCCCCAAATACCCCTCTAGGTCCGACGTAATCCACACGAGGTCCCGCGATGCATCCAGCTCTGCCACATGAAGCTGACAGGAGCGGCCGTAGAACACACACAGAGCAACTGAAGTGAATCGCGCTGTCAGCGGGGACGTCACTGAGGTAGTCCCTGCGTGTGTACGGTGATGATGGGTGCGGTAGTGCCTGTGTGTGTGCGGTGATAATGGGTGCGGTAGTGCAGGGGTGTGTGCGGTGATGATGGGTGCGGTAGTGCCTGCATGTGTGCGGTGCTGATGGGGGCGGTAGTGCCTTCGTGTGTGCGGTGATAATGGGGGCGGTAGTGCTGGGGTGTGTGCGGTGATGATGGGGGCGGTAGTGCCGGGGTGTGTGCGGTGATGATGGGGGCGGTAGTGCCGGGGTGTGTGCGGTGATGATGGGGGCTCTCTCTCTCTCGGCTACAAAAAACTAACGCAACGTGTTATTTCACAGGAAGCCATTGACTTTATTATTACACTATTTACAACGCATCCATCACATGCGTCACACAACGCATTGTGACAGATGCCAAACGACGCAAGTGTGAAACTAGCCTTACACACACAGCTCTGCTACATCCACACTCGAAATTCCTCCTGACCCACACAAACTTAACCTCATCCTGCACCATGACAACCAGCACAACCAGCACAGCAAAGTCCTACATACACTGAGAAACTGATCATGTGACCCCCTGACTCACAAATCCTGTTGTATACATTGTACACTCGGGGGAGAGCTGTATACCCTTTGGGGGGAGGGGAGCTGTATACCCTTTGGGGGAAGGGAGCTGTATACCCTTTGGGGGAGGGGAGCTGTATACCCTTTGGGTGGAGGAGAGCTGTATACCCTTTGGGGGAGGAGAGCTGTATACCCTTTGGGGGAAGGGAGCTGTATACCCTTGGGGGAGGGGAGCTGTATACCCTTGGGGGGAAGGGAGCTGTTTACCCTTGGGAGGAGAGCTGTATACCCTTGGGGGAGAGGACAGCTGTATACCTTTAGGGGGAGCTATATACCAAGGAGGTGAGCTGTATACCCTTGTGGGGGAGGAGAGCTGTATACCCTTGAGCTGAGCATTAGCTGGCTGAGAACAGCTAGTAATTTTATATGACTACAGTATAATATTTTGTATTACTGTAATAACTTTGTATAAATACAGAAAATATTTTTGGGTTGTGGAACAAATTGTCTGTGTTTCAATTATTTCCTATGGGAAAATTTGCTTTGATATAAGAGTAAATTGGTTTAAGATCACACTCCCGAAACAAATTATGCTTGTAATCCAAGGTTCCACTGTATTAGGAAATGCAATCCAATATAAATGATGTCTTGGGCTGTAACTTAAATTGTCATCAGACGGATTGTCAGAGGAAAAGATATCCGTGATGGTAGCATAGTAAGTGAACAGTCCAAGGAATGTGCACATGTAACAGAATGCCAAAATATTCATAAGAAACTCCAGAGAAGACTCAAAGGTTTTGATAACTCATCTCTAAATAACTTCAGACTCCAAACAAGAGGTTAGAATTTTCTGAGACTGCAGACTAGACCAAAAACCAAGACAGACCCCTCATCAGATTCCACCATTAGTTTATTTAGCCTTCCAGGTCCTCTTAGTGCAGTTACGCCTAGAGAGTATGTCCAGAACCTTATGATCTGGACTTTGGTGGTGCTCATGAGGTGAAAATTGGTGAGGACAGGCAACCATAAGTGAATTTGCTTTCCATCACAGCATTCACCACTAGTTCCTGGCTCACACACTACATACACAGACTGCATGCTCTAAACATACAGAATGGACTACATATATCACACACACATTATGTACACACACACACACACACACTACTATAGATATTATAGATAGATGCCCCTATGCATCAAAACTAATGGAACAGCATATCCATCTTGAACTGTACTCATACCTCTCCTCCTGCTCCCTCTTTGACCAGCTACAATCTGGCTTCCGACCACATCACTCTACTGAAACTGCCCTAACCAAAGTCACTAACGACCTACTAACCACAAAAGCCAAGCGACACTACTCTGTCCTCCTTCTCCTGGACCTGTCTTCTGCCTTCGAAACAATAGACCACTCCCTCCTATTACAGATTCTCTCCTTTCTCGGCATCACAGACTTGGCCCTAACTTGGCTCTCTTCATACCTAACCAACCGAACTTTCTGCGTCTCCCACTCTCACACCACCTCCTCATCCCACCCTCTATCCGTTGGTGTCCCCCAAGGTTCAGTTCTTGGACCCCTGCTGTTCTCCATCTATACCTTCAGCCTGGGACAGCTCATAGAGTTCCACGGCTTTCAGTATCATTGCTTGTGAGCGTTAGCAAGTGCACACTATATACTTTCTTAGAATGGCTAAAGGTATGATATAAGTGGATCATGGTCTATTTGGATAATATGCAGATTTATTGAGCCATATCAGACTGATGTCTTTATTTTGAATTTGGGCTATGTGCAATATTACTGAGTATTATATTACCTATAGCCATCTTATATCATTTTATAGCCATCTTATTTATTAATGTACACTTATTGAGCCTGATTGATTCTGCTATTTATATCATTGTGTATTATATCAGAGACAGCCACGCTATATAGAGGTGAGAGCTACTTGGACATTAGACACATTAATTGAGTCATAGCCTAAATATAAAATAAGTCTGGTATGTACAATATTACGGAGTACTATATCACATATAGCCATTATTTAGTGATGCCATCACAACATATTGTCTGTGTGTTCTGGTTTCCCTATTACCCATGAAGGGGTATGTTATGTATATAATGAATATATTTAACTGTGATGTAAAAAAAAATCTTGTCATTAATAAAATTGAGAATTTTTTTTTCAATTTTAGCCTCAGTACCCTTTGTAGCTTTATAGAGAGTAAACTTATAGTAGCTGAGTATAAAGCAACTTAACTTGCGACTATAGGAAGCTTAATTTCAGGTATCTAAAAACTGCCTTACCTTGGGAATACTTGGCTGTCAATGTATATAATGCCATTTAACTCTGTATTTTGGAAGCATGTGAATGATCCATCAGATAGCGGCAGTAGTTTCAGGTTCAGTAGTTCCTCGTGTCTTCCATCCCAGATTATGTACTTCAGAAGTAACAGTTTCTTCTCAGTGGGAAATTGGAGCCAATCGTTCTTATGCAACAGGTTTCTCACAAACTTTGGAGACACAATATTCAAATCGGACTCTTCTTTCTTAGCCATCTGAAGAATGTTAAAGACATGACTGGGAACTTTAACGAGAGGAACATTCAGAAGGAGAAGCAACTCTTCTAAACAATTATGGATGTCCATATCTTCAATTATTAGGAATACAGCTTCCTTTGCAGTAATCCACTGGGCCGTACCCATTGTTTGCAGTACTTCCTCATTTTTGAGGCAATGGGCAATCTTTTCTACTATATGGTGCCATCTTGATTTGTGTGTGGTATTCTCAGGAATCGGCCAAATGCTATATGACATGTCTACTGTAATCTTTAATGCCTTCACTAAAGACACGCTATTTTTTACTGCCTGAATATAAATCAAGGGTAAGACTTTCTCTACTAAGATTTGGTTCCATTTAGCACCATCATCATGCTGTTGGTCAATTTCAGGCCACTTCAAGCCTCTCCTGTCATCGGTAAGGTCAAAACATCCATTAATAAGACATGGCAGTCCAGACTGGTTTTCCTCCTTGTCAGGAAGTGGGAGGATACAATGCAGACGTCCCGCAAATAAATTCCTATCCTCCTTAGATAATGGGTGGGCTATATCTAGAACAGGTCTGTTGCACAGTTTGTTGCTTAACTCTGTCAGTTCTGGAAACACGTTGTCGTGATCTTTGCTGGTAGTTACAAGCCATTTACAATCTTTGTTATCCATGTGCTTTAGGGAAACAACTTTACAAACTGTTTGTATGGCAATTCCTGCACACTCCATGTCTAGTAAGTCTTCAGAACGTACACTAACCGTAAGAAGAGTTTGCATTATTCCATCTTTTCCAATTTTCTTCAAAGAAATGCTTGTAACATGGCGAAGAAAAAGAAGGGCAATACTAGAATCTTTCATGAAAGACTCAAATAGTTCTTCAACCCTTTCTGTATTATATATGTTCCCAGATATCTCTGATGGGCATATTCGAAGAGGAAAGCAGAAGAGAGTTCCTTTAAAACAGCCCGACTCAAGGACTTCCTTCCAACAGCCTAAATCAAGTTTCTCCAAGACATTTTTGAATGGTTGAAATTGGTCCCTTAAATCTTCTGTAAACTGATCTTTTTTCTCAATGTTCCATAAACGACCTCCTCGGTAGAATATGTTTTCTTGTGGATCCAGAATCCCAATATTTTTTCCACTGAAGATGGCTGGATAATCTGTACAATATAAAAGACAAGAAAACTGCAGAATAAATACAGGGCTTTAGAAAATGTATGTAATAATAACACATAAGCACTGTGAGGCTCTGTACGGGGCCTGCAGGAAGCTTTGGATTTTCTCTTAGAAGTAATGATTTTTGGGGAGAATGTCTGCACAAGTCAGCAAAAAATAAAATAAAACAAGACTTTTTTTTTCTTCAAAGATTCTGTACGTAAAAAAACAAACAAACAAAAAAAAACTACCGCATTTATGTGAAAATGGAGGTTATGGATGCAGTATAGGCCCATAATGTACGGGTGCTATATTACAGACCCAATAAGGATTTGTAACACTACCTTGTGCGAGAAGCTGAAAATTAAGTACGGTAGTTTATTAAAACACACAGACAAGAAATGAGAAATAACCATGGACATTCTTTAAATTCTCTATACATTCATCCCTGTACTGTATTTAAGGTCACAAAACTTAACCCCTTGATCATTTAGTGGAGGTATACTGGCAGCTCATTGTGAAAACAAAGGGACATATCCTCCATCTATACAGAAATTGGCCATGTCCACTTCACATTGCATCATAAACTCTACTGTTATTATCGTACATGCAGGGCACATTCAATAAGGTCTAATAAATGGGGTGGAATCAACTCTTCCAATGGGTTTGCCACTTCATAATAAAATTTCCTAATATGTCATAAGCTACCATGATGTGTCTCAAAGTGTAAATTCACATAATCATAAGCCTGGTAACTTAAAGGGCCCCTACTGCCTGTGTATGGCATGAAGGACCGGCCAGGGGTTCTGCCGAGGCTAGAGTCATGTTGTCGTCATGTCCACGACCAACTCTCTTCATGAAACGGGGGATGTGAGGGGATTAGTTCTGGTGTGGGGCTTACTGTCACCAGCTGTAGTTCTGTTCCCTTCGTGGCAGCCTCCCGTACCACCAAATGAGAGACTGCCACGAAAATGTCAACATTCGTTCTTTAATGGCTTTATTATAGCGCCCAGAGAAGGGGGTACTCGGTCCCGGGCGGTAACAAATAGGAATGTCACTCTGGTGGCCGTTGCCCGGTCCCGTGCTCTGGGCCCCTTTTGTTAATGGGGGGTATTTACAGGGGAGATAAAGAGTTTTTGTCATGTGACACCACCTGCGTGTTGCGGTTAGGCATGGAGAACCATCGCTGCTTAACGTAGGTACTCCCAGGGCTGGTGGTAATAGCAGCTGTGATGGTAGGCCCTCCGCAGGTAGGGCTGTGCCTGGGAGATGTAGAGGTGCAATAACGGAGACCACACCAGGTTGTCTTTAACAGTCTCTACTCACTGTCCAGGGGTTGCTGGTTCAGGTCCCCGGAGGACCAGTGCCAATGTAGTGACCCAGGTTGCTCTGTCCCCGGCACTCTTCGTAGATTGAGTCCCCATACCGTGGATCGTTTGGGTACCCCCACTGTCCCTTTTGGGGTACAGTCTCCTTCTCCGTACGGCGGGCAGTGCGGACCCTGTGGGGAGGTAAGTGTCCGAACCCCAATCCTAGTTTACTGCTGATGCCCCCAGATTATTTGGTTTGGTGAAGTCCATGAAGGTGTCCTCACCGGGCAGGTATTTGCCAAACAGTCTAAAACTTGCACTTGACCTAGGGCCCTGTGCATGCTCCAGTCCCAGCGGTCTCTTGGTACCCATCCTGGCGACCTCTCTCCTGTGCCCCCGGGGTCACCGTTACACGGACCCAGCTCAGGCACGTCTGCACACCTTTCTAGTGTGCTACTCAACTCTCTCCTCACTATCGACTCACTGACCGCTGACCCCTCCCACCAGGCTGGCTTATACCCAGGGACTCGTTCCCATGACGACCATACCCTTACGTGGTTAACCCTCTATGCCCAGTGTGGAGAGGAGAACTAGGATTTAGATTGTGTTTTGGTGGAAAAGGCACTGATACTACAGGTCCCAGGGGGTAGGTCCTGCATCCCCCTCAAGAGGATACAGTTCCCTGTAGTGCCCTCAGGTCTCTGGGGCGCTACATTATAAACACCTTTTCCAGAGGAAAGGCACAATTTCTTCACTGGGCAAGATATACATTTCCACACTATTCTAATCACCCCCGCTGTCAGAGAGTTACACCGGCCTCCTGGATTACCAGCCTTTCTCCCTGTGGGTTTAGATACTCTGGCCATGCTGATCCCCACTTCCCGGAGCTCCTCAGCAATACTACACGGTGGTGGTCCTTAGGACTGTGCCCATGTGTTCTCCGCCAGTCCACAAGCCACATGAACGGCCTTCTACACATCAGGATCTGCTGTCTCTCGCAGCCTCTCTCTCTACCTTGTTTTCTTCATTACTCCCTCTAAACTACTCCTCTCCTCCTTTTCTAACTTGTGTCTCTCCCCCATCTCCTCTGAGCTCATCCCTTCCCCCTGAACTCAACTATGGGGACACTGTGCCATCTACTGGTGAACTATGGAACTCCACCTCAACCCACCTTTCTACTAGAACAGGGGTGGGGAACCTTTTTACTGCCGGAGGCCATTTGGAAATTTCTGCCAACCTTCGGGGGCCGCACACAATTATCAGTGTGAAAATGAAGCGGCTATATTTGGTCAAACAGTTAATTAACTCACCCCAATTGTGGTGGCCGGAGCGGCTTCTCTTTTGTGCGACTGTGATGTTCAGTGATACTTATGTTGCTTCTCTCTTTTCCAAGTTTGTCACGGTCTGGAGCGCAGGCAACACTTTGTGATAATAAGATTGGTAGACTATATACATCACACAACAGACACAGGGACTGGTGTATATAAATCACAGGAGACACATACATGACTGAAGGGGCTGTTGGTATAAACATCACATAGGAGACGCTGGGACTGCTGTATATACATCACATAGGAGACGCTGGGACTGCTGTATATACATCACATAGGAGATGCTGGGACTGCTGTATATACTGTACATCACAGGAGACGACACCTACATCACTGGAGACACTGGGGGCACATACATCACACGAGGGGCTGGGGACTTGTATATGCCCCCATCCCCCTCCTGTGATGTATATGCTTTCAGACTTTGATGTATATGTGCCCAGCCCCTCCTGTGAAGTATATGCGCCCAGCCCCTCCTGTGAGGTATATGCGCCCAGCCCCTCCTGTGAGGTATATGCGCCCAGCCTCTCCTGTGAGGTATATGCGCCCACCCCCTCCTGTGAGATCTATGCGCCTAGCCCCTCCTGTGAGATCTATGTGCCTAGCCCCTCCTGTGAGATCTATGCGCCCAGCCCCTCCTGTGAGATCTATGCGCCCAGCCCCTCTTGTGATGTATATTCCCCAGCCCTGTCTGTGATGTATATGCCCCCAGCCTCTCCTGTGATATGTATGGCCCCAACATTTCCAGTGTGATGTATATGCCCCCAGCGTCTCCACTGTGATGTATATGCTCCATCCCCTCTTGTGATGTATATGCTCCTAGCATCTCCAATGTGATGTATATATCACAGGAGGGGTTGGGGCATACACATCACAGGAGATGCTGGGGCATATCCATGACAGGAGGCTCTGGGAGCATATACATGACAAGAGATGCTGGGGGCATATACATGACAAGAGATGCTGGGGGCATATACATGACAAGAGGGGCAAGGGAACAGACATTACTAGTTCACTCGGAGGCATAAGCATTACTGTGAGGCACAGATGGCACTGGGGGGGCACAGACATCACTAAGGCGACACAGAGAACACTAGGGGGGCATGGACATCACTAGGAGGGCACAGGCATCACTAATGGGGGGGCACACAGACATCACTAATGGGGGGGCACACAGACAAGACTGTGGGGGGGACACACAGACAAGACTGAGGGGGGGCACACAGACAAGACTGAGGGGGGGCACACAGACAAGACGGAGGGGGGGGCACACAGACAAGACTGAGGGGGGGCACACAGACAAGACTGAGGGGGACACACAGGTATCACTGAGTGGGGGCACACAGACATCACTAGGAGGAGACTGGGGAGGCTGCACACAGCACTTGGAGCTGCACACAGCAGTGGAGGAGGCATGCTACACCAGAGAAGGGGCGGGTCGCAAGCGGCACACAGCACCGTGCAGCGGGCAGCACACAGCGCCGTGCAGCAGGCGGCACACAGCGCCGTGCAGCAGGCGGCACACAGCGCCGTGCAGCAGGCGGCACACAGCAGTGGAGGGAGCATGCTGCACCGGAGAAGGAGCGGGCGGCACACGGCACCGTGCAGCGGAAGGCACACAGCGGCGTGCAGCGGGCGGCACACAGCAGTGGAGGGGGCATGCTGCATCGGAGAAGGGGCGGCGAGCGGGCGGCACACAGCACCGTGGAGCGGAAGGCACACAATCGCTGGAGAGTGGGCGGCACAATGCTGGAGGCGGTGAAGGTGATGTGGGATGGAATCGCAGAGCGATAAACCCGCCCACAAAGTGAGTCCTGAGCACGCTGGCCACTGCCACCAAGAGCGCTCATTGGTGTGCGTAAGCAGCGCATGTGGAGATTTAAAGGGGCGGCAACCGGCAATATCGCGGCGGCCGCAGCACTGCCACCCCCGGAAAGCTGCCCGCGAGCCGCATAAAAGGTCATGGCGGGCCGCATGCGGCCCGTGGGCCGGAGGTTCCCCACCCCTGTACTAGAACATGAGGCCAAGTCGTCGGAGAGGTTTTGGGGCTCCTCCCACCCATTGACAAGCACACGGAAACAATTGAGAGCAATGGCCTCTGGTTCATACGATGGAAGATACTGACGATCATAGGACTGCTTCCCTGGTTTTCCTATTTATGCTGCCTGCCCACACGCTGGATGCAGAATGCACCAATGCAAAGAGGACAAAGCAGGGAAAAACAGGAAAGCAGAAACTCAGGCAAGCCACATGTGTGGCGCCCCTGAGGCTTCCGTCGCCACAGGTCATTGCACCCCATCTGCGGTGTGATGCCCCATTCTGGGAGAGGAAGAGAGTGAACTCCGGTCCCCTGGTAAATTCACACTACACCCATTGCTAGGGACACACAGGACCAGGGAAAGTGGCAGGCAACCCTCCCATGCTGCATGCTGAGAGGGGCTGTAAGACCCATCCCTGCTCCCATAGGGTACAGCTTAGCAACAGGGGAGGTGGGAGGAGCCACAGAAAGCAGACACAGATAGGGAAGGTGAAGTTTAGTCAGTTCGCTCAGGGAGTGGGAGAGTGAGGAGTGAGCATGTAGGACGAGAAGAGAAGAAGGAGTCGCAGGGCCACGGGTAGTCCTGTAAGGTGCCACGAGCAGTCCTTGTTGGGTACCGCTGCCGAGGGCCCAGAGGCGCTACGGGTAGCTGCAGGCTGCGGTGGCCCGTTCCACAGTGACATCGGTGGAGTGATTAGCTGCGACAGGGGACGGTCCCTAGAAACTGAAGGAGTGGAAAGACAGTCTCCAGACAGTAAAAACCGAGGCCCAGGGAATTGCAAGCTCCCAGGGCCAGAACCCAGAGCAGATCTCCAGAAAAGGGGTAATCAGCCGACAGGTGACCCTCCAGCCTGGAGGCTGTAATGGAGGCCAAGCCAAGTCCATCTACCTAAGGCAAGGCTAGTGAAGTCAGCAGAAAAAGGGACACTAAAGAGAGGGAACCGGATTTCACGCTCGGAACCATCCAGAAACGGCGGAGGTCCCTGACAGTGGTCCCAGCAGTCTGAGGGTCCTTGCAAGTGTGACAGAAACAGTGAGTAAAAGAACTGGAACTGCACCTTGGACTCGTCTCTGTTATTCCACCTACATAGACACTTACAAGCACCAACTGTGCCCCGGGCATTGCTCCACCTGTGGGGAGCAGTACCAACACTGCTGCCATAACATCATCCCGGTGGCCTCACACAGCAGCGGCGGCTTAATAGCCGCATACCACAGGTGGCGTCACGAATACACTTTAACAACCAAGCCACACATTCAACTGACACCCACCAGGGCCACGGAGCCGGGCCCAGCCACCACTGACTACCACCGGACTAGTCCGGCCCGGCACCGGGTGTCCCATCGCCCTGGGGTGGGCGAGTCAACTTTTGGCGTCACGAACAGGATTTCGTGCCCGGTCACACCGGGTACTGTGCGCCTGAAGAACTGTGTATTATAACGAGAAACCGCCGCCATTAGCGCTGCTGAGAGCGGGAAGAAGGGGGGCGTGCCAGAAGAAAGGGCGCGAAGAGAAGCCCCGCCCCCTTGTCCAAGAAAAGCGCGCGAAGCGGTGTCCGCCATAGAAAGCGAAAGAAAAAGAAGTGGTGACCAAATAAGCTGGCCGGCTGGCAGAAACAGCTTAACGACCGACCAACAGATAAAGAAAAAGAAAATGTACCTGATACTAAGTGGAGCGGTACCAGCCGTGATGGGCTGGGCGCCAGTCTGGCGCCAGTTGCTAGTACAGCCTCCAGCCCCGCCTCCAAGAAGGAAAAGGGAACAGCCGAGTGGCGTGGTCGAGCACTCGAGCAGTGTTCCAGGCAGCATTTCCCAGGCCGGAAGCATGGCGGAGGAGCTGCAGCGAGGTGCACCAGGGACCGGAGGAGAGGACCTCGAGCTGGACCTGCTGAGAGAGGAAGTGCGAGCCCTGACCCGGAGGCTGAGCAGCGTGGGGGTGGAGGCGGACCGGTGGAGAGAGACACCGCTGATACCGGAAGGCCTGGGCCGGTGGATGGATGCCGCGGAGCAGCAAAAGGGTGAGCCAACTGAAACCCCGACCCGTCCGGACCCATGGCCCCGCCACGCACCCCTGACCAGTCACTTCACCGACCCTCTGGCCTCCCCCGCCGGACCCGCGGAAGCCCGGTGGGGCACCGGAGGCCTGCCTGAGACCCCCGCAGATGGAGCTTGGGGGGGGGCGGACCCAGAACAACCAGCAGGCCCTCTGCCGAGTCCCCCTGTGAACCTCCTGGGAATGGCATCCCCGGGAGTGAACTGGGACGCTGTGCCCATAGAAACCAAGGGACTGCAGCGGCCGCTGCGCCCCAAGGCAACTCCCCTGGCCAATGAGCTGACGTGCCAAAGGCTGGTGGTCGAGTACCGGCAGGAGCAGGAACTCCGGGAAGAGAAAAAGAGGGCCCGGGAAGTCGCCAATCTGGCCTCCAAGGAAGAGGTCAGGAAGGCCCTGAAGGGAGCTGAGTGCCCAGTGAAACGGGGCACTGTCGTAGATTTCCGGCAGAAAGGTGGCTGGGGCTTCATCCGGGAGCCTGGCCTGGGCAAGGACGTGTTTGTAGCACGAAGAGACATTGAGGAGCACCTGCCCAGAGGCCACCCAGGCCGCGACGCCAAGCTGGGTGATGAAGTGGAGTATACCCGGCTGATGGGGGATCGTGGGTGGTATGCACTGCATGTGCGCATTGTGCAGGAGGAAGCGGCCCCAGGAGAGCCGGAGTGGCGCCGCACAGCACAAGAGCGCAGCATCTCCTCAAGCAGCAGCGCCAGCCCTCGACCGACCCAGACCACAGAATATTGCAGCCGGCCTGCCACAGTTACCCAGGAGACGCAAACCAGGATCTCCATGGCGCGTGTGATGCAGGGTGCCCGGCCGAAGCAGGGCCCCAGAGACCACAGCAATAGCCCCCTGCAGACAAGCAGCCCTCTGCAGCAGCGCCGTGCAACGTCTACAGGCAGCCCCACTCCAGCCCAGGCTGCGGGACAGCGCAGAAGGTTGGGGACCAGTGCTCAAGGGACCCAGACGATGATCTCATCAGCGGACCTGCTGCCAAGAGCTGTGCCGGAGTGGGATCCTGACATCTATCCTGGAGAGTAAGGAAGATGAAGAGCTGCCAAACTGTAAATAGCCCCTGTCTGCCCCTTATTCTTTTTGAAGAAGTCCCTCGTGTTTTGCCCTTGATTCTTTTCGAAGACGACACCCCTTCCTACTGTGCTGTCCCTGATTCTTTTTGAAGATGTCACCCCCCTGTTATGTGCTACCGGGCCACTGAACTGAATTGTGGGCCCCGGTGAATGGTTAAGTGACATGTCATGCCAGGCCACTGGACTTGGTGGCTGGTGTGTGGTGTATGTGTTTTATGTCCTACCAGGCCATTGGACTTAATGGCTGGTATGTTGGTGTTATGTTTGATGCAACCAGGCCATTGGACTTAATGGCTGGTTGAAGATGTTACTTTGAAACGAACTGCCGGGCTACTGGACTTGTTGTAGCCAACCATGTAATTAGTTGCACCTGTTGTGCCCCCTACCAGAATTATGGGGGAAGTGCCCAAACTGTGCAATGAACTGAAAGTGCACACATAGTTTCTTTATAAGAAGTTTGCAACGTTCAAGAATTTGTGCCTCCCATAAAGGGAAGAAATGTTTTACAGTTTATGTTATCGCATACCAAAAATGTTTTGCAGTTTTCCATATGTTTTTGTTGTTTTTCAGCCCGAGGACGTGCTGGGATTTGCTGTGGGGGAGTGTGGCGCCCCTGAGGCTTCCGTCGCCACAGGTCATTGCACCCCATCTGCGGTGTGATGCCCCATTCTGGGAGAGGAAGAGAGTGAACTCCGGTCCCCTGGTAAATTCACACTACACCCATTGCTAGGGACACACAGGACCAGGGAAAGTGGCAGGCAACCCTCCCATGCTGCATGCTGAGAGGGGCTGTAAGACCCATCCCTGCTCCCATAGGGTACAGCTTAGCAACAGGGGAGGTGGGAGGAGCCACAGAAAGCAGACACAGATAGGGAAGGTGAAGTTTAGTCAGTTCGCTCAGGGAGTGGGAGAGTGAGGAGTGAGCATGTAGGACGAGAAGAGAAGAAGGAGTCGCAGGGCCACGGGTAGTCCTGTAAGGTGCCACGAGCAGTCCTTGTTGGGTACCGCTGCCGAGGGCCCAGAGGCGCTACGGGTAGCTGCAGGCTGCGGTGGCCCGTTCCACAGTGACATCGGTGGAGTGATTAGCTGCGACAGGGGACGGTCCCTAGAAACTGAAGGAGTGGAAAGACAGTCTCCAGACAGTAAAAACCGAGGCCCAGGGAATTGCAAGCTCCCAGGGCCAGAACCCAGAGCAGATCTCCAGAAAAGGGGTAATCAGCCGACAGGTGACCCCCCAGCCTGGAGGCTGTAATGGAGGCCAAGCCAAGTCCATCTACCTAAGGCAAGGCTAGTGAAGTCAGCAGAAAAAGGGACACTAAAGAGAGGGAACCGGATTTCACGCTCGGAACCATCCAGAAACGGCGGAGGTCCCTGACAGTGGTCCCAGCAGTCTGAGGGTCCTTGCAAGTGTGACAGAAACAGTGAGTAAAAGAACTGGAACTGCACCTTGGACTCGTCTCTGTTATTCCACCTACATAGACACTTACAAGCACCAACTGTGCCCCGGGCATTGCTCCACCTGTGGGGAGCAGTACCAACACTGCTGCCATAACATCATCCCGGTGGCCTCACACAGCAGCGGCGGCTTAATAGCCGCATACCACAGGTGGCGTCACGAATACACTTTAACAACCAAGCCACACATTCAACTGACACCCACCAGGGCCACGGAGCCGGGCCCAGCCACCACTGACTACCACCGGACTAGTCCGGCCCGGCACCGGGTGTCCCATCGCCCTGGGGTGGGCGAGTCACATGCCTTTCACCATCTTACATCCGATGGATGAGGATACTGTTGCGACCCATTATTTATATAGCTAGTCCACTGGCAGCAGCTTTTGCAGTGAATAGTAAGGGACACTCAGGAAAAGCAGCAGCACTGACAATAGGAAAGCGTGGGTGCTCACCTCTGTGGACTTGATCCAGTATTCACCATATGACGAGTTCGCTCCAATAAGCTTTTCTCATGTATTAGATAAGTTCATTGGAATAGAAACATCAAAAGGAGAATAATAAACTCTTTCCTATGCTTTAGTAGAAAGGCAAAAGCTAAAGTATGAGTGGGGTGTATTTTTGTGAAATCTGACTAAGACCTGTGCTTAATGATGACATATGGGGCAGCTGTGGCAGTGTGGAGTCATTATGGGTAAATACCCATGGGGCTGGTAAGTTACTAATTAGAGTTTGCTATAAACAAAAAGTTTGCTATGGGTATGTTAGAGGGCTTATAGCAAAGTCCAATGATTAGCTTAACAGGCAGAGGATGAAGTGCTGCAGTGGCTCTATAAATGTAATGAGAAGTGAAGTAAACGTCATGTCGCACAAATTTGTATCAATAAGAACCCCATAAAGCCCCATCGACAGAAAACTTAAAACAGTATCAAGAGTGACGACAAACTTTTTGTTTTCTATTACGTGAACCTGCCAGGTCAGATAATGCAATTAGGCTGTAAGTATAGGGCAATCTGCAGGTTAATAATGTTAGGGTATGTGCACAGGTTGAGCATTTGGATGCAAACATTTCTGCATCTCTTGGCAGAAAAAATGTAGAGTCAAAAATGTGTTTTTTGGACACCAATGAATGCTTTAGAGATAGATAATAGATAGAGATAGATTGAGATAAATATATAGTCACACAGACCGCCATATAGACAAACATATAGAAAGACAGACAGACATAACTGCACCAACACCAACATATAAAAATTGCACCATGTGGAGCTTTTTAGACAGCTTTATATGATTAAATAAATTAAAATGCCAACATGCCCCCAACCCTATTTCTGATAGCCATCAAATGTAAGGCAGCAAGTTGTAGGCCATTATCAGGCTGGGAAGGTCCATGGTTATTGTGCCCTTCTCAACCTAAAAATACCAGCTTACAGCCTCACCAGAAGTGGTGCATCACATTAGATGTTCCATGTTTGGCACTTTGCCTCGGCTCTACCCAATTGCCCAATCGGGGTAATGGTTTTTACTGTTTACATCAGCAGTGTAGCGTCAACTATCATCAAGCCCAGGGGTTAGTAATGGAGAGGTGTCTATCAGACATCCCCATTACTAATCCAGTAAGTGAAAAGAAAAATATCAGAGACACAAAATAGTTTAAATAAAGCTCCCCCACACTTTCCCTGTTTCACCATTTTTATTTTTTAAATAAAGACTCATGCAGGTCAAATTTAGGGACTCAGAGATTCAGAAGTAGTCCAGCGAATCCGATATAGTCCACAAATAGAAACCTGAAAACACACAAAAAGAGAAACAAAAACAAGACACTCACTGGTTCACCAATTTTTTAGAAAGCAAAGTTACCAGGTCCAACATAGCCCAGTAGTTCTCATGACGTTCCTCAATTACGTAGATTAAAGGCTATGGAGCATCAGAACGAGGCTCCATAGATTGTTGAGCAGCTGCTCAACACAGTCACCGCGTATCAGTGATAAGAGGCGACATTCCTGACATCACCGTTCATAACAGTCGATGGATATCAGAGTGATGAGCAGTAACGTTTCTGACGTTACCACTCATCAGAGTCGCTGGTCTCATGGTGCGCAGTATGATCCCGGAGTGGCTGCTGCTCAAAGTCTGTGGAGCCTTGTATTGATTCGATATACCCTATTATCTACGTAAAAAAAGAACTTCGTGGGAAGCGCTGGACTATGTCTGATCTTTGCTTTCTTATAAATTGGTGACTAGGGACAGTGTTTTGTGTTGGTTTCTCTCTTTTTATGTTTTTCCGGTTTCCATTTGTGGACTAAATTGGAATCTCTAGACTACGTAGGACTTAATCCTGATATATATGAGCCCCATCATGACCTTCAATCCCGGTATATATGTACCTATCCTGGTATGGTTGAGCCTAGAATGTATGGGCCCTTCCAGGTTAGTGGGCATGACCGGTTTGGTTAGTGGGCGCCACGATGTTTCCTTTTGTCTACTATAATTATGCAAGGAGGGGCCATGCCATTTCCCCCTCCCGCAATCCTCCCATGGGTTTTGCCCATAGATCAAAAAAAAATTCAATTTTATTATTACTTTTAAAAAGCAGATAATTCCCACACAAACAAAAAACAATTACTGGGGACAAAAACAGTGCTTGAGTGCAAACAGGGTGTCAAAAATATAACCTCATTAAGTCCCCCCATATATCAGTGCTAAGATGACAGCAGCCGTGTCGGCTGGAGTAGAGGTAAAAAGCCTGTATTTTGTTGCACTGCAGGTAAATTTTAAATAATTCCAAATGTCACACAAACCTAAATGTTGCCCATCAAAAAATACCAGTAGTGAATGGGAAAGTACAATGTTGCAGTGCAATAAGGGGTGTGGCCAAAAAGATTCCTTTTATAGTCCTACCTTGCCGCGGAGGTTGGCAACCTAGACGCAATGGCGCCCCTCTCATCGACGGCTCACCCTTCTTTCCCTCCGCTGTTCTCAAGTGGGAATTATCTGCTTTTTAATAGTAATAATAAAATTGAATTTTTAGGAGTTTTTCTTTTGTTTTTTCCATAATAATGAGCATTCAATTCACAGAGATTAACTTCACTAAAAATTGAGTTTCCTTTTAAATCCACGTGATTTGCCAAATACAAATCTTGACAGATAAGATAATCTCTATTGTCTATAACTATTTGGTAAGGCCACATCTTAATTTTAGGACATAGTTTTGGGCTCCACATTCTAAAAAGGTTATTGGAAAGCTAGAATTTGTTCAAAGGCAGCAGCTAGATCATTATGGGGTAGAGACCTCATCTATTATGAGAAAAGAAGAAACTAGGCTTGTTTAGCTTAGAAAAAAAAGATGTCTCAGAGGAGATCTCATTTATATGTATAAATACATGTGTGGTCAATATAAAAGGACTGGCACATGACTTATTTCTTCCAAAGACAATACTAAGGACCAGAGGACATTTGTAGCGCCCTACGAGGCAAGTGTATTTAACATACTTGTCACCGGGCTGTCGACTGTCGTTGTCACGGGCAGCCTTAGCCCGGCTCCGTCGCCCCGAGGCATACAGAAGATGGATGGGGAAGGATGACGGGGGTAGTAGTGAGGTGTTTGTCGTGACGCTACCTGTGGTACACGGCCAGGGAATGGGCCGCCGCTGCGCTCCGGGGCAGATGGTACTAGCAGCCAGGGATGGTATCGCTCTCCACAGGTAGAGCGGGCCCCGGGAGGATGATGAGGGGAGTAGTAATGGCGGCTCAGAGCGGCAGTATGGGTAATAAAAGAGTCAGAGTCTATGGCTGCGGTTCCAGATTGTTTACTCACTTTTGTACGCTGCCGCTCACCCAGGTAATACCGGTCACTTGTTATGATGGGCGCCGTCGAACCCAAATCCCTTTAGAGATCAATCCGGTTTGGGGTTTGGTGGTTTTCTCCTTGTAACGCCTGTCTGTGGATCACCTAGCTTGAAGCTACGAGGGGACCCTGGGTTTCACAAGATGTACTCTTGTTCCTATCTGCAGTTCCAATGTGGGGCCCGGCTTGAAGCGAGACCCGTATCCTACATGGCACTGTGCTGTTGTGTGCAGTGTGGTCAGGGAAGCTTGAAACTTTCCCCGTCCTGAAAAACCAACGTGAACTATGATCTTCCATAGGGTCCTGCCGCCCTGTGTGGCGTTGGGTCCGAGGGGAGCAGATTCACTCTCCCCACGGCAACTGTGTGAACTTTTTCCTTCTTCCCACTGGAGCACCTGTGAGGCACGTCTGCTCCGCTGCTCTCCTGCTGGAGAATTGCTTAACTGTTGTGTTGGCTCCTGACTCCCCCCTACTGGCTGCAATTTCCCCCTCCCAGGTCCTAAGCTAGTGGGACTGGGGCCCCTTTTGAGGGCATTCTGTAAATGCCTCTCTGTCGGCGACCCCTTCATTACCCTACCCTGCCCAGTCCCCAGTGGGAACAGGGCAAGTTGGTGTGTATTTGAGTGTGTAAGTGGTGAAACCGGGACTGACCTCCTCAGGAATTGGGATTAGCATTACACCCAATGTTGGGTGGAATACTCGGTGGCCACTGAAGCCTCATGGGCGCCACACATTCACTGAGTGAAGATCAAAAAAATTGGTCTGCACTCAGACAAGTGGATGGTGGTGCAAGTGAAAAATGGGTCCAATCCAAGATAATAAATACGGTACATTCACTGCACTCAGATTGTGATGCAAATTTTTTTTTTAAATTTATTGAGGCGACTGAAGTCAGTCATTCGACGTTTCGACCCCGCCTGGGTCTTAAGGGCCATTTACACGCTGCGACATCGCTAACGATATATGGTCGGGGTCACGGTGTTTGTGACGCACATCCGGCGCCGTTAGCGATATCGCAGCGTGTGACAGGCAGGAGCGACCTTAAACGATCGCAAAAGAGACAAAAATCGTTGGTATATGAGAGGTCGTTCATTTACCAAAAATCATTGTCTCGTACGTAGCGATGTTGTTAGTCGTTCCTGCGGCATCACAAATCGCTATGTGTGACACCGCAGGAGCGATGAACATCTCCTTACCTCCATCCACCGGCAATGAGGAAGGAAGGAGGTGGGCGGCATGTTCCGGCCGCTCATCTCCGCCCCTCCTCTGCTATTGGACGGCTGCCGTGTGACGTCGCTGTGACGCCGAACGCACCTCCCCCTTGAAGGAGGGATTGTTCGGCGGGCACAGCGACATCGCAGAACAGGTATGTGCGTGTGACGCTGCCGTAGCGATAATGTTCGCTACGGTAGCGATCACCACATATCGCACCAACAACGGAGTGGGTGCTAACGCTCGCGACATCGCTAGTAATCACTAGCGATGTTGCAGCGTATAAAGCACCCTTTAGTCAAGAGTCTCTTAAAGATGAGTGCCTGGGATATGGAAATTTGAGTGGATTATAGCATTGGTAGAGAATACCTTGAGGATAAAGGTCCTGGGTTTAGCCAGCACAGCAGCACCCTGGGTGGTGATATGGTGTATCCATGCATGTCCTCACGCTCGCCAGTGGGACCGCAATGATCACATCTGTAAAGCACTGTGGGATTAACCCCTTCAGCCCCGGGGCACTTTCCGTTTTTGCGTTTTTGTTTTTTGCTCCCCTTCTTCCGAGAGCCGTAACTTTTTTATTTTTCCGTCAATCTTGCCATATGGGGGCTTGTTTTTTGCGAGACAAGTTGTACTTTTATATGAAACCATAAGTTTTACCATATGGTGTACTGGAAAACAGCAAAAAAATTCCAAATGCGGAAAAATTGCAAAAAAAGTGTGATGACAATAGTTTTTGGGATGTTTTATTCACGGTGTTCACTATATGGTACAACTGAGTGTGGGTATGATGCCTGAGGTCGGTGCGAGTTTGTAGACACCAAACATGTATAGGTTTACTTGTATGTAAGGGGTTAAAAAAAAATTCACAAGTTTGTCCAATAAAAGTGGCGCACGTTTTGCGCCATTTTCCGAAACACGTAGCGTTCTTATTTTTTGGGATCTATGGCTTAGTGATAGCTTATTTTTTGCGTCTTGAGCTGATGTTTCTAATGGTTCCATTTTTGCGCAGATGCTACGTTTTGATCGCCTGTTATTGCATTTTGCGTAAAACTTGCGGCGACCAAAAAACGTAATTTTGGCGTTTGGAATTTTTTTGCCACTACGCCGTTTACCAATCAGATTAATTGATTTTATATTTTGATAGATCGGGCATTTCTGAACGCGGCGATACCAAATATGTGTATATTTATTTATTTTTTAACCCTTTAATTTTCAATGGACGGAAAGGGGGGTGATTTGAACTTTTAGGTTTTGTTTTTTTTTTTTATTTTTTTAAATTTTTTTTTTACTTTTTTTATTTTTTTTTTTATTTTACTAGTCCCCCTAGGGGGCTATAGCGATCAGCAATCCGATCGCTATTATCTATCTGCTGATCACAGCTATACAGCTGTAAACAGCAGATTCAGTCACTTTGTTTTTCCCTCTGCTCTCGGCCCAGGGAAAACGAAAGTGAAACATCATAGCTGCAGGCGTCATCACATGACCCTGTGCTACGATGGCAACCACCGATAGTCACGTGATCACGCACGTGACTTCCGGTGGGGGCGGCGGTAAGTAAAAAACATGGCCGCGCGCATTTAGATCTTGCTGCCAAACTTTGGCAGCAAGATTTAAGGGGTTAATGGCCGCGGGTGGAAGCGATTCCACCCGCAGCTAGCAGGCACACATGTCAGCTGTTGAAAACAGCTGATATGTGTGCCGACCGCCGCCTGCCCGCGGTCGGCACACAGGGGGCGGGGCTTAACGGGACACGCTCCATGACGGATATATCCGTCCATGGTCGTGAAGGGGTTAATAGTGCTATATAAGGGAGTAAAAAATAACTCACATCTGAGCACAGCTAGAACATGATGAACAAATCTCCACATCTTTTCACATCTGCATAAATGCTTCAGTTTATCAAAGAACCCTTGCATAAATATTTTATTTTCTTGTTTAAGTGATACTATTGACTATAACAGGATTCTGAGTTTTCTTTACTGATTTTAATAGACAGTTTTTATTTACACTACTCACAAAACGTTAGGGATATTTGGCTGGTGGCTGAAATTTCAGGATTATCTTAAAATGCTCTCTAACCTTTTCAGGTGAACTTAATGTGACCTTCTCTAAACGTCTGAATGCACAAGTCCAACTGTTCAGTGTTTCTTTACTTTTTGCACAACTTGCTGTTCTCGAACAAGGAGCCTAATGGCAAAATTCACAACAGGTGTTTCATCCATGAATCGCCCAATACATTTCAAGGTTCAATTAGAATTGGTATTTTAAGGCTATGTGCCCACGCTAGAATGTCCCTGCGGATTTTTTTGCCTGAAAATCCGCGACTTTCGCGGCAAATCCGCACCCGCGGATTTGCCGCGGATTTACCGCGGATTTGCCGCGGATTTTGATGCGGATTTTTTTTTTTTTTTTTTTTCCCATTCAAAGCCAAAAATCCGCACCAAATCTGCACCAAACAATTGACATGCTGCAGATTTTTCCGCATCAAAATCCGCGGCAAATCCGCCGCGGAAAAATCCGCAGCATGGGCACAGCATTTCCAAAATGCCATTGAAATGGCTTGGAAGTGCTGCTGCTGCAGATTTTCGGCAAATCCGCGGTAAATCCGCGGCAAAATCCGCGGTAAATCCGCGGTAAATCCTGTAGCGTGGGCACATAGCCTCACAGTCCTCCTCATGTCGTCGTTCACATTTTGACATCATGAGACCAAGACGACACCTAACAATTGATCGACAGTACCTCGACATTGTGAGGCTTCCAGCAGGATATTCTCAGACGGAAGTAGCTACTGAGCTCACAGAATATCATCAGCAGGTTGCAACAAAAATACAGGGAGACTGAAAGAGTCACAAAAAGGCTTAGAAGTGGACATCCTTTGGCCACATCCCACACGGATGACTGCTTCATTGTGAACAATGCCCTTCGAAACTGGATGATGAATGTCAGACCATTTGAAACAGTTTACATCAGTGTAGGTCCAGAAATGATGGCGTCCAACGATGTTGGAAACGTCAAGGAGAGTGCTATTGTGACGCCCTGGCGCCGCCAGGTGGTCACACACACCAAATAGCCCCCCGCATAAAACACTATCCATCACAGGATTACACCAAGCCAACAAAACCCTAGTCACCCCCCCCAGGGTAGGAAAGGCACACCAGTAGGCGGGACCAGGCAGAAGGAAAACGCCTACCTAGGGGTCTAGAGAACCCGGTGCGGGAAAAGGAGTAGTGAAGTTTTGGAGTGGAGTTGAGTAGCTGGAGTTGGAGGTTGGAGCTGACAGTTGGAGTAGGAGAAAGTGAAGTTGAAGTGCAAGCCAGAGAGGAGAGGCGTTGGGGTTGGAGCCCCGGCGTGCTGGCTAGGTGGCAGACGGTGGTCCATGTCTGTCAGGAGATGGGAAGACAGCTGCCGGAGATCCGAGGTGGACCGGGACAGGGTAGGAGCCTGCTGGTACCGTCACCGAAGAACCAACCCGGAAACCGTGCACAGAGGGGGAACCTGGACGCTGAAGCAAGGACCGAAACAAACGGCTTTGTTAATTAACCAGTTGAGGACAGGATTTCAGGTCCTGTCCCAACCAAAGTCCCAAAAGAGCAGACCGGCAGCCCACCGCGGGGGATAGAGCATCCTCCAGGGCCCCATAGGTCCTAAGAGTCAGCATCTGCGGACAAGGCTCCCACCCGTAGTTCTGGGAGTGAACTCCCGTGTTCTATACCGAGAAGTCCAAGGAGAACTAAAAATAGTGCAGAGGAAAGTGACACAGAACATCACCCCGGGTGAGGGACCAGAATACACCCGGCCGCGGAGCTCGGGTCAGTGGCACCTTGATTTACCACAGGACTTGTGTGATTTCTTTAACTGTGAGTACACTAACCTCCCCTGGTCCGACCGGGCGCGCCGGCCCCTGTAGCCACGATCCTCAGCAGAGAGACACTGGGCCCCGGGGGCATCCACCCCTACCCACGGAGGGTTAAAAACAACTAGCTGCCATTCCAACGCCCCCGCGTGCTCCCTAACAGCAGCGGTGGTACCCCATCTTACCACACTCCATGGGTGGTGTCACAGACTATACAGCAAATCCCACATACAACATTCCTCCTTTTTATTCGAAGTGTCCGCGAGACCCCTGGGTCCGGAGACCCCTCGAGCCACACCATAGATCCGGATCCGAGCAGCCAGGCTGCTGGCGTGGGGCGGCACACCTCCAAACTTGGCATCACGAGCAGGATTCTGACCCATCCACGTACCTGGTGGAAGTGCGCCTTGTTCTAGACTGTCAGCGGTGCTTCGCTGTAAAAATTTTGAAAAGTCGCCATTTTGCCACCATCTTTGGGCGCAAGAAACGACAGCCCATCATCTTTTTCCCCGAGAAAGAGCGCAAACAGGAAGCCCCGTCCCGTGGGAACGTGGGCGGAAGGAAGTGCTTGCTGAGAAAACAAAAACTAGTAAGACAAGCTAAGAGACTGCTCCTGAAAAACCAGGGGGGAGGGCGGAAACAGCGGTATGTGACCCGAGTAGATAAGAGGCAGAGACACCAGGACTCTGCCATATTCCGTTCCTGGACACCACCAAGAGAGGATGTCTTACCGGTCCGGAAACCCGACCAAGAAGGAGCCTGCTCCCGGGACTGCTGACTGGGTAGAAGCCCAGACTGCACGGATGTGCCACAAAATCCAGGCCCAGGCCAATTACCTGCTGGCTACATGGACGGCCGAGATGGGGAAACTGGCTGCAGCCGTACGGGCACGCAAAGAGGAGAGGGCCTCATAGGAGCAGGTAAGCAACCCACGACCTTATATTCCACCGGAACTGGCCCAACCAGCTGAGGAGCTCGGTCTGCCCCAATCTGTCACGTCGCCTCCCTCACCTGCGGCTAGTGCCCCGATCCGCTGCCCCAAGCTACGGCAGCAGAGCCCGTTGCATCTACCTGCGAGGACCCGGCAACGGGGACCTCGGGCCATGAGCACGCCACCGCTCCGGCACCCGTAGCAGCCCCGGGCTAGACCAAGGCCCCGAAGACATCCCCTCCGGCCTAGAGCCCGGCCAGGCCTAAGATGACGTCACCCCCGGCTCCGAGAATGGCCGCACATATGACGACACCGGCCCCAGCAGCCCACTCAGCCAGATCAAAGGCAGAGCCGACCCAGAAGACAACTGCAGCAGCGACCCAGACTGCCGATCCGTACCCGGTCCCGGCTGTGGGGCAGCCGGGACATACCTGCAGGGAAGCGGAGCAGGCTAATGTGGAGCGGAGCCCTCAACCAAGAATGGAGCCGGTCGTAGCCGGCAGCGAGGTTGTCCGCGTGAGACGAGCTCCCGAGCAGGAGGAGGAGCCCGAAGACTGCGCTCCATACTAGGAGAGGCAGCAGAGGCAGCTCAAGATGGAGATAGCCGCCCGGGAAAAGAGAAAGGCAGAGGTGTTGTCCCGGACATATCAAGAGAAGAATCACCTCCGGCAAGCCACCTTCCGGGTGCGGGGCCCGACTTACCGTGGGCAGGTCCGCCATTTCAACCCCCAAAAAGGCTGGGGCTTCATTTATGAGCCGGGCATGGATGCAGAAATCTTTGTGTCCCGGATGGATGTGGCCCCTCACCTGCCCACAGGACACCCATATCGAGACCTGGAGCCCAGAGATATGGTTTCATATACCCGACACTGTGGAGAGAGGGGGTGGTTCACACTGGACGTGAGAATGTGGGTGAAGATTGATGGTCAGCTGTGCCTCCACCATCTCCAATTGCAGAAAGGGAGTAAGGTAGCGGTTTCCTGGCTACCCCAGTTGTATACCCCCCCATTGAAAATCATAGAGTTTAAAATGGACCATGGCTGAGAACTGGCAGGCCAACCAAAAAACGTTTGGGCCTTGTAAATACCCCCATCCACCTTCTTGTTGTGCACCGGCACGGCCTCCGGAGAGGCTGATTGGAGGAAGGGCCTGCGGTAGAGTAGGCCGAGGCCCAGTTACTACCAAAACCAGTGGCTAACCGCCAGGCCAGGGGTCCCCCGGACATGGGGCCCTTGATAAGGACTGCCGGGTAAGGAACTTTGTACCCGGCCTGTGTGGGCGTCACCCGGAACTGTTTTTGGACTTGGGCAAGGGGTGCTAACCAGTTTTAGCGGTGGCACCAGGGAACAGGTTTTCTTGGGTGGCGGGTGCAATGGGAAAGTTGTCCAGTTTGAAACGTTTAAGAAATGTTCCTCCCGTAAGGGAAGAAATGTTTTACTGTTATTTATGTTTTCTACTTTTCTATTTGCAGTTAAAATAAATGTCAGTGGTCGAACAGCCCGCGGATGGTCTGCATTAAACCAAGGGGGACTGTGACGCCCTGGCGCCGCCAGGTGGTCACACACCAAATAGCCCCCCACATAACACCATCCCTCACAGGGTTACACCAAGCCAACAAAACCCTAGTCAACCCCCCAGGGTAGTAAATGCACACCAGTGGGCGGGACCAGGCGGAAGGAAAACGCCCACCTAGGGGTCTAGAGAACCCGGTGCGGGAAAAGGAGTAGTGAAGTTTTGGAGTGGAGTTGAGTAGCTGGAGTTGGAGGTTGGAGCTGACAGTTGGAGTAGGAGAAAGTGAAGTTGAAGTGCAAGCCAGAGAGGAGAGGCATCGGGGTTGGAGCCCCGGCGTGCTGGCTAGGTGGCAGACGGTGGTCCATGTCTGTCAGGAGACGGGAAGACGGCTGCTGGAGATGCGAGTTGGACCAGGACAGGGTAGGAGCCCGCCGGTAATGACACCGGAGAACCGACCCAGAAACCGTGCACAGAGGGGGTACCTGGACCCTGAAGCAAGGACAGAAACAAACGGCTTTGTTAATTAACCAGTTGAGGACAGAATTACAGGTCCTGTCCCACCCAAAGTCCCAAAAGAGCAGACCGGCAGCCCACCGCGGGGAATAGGGCATCCGCCAGGGCCCCATAGGTCCCAAGAGTTAGCGTCTGCGGGCAAGGCTCACACCCGTAGTTCTGGGAGCGGACTCCCGTGTCCTATACCGAGAAGTCCAAGGAGAACTAAAAATAGTGCAGAGGAAAGTGACACAGACCATAACCCCTGGTGAGGGACCAGAATACACCCGGCCGGGGAGCTCCAGCCACTGGCACCTTGATTTACCACAGGACTTGTGTGATTTCTTTAACTGTGAGTACACTAACCTCCCCCGGTCCGACGGGGTGCGCCGACCTCTGCAGCCACCATCCTCAGCACAGAGACACTAGCCCCCTGGAGCAACCACCCCTACCCACGGAGGGTTAAAAACAACTAGCTGCCATTCCAACGCCCCCGGGTGCTCCCTAACAGCAGCGGTGGTACCCCATCTTACCACACGCCATGGGTGGCGTCACAGACTATACAGCAAATCCCACATACAACATTCCCCCTTTTTATTCAAAGTGTCCGCGAGACCCCCGGGTCCGGAGACCCCTCAAGCCACACCGTAGATCCGAATCCGAGCAGCCCGGCTGCTGGCGTTGGGCGGCACACTATGAATCAATCACTGTTGTCACCAGACAACCCAATGGTTGTGGTGGTGTTATAGTGTGTGTGTAGTTAATACAGCACTGCTCTACACTTTGAAAGGCACACTGACAAGCCCCTACTACTTGAATAACATTAATCCGGTCATTGTGTCGTGGGCGGGGAGGACGCCACTGCGCTGCGCTCGCTAACGCTCGGGTCCAGCGCTGCTGCGGCTGCTGCTGCTCGGCGGCTAGAGCAGTGGGCCGGATCCGGGGACTCGAGCGGCGCTCCTTCCCCGTGAGTGAAAGGGGTGGTTGGTTTGGGGGATTTAGTCCGTGACGCCACCCACGGGTCGTGGTGAAGATGGGCACCACCGCTGCTGGTGACGGGGATCCCGGGAGCGATGGTAGGGAGCAGCTGGGATGTTATTTTCCCCCTCCGTGGGTAGGGGTCGGTGGTCCCGGGGCCCGATGATGTGACGGGGAGGCAGGGTTGGTGAGGTGCAGGGTTGCAGGGACAGCGCGACGCGGTGCCGGATGACACGGGTGTACTCACTCAGTAAGAAAGGTACAAAGTCCTTGGTAAACCAAACAGCTAGATGGACGGGGCCGCAGCCGGCTGCAGTGTCTCTCCCCGGACAGGTGATGGAGGCTGTCTTTCCCTGCACCTTGATGTTCTCGTTTGACTACGATGGATTCCCAACGGTAGTCCGCTCCCCGGTGTATGGGTACCGGAGGAGCCCGTTTGCCCGCAGGCGCTGGCCCTTGGGTCTCTAGCCTTAGGCGGTAGCTGTTACCCTCACGGTGTGAGCGGTTGCCTTCATTTGGGACTTTTGCTGTTATGAAACCCCCGGGGTTCCAGTCACATTCGGATTTGACTATTGTCGGCGGCTCCAAGCCTGGTCGGGGTCCAATGGCCCTGCCTGTGTGTGCTGGCTTCACTTCGCTCCCCGGTCGGTACTGGCGGGCCGTTGCCCGTCCCCGGTACTACGGTTCCGCGTCAATTCACCACTGCTGCAGACGGCCACCACTGTCTGCCAACCTTGCTGTCAGTGCCTGGGCCATAAACCCAGACACCCAAGTGTTTACTCCTCACACTTCAACCTCCTAAACTGTTCTGTCACTTTTCCCGCCTCCAGGCTTGTGAACTCCTTGGTGGGTGGAGCCAACCACTTGGCTCCGCCCCACCTGGTGTGGACATCAGACCCTGGAGGGAGGCAACAAGGGTTTTGTGTTTGGCTGGTGTCCCTGTCTAATGGGGGGTGGGGTGTTTGTGTGTTATCTGTGACGACCTGGCTAGGCCAGGGCGCCACAATTATGCCTCTGCATGAACAACACAGTCCTAATTTTATCTTCATGGATGACAATGCTCCAGCTCATCGAGGTTGAATCTTTAGGCAATGGCTGCTTGAGGCTGGGGAACCTCAGATGGAGCGGCCGCCACTTTCTCCAGACATGAATCCTATAGAAAACCTAGGGGATCAGCTGAGTCGCCATTTAGAGGCTTGTAACGCCTTACCCCAGAACCTCAATGATCACATCATTAAAGTAGTACCACAATCATTAAAGTGGTACCTCCATAATAACACATTCGATGTAGTGGTCTATACAGCGCTATGTTTGTACGGAGGCATTATACAACCCTGTGTATGAACCTTCAGATATGGACAACAGAATAATAAAAATACTAATCTGTACTGGTATATAAATTATATTTAGAGTAAATGATTTGTTTTAATTTCCAGGATAAGGACAAATTTATGAATCTAACTTTATTGCCCCTGATGGATGTTAAAAGTTTGCTTATGTAGTGGGCAGTAGCTGTGTTGGTAGATTTCCCCCAAACTGTAAGAAAAAATACACAAAAACTGCATTTCATGACCAGAGTCATACTGTCAGAGGGGTTGTCCAATGCCGCTCACTTTCACATTGGGATGGCAACGATATGTCTACATGTACTTTTTATGACGCATGTTTGATCGGCCGGTATCATGCTTGCAACCTATTATAATGGTGACAATAGGACAATCCCGACGATCCTTTCCTGATCGGTACGTGGAGATAGATCATGATTAGTGCCACTCACCTATCGATGCTGAAGTGTGCGGTGTCAGATACCGTAACCGCTTAACATTTGTCATTTTTTATTTTGTCCAACAAAAAGAAACCAAAAACTTCACCAATACACATGAAATCAATTTCAGACTAACCTGTTATGTGATATACGGAGTTAAAGCCCAGTCCAAATCTCCCCACAGTGTCCGGGTCTTTGCGTTTAATGCTATTTCCTGGTCTCTGGATTCCTTCCCAGTCACGATCACTAAACATCTCATTATTGTAAACCAGAAGAAAAGGACCTGCAGCAAAAACAAATCTCATCCGTTATTCTTTCACATATAATAGCACGTCTTTCAGCTTTATCATGATTTATGCGGGCATCACACGAGACGATCTATCGTGCGATGCATCGTCGGGGTCACGGTTTTAGTGACGCACATCCGGCATCGTTTGCGACGTCGTTTCATGTGACACCTCCGACCAATGCTGAATCGGTCACAAATCATGAGTCGGGTACACGTCGCTTAATTTTAAAAAATCGTTTATTTTTCATGGCGCCGGTTGTTCATCGTACCCGGGGTAGCACACATCGCTGTGTATGACACCCCGGGAACGATGAACACAGCTTACCTGCGTCCACCGGTTCCCGCCGGCTATGCGGAAGGAAGGTGGTGGGCGGGATGTTTATGTCCCGCTCATCTCCGCCCCTCCGCTTCTATTGGCCGGCGGCTGTGTGACGTCGCTGTGAAGCCGAACGTCCCACCCCCTTCAGGAAGAGGATGTTCAACGCCAACAGCGAGGTCGCTCAACAGGTAAGTACATGTGACGGCGGTTTAACGACTTTGTGCGACACGGGCAGCGATTTTCCCGTGACGCACAAACGACGGGGGCGGGTACGATCGCATGATAGATCGTACTGTGACACGCCCGCATTAGGGAAAGGAACTTTTAAAGGGGGATGTGCTACAAGGAAACGGATCATTAATTGAGGGCATCCAAGGTGAACTTTATTTATTGTTATTTATGATGAAATCACTTTACATTTAAAATGGATATAGAAGCAATAAATCCCAAATTAATTATTAATAAGGTTTATAATATTTTAGCAGAGAAAACACCTAATAAAGTGATATAAAAAGAGTAGGGGACACAGTGGTCCCACCATCCAGAAATCCAATTATTAGATGATAACAGTCATGGTCAAGCATGAATAAACGGTCATAGGATGCATAGTAGCTTCGAAACTGTGGTATAAGTCATTATTCAGTCCCATCACAATGAGGTCACATCACAGTAAAAGCTAAACCATGGCTAATGTGTAGAGCAAACATGAAAAGTCATCATAGTAGAAGGAGCAGAAACCTGGGAAGGCCTGGACCTAAACCCTGATGCAAGTTTCGAGTTAGCTTTCCCCTGGAAGAAACAAATGGGGAAAGCAGTGTCAGGGTTTTGGTCCAGACCTTCCCAGGTTTCTGCTCTTTTTACTACTTTTGATATTTGCTCTATTCTTTAGCCATGGTTTAGCTTCTAACTTGACAGAATAGTGATTTATGTCACAGTATAGGGACTACTATGAATATATATATATATATATATATATATATATATATATATATATATATATATATATATATATATATATATATATATATATATATATATATATATATATATATATATATATATATATATATATATATATATATATATTATATATACACACACACACACACACACACACACACTATAGATAAAATCACCCTCTATCACCATTGTTTTCCTAGTTCAAAAACATAAAAATTAAATAAAAAAAAAAACAAAAAACATTTTGTGCCATGCTTTTGATTCTAAAATAAAGACTCCCAACCAACACAAACTTCTTTATTTCAGTGTTAAATTAACAGCGTCCAGCAAGGAGAACTAATCTCCTCAATGTCACATGTACTCTTGCTCAGTGTTAGCATGTGACCCAGGACCAGAAGTTGACTCTGGATTTCTCTCATATTATCAACCTAGAGACTGACAGAGTGATGTGTCACTTACTGGGCTGTTTGTTGTAGTTTTGATAAAAGAATCACAGTTTTATCAACAGGAGATTATAATAAAGAGGACTAGTAAGCCTCCTGCTAGGTAGTCCTCCATATTCAGGAACTCTGTACAACCCAGCCCCCAGCACTGACTGGCAGTTTTCGGCCTATGCACAGTGTATGCAGAAAGCTATCAATCAGTGATGTGGGCGGGACTATACAGAGCTTAGCATTCAGAGAATTTTTTTCTTCATCAGAGATTGTATTGAAGCAGCACCAAACAGTCCAGTAAGTGATATCGCTGGAATCTGAGTCTCTGCCCCTACATCATGTTGCTCTCACATGGGGCAGCAAAAACTTGGTGACAGATTCCTTTTCATGATTACATGCTCACGTCACCTGTACAGTAGCTACCACATTTAACTTTTCATCCCTGTGGAAATACTGTAATTGAAGCCGTTTTCCACTCCCCACTTTTCACCTAGAATGTAGCAGCCAGTTCATTTTTCTGTACAACCAACATGTTAATGAGTCTACCTCTCTGCCGGTCACTATCCTGGCTGCTCATTCAATGTCAGATTCGAACTCCACATCAGGACACCCAAGCTCTACACACCGCCACCAATCTAACATTAACCAAACCTCCCATTCGTGGCTCAACAATTTTTCTTGTGCTGCTCCTTTTCTTTGGAATTCACTACTCTGGATAATCAAATTCATTCTCAACATCCACGTTTCCAAGGTTTTGAACATTTCCTATGACGATCGTTTAATGTTTCTTTACTTTGTAGTGTTATGGTGCCGCTTTAGCCACTCAACATTGCAGCCTTTATATAGTACATTGACGATTCTGTGCTCTTGCGGTCTCTGAACAGATTTTCAGATTTCCTACTGCTTATAATAAAATACCTTGGATGATATGTGGGTCCATCGCATACAGAGTATCTGTCCCACATTCCCTTTCATCATAAACAAAGATGACTTCTCTGGCTTTAGCATCATCAGCGTTCTGTATGAGCTCCTGGAAAATAATGAGATATTTCTGAATAATTTCTTCTTACAGTCTATATCACCAACATATATGGGGAAATCTAACAGGGTTACGACCCCACACATACTGTCAAGCTGCATAGATGATTGGCAGGTATCAGTCTAGCACCATGTCTTATTCTAGCAAACAGGACATGTGCTTGATACTTGTACATGTGTTATAGGCATATCTATGGCATTGGACCATCACGATAATCCATTTTAACTCATCTTTCGCTACCCCTCCTCCAGTGTGTAGCGGATATAAAATATAAACTCTGGCCATCATCTTCCTTGAGTTAATTCATTCATGCTAGAAGGGATAATGAGTATTAGTTATTCTGATAGCCCAAGAAATAATTTAACAGTTTTATCAGTTTTCCTTTATCCTATTGAAAAAAATAGGCTCACCATGAAGGTGAAACTAGGTTCGGGGATGAAGGGGTTAAACCTGGCTAAACACCCTATATTGCCCCATGAAAGGCACAAGTGTACAATATGTACAAGGTGGTACATTAGATATCTCCCATGTATCATCTACAGTATCTCGCTATAGGTTTATATTTTTTGTGTCTATGTGTTTTTGTGCATTGGGACATGGACGGTTATAGGATTACAGAGAAGCCACTATTCCCCAATAGTGAGTTTCTACTTAAAGGACATTACCAATTAAGCAGCCTCTAAACCTGACTTATCCCCCCCTGCCACAGACCTGGCCACATGACACCTTTTGTGGCCTGGTCTAGCAAAACCTCTCAGGTTTGTTCAATATCGTCCCTCAAGCCCAACATCTATATATCAGTGCCAATTGCTTTGAGATGAACAATGTCCAACCTTAAATGTTCCATCAATGACATTTCCAACTCCTTATGTTTCACCACTATCCTGTCATTCCTAACAATAAAAGGAGACAGTGTCTTAACTTCAATTCTAGCTTTATTAATCTGCTCTACCGGTCTCACATACTTATATGTAGGCAGAGCCAGGATGTCTGACCACAATGATAATCACCGAATAGGAACACCACAAACTCAAAAGGTCAAACTTTATATCTCAAATCAACTTCCAAGAACATACAACTCCAATGTTATTGCCTACTATATGCAACACTAGCACATCCGGTGGTCGGACAGATGTGCAATAGCAGAATTCCACTAAAACCCGCCTCCTCCAAGTCATATTGCGAATTCCAAACCATCAATGCCTGGGACCTAGCCCGCTCAAGTTGTAGGTTACCAGGGCAAACATCAGACCGCAATGTTCCCCCAGAACACGTAAACATGCCCCCAGGATCCAAATTAAGCATGCACCTATGTTGAAACCTAAACATCTATGACATAATACACTAAAAATGCAACTCGTAAAATAAAAAAAAAACAATTAGAAACCCTAACAGTCCTTTATGAAGCCACTGAGCATAAAAACGGCACCCCCGTGCACCCAGAACAACCAACAGTTGTGCTTAGCTATCGAAATTCCCTTCTAACAGTCCTTTTATTACATTAGACACAAACAGATCTTGCGCGTGGTTTTGTTCACCTGCATCATTGAGCCTCTGAAGTCGGGTGTACGTGTACGCTTCAGAGAGGCACACTGCACATGATTGGAAGTGCAGAATCATATAACACCAAAACTGTGTCGCACAAGGGGTTGTGAAACAAAATGTGTAAAAGGTGACAATGCACAACTGCAATCCCCATGTAATCATATGGAAAAAGGCTATTTGAAAAACAAACATGTTTCACCCATAGCAAAAATTAGCCAATACAAAAATATAAAATGTATAAAGTTTATTGATACATAGAATAAAGGGAGAGGACAAAGAAGGAAATGGCACTTGAATGATTGCAAACAAGAATAAAGTTTATTGAAAAATATTATCAAAATATTTAATCATTAGTATCAAAACAGTCAATAAATTTGCAAGGAGAATAAAATCGAGGTCAAAGAGATGTAGGTGGAGTGATGAGTACAATAGAGAACACAATTGTAATAAAACCAGAACACCACCTCTATTAACCCTGCCAAGATGAAGAGGGGTTTGTAAAAGAACCAGGTAAGTGGCTCTTGTAAAAGGCTGCAGTAAAACAAACACCACAACGATGACCAAAGGTCAACAGGGGCCCCTGTAGTCGTGTGGAGGTAACCAGGGGAGTAGGTGTGTGACAGTGGTGGGTCACAGAGGTAAGGCTGCAGAGGATAAAGGAATGGGGTTACCCCAGACAGAATAATATTCAAAGTGGCTAGAAAATATAGTCATGGGTCACGAGGTAAGGCAAAAGATCACTATATATGCAGCCCACCAATTGGTAAAAACATATACCCAGAGGTTATAGTACGTGAAAATAGTTGTAGGTCACGGAGGTAAGGCTGCAAAGATTAGGAGATAAAGGCTACCTCAGATGGAAAGTCAATCAGTATGGTTAGAAATCAACCATAGAACACAGGGGTAAAGCCAAAAAGTACCTACATAAAATATGTAGCCCCCTTATTATCAAAACCAAACCATATGGGGTATATGAAAAAACACAGTATTATGTGTGTGTAAGGTGGGAAAGAAAAAGGGGGGGGGATTGTGCGGTAAACAGATGTGCCAATGTCAACCAGAGCAGCAAAATAGTAAATTAAATATATATAGCCCAGATACATAAACCTGTATAAAACAGGGAATGCCAAAGGGTAGACAAAAGTACAATTTTTAAAAAATTTGTTCCTGTGGTGGACAGTGGCACATCCGCAAACCGGACCATCCAGTAGTAAAGTAGAGGAGAGGGGACCGGAAGGTACAGGAGTATGGAAGGATAAGTATACTGCAAGCAAAGTATAAGGAGAGAGACCGTGTCAGCAAAACACAGTGTAAATGGATACCCAAAGTATCGCTGGCACGTGCAATCAAAGAGCCAGAAATTACCTGGTGGGGTGGCAGAGTGAGGTGGTGGAGGGATGGCTCCAACGTCCGTTTCGCTTAGGCGCTTTTTCAAGAAGATAGTCTGTTTGAGAGCGCTGACAACGTATAAGGAATCAGCGCAAGTGTAACAGATCATGGCATTAGTGGCCGCTACTGCGCATACGCCGGGGGCGGAGACCAGAGGACGGAACAGACGGAGGACCACTATTAACAGGGCGCATGCACGGGAGAGCGGACGTTTCCATAGCTCCCGTGCATGCGCTCAAAGTGGACAGCGTCATGCAACCGCTCTCCAGCAGTCAGCCAACCGGCAGACGCGCACAGCCACAGAGGTATGTATGAAATAAAATAACAAGCAGTGTATGATGACCGGGAAAGGAAAACACAGACAAGAAAAGAAAGATAATTTAGAATGACTTTAAACAGAATTAAAAACAAGATAAAAACAACAATTGTGTTCAAAAGGATGGTGCAACCTATTAAACAGGGACAATTTAATGAACAGGAATTAGATGGTTATATCAATACATATTGATTATACATCAAGTGTTAATAAAAAGAGCTCCTAGGGGACCAGGATTACAAGCCCAGATGCACAGAATGTGTCCCCGAACGGGGAAAGAAAAGAGGAAGAAATGACGCAAAGCCCCTTTGGCTCTGGTGCTCCTCTTCGGGGTTGTTTTCCATGCGGCCATTGTGTAGCATTCCCCAACATTCTGAGAACTGCATCTTTTGCTTGCTCAGAGGGGAAAAGAACGTTCTCCACTGACCAGCGCATTACTTGCGCATCTACGCATGTAGTGTATTACGCAACCTGTCCGTGCTCCCTAATTTACGTTTGTCTTACTTCACGCGAATTGCGCGTATGTGTTAGGGAGCACGTCAGGGACATTAATGCTGCTGGTTCGGTGGAGGACGTTTCTTTACTTAAGACACTCCCCCGTCATTTTCACAGACATCACGGATGTGACACAAGGTCCTTGAAAGTTCAAGGTATTGACGTGGTCCACGAGGGTGTTCGGGGGGGCAATCTGCGTAAGACTCTCGCACAACGAGAGTCGAAGTGGATTGTCTCCCTTAACACCCTGGTCCCCCATGGTCTCAACGAGATGGTCAGCTATTCTCTCTTTTTATAATCCCTAGATTCCCCTTCTTTGCGTCATTTCTTCCTCTTTTCTTTCCCCGTTCGGGGACACATTCTGTGCATCTGGGCTTGTAATCCTGGTCCCCTAGGGGCTCTTTTTATTCACACTTGATGTATAATCAATATGTATTGATATAACCATCTAATTCCTGTTCATTAAATTGTCCCTGTTTAAAAGGTTGCACTATCCTTTTGAACACAATTGTTGTTTTTATCTTGTTTTAATTCTGTTTCATGTCATTCTAAATTATCTTTCTTTTCTTGTGTATGATTTTTTTTTGTACAGGTATCTCCATTTCAATTTATTTGTGGCCATCACACTTGTCACGATCTCCATCACTACTCCCTCCCCATTGGTGGACCTCCTGAATATTTGGAAAGACTGGATTCATATATGACTGTTTTTACTGCCAATATGTTGTTGTAGTATATACCCTTTCATCTCCCTGCCTGTGTTTTCCTTTCCCTGTCATCATACACCACTTGTTATTTTATTTCATACATACCTCCGTGGCTGTGCGAGTCTGCCGGTTGGCTGACTGCTGGAGGGCGGTTGCATGACGCTGTCCACTTTGAGCGCATGTGTGGCACCCCTGAGGCTTCCGTCGCCACAGAGACATTGCACCTCAGCCAGAGGTGTGATGTCCCATCCTGGGTAAGGACAGGAGTAAACGCTGGTTCACACTACACCTATTGTTAGGCATATTTTGGGACCAGGGATAGTGGCAGCTACCCCCCATGCTGCATGCTGGGGGGGCTGTAAGACCCATCTCTTCTCCCATAGGGTGGGGCCTAGCAACTGGGAAAGTGGGAGGAGCCAACAGAAAGAAAGAGCAGACACAGGAAGTTCAAAGTTAGTTGTTAGTTGAAAGGAGTTGGTGAAAGGAGTTGAGAGGAGTCAGAAGTGAGGAGTTAGAGAGAGAGAGGTTGATACCTCGGAAAAGCAAGAGAAAGTGAAGCTTCCTGGTGGAGACCCTGGGGCCCAGCTAGGCCCAGGTGACACCACAGACTCAAAGAACGGATTCCAGGGCCACTGAAAGGCTTTCAAGCTCATGGCCTGTTCCACTGACCATCGGGTGGAGGGATCAGGCTGCATACAGGGACGGTCCCTAGGAACCAACGAAAGAAAAACATTTCCAAAGTGAACACCGATGGCCCAGGGTGGTTGCAAGCGCCCAGGGCCACATCCCACCGTAGATCCCCTGGGAAGAGGGCAAGATCCATTCAGGCAAGCCTTCTTGACCAGAACCTATAGTGGAGACCGAGACAGGTTTATCCAGAGAGGTCAAGGCTTGAAGATAGCTGAGGAAAGAGACACAACAAAAGGGTGCACCGGCATTTACTCCCAGAACTACCCGGGATCGGCGGAGGTCCCTGACAGGAGATTTCAGCAGTCCAAAGGCACCAGTGTGCTGTAGCCCTGGAATTGTGAGTAAACATCTTGAAACTGCACCCCCTGGTGTTGCCTCCTTTATTTCACCCTGCACTGCACCCTTTCCAAGCACCAACGGCAGCCCTGGGGTACCGCTCCACCTGTGGGGAGCAGAACCATCCCAGCTGCTAGTCCATCAGCCCCGGAGGCCCCATCCAGCAGCGGCAGCTCCATAGCCACATTCCACAGGTGGCGTCACGAATAACCTACAAACTCTATTATTGATTACCATCCCCACCTCTGCCATATTAGTTGACCCCTCCAGGGTCACGGAGTCGGGCCCCGCCACCACTGACTACCCCCCGGACTAGTCCGGCCCGACACCGGGTGTCCCAAACCCTGGGGAGGGCGAGTCACATGCGCGGGAGCTATGGAAACGTCCGCTCTCCCGCGCATGCGCCCTGTTAATAGTGGTCCTCCGTCTGTTCCGTCCTCTGGTCTCCGCCCCAGACGCATGCGCAGTAGCGGCCACTAATGCCATGATCTGTTACACCTGTGCTGACTCCTTATATGTTGTCAGCGCTCTCAGACTATCTTCTTGAAAAAGCGCCTAAGCGAAACGGACGTTGGAGCCATCCCTCCACCACCTCACTCTGCCACCCCACCAGGTAATTTCTGGCTCTTTGATTGCACGTGCCAGCGATACTTTGGGTATCCATTTACACTGTGTTTTGCTGACACGGTCTCTCTCCTTATACTTTGCTTGCAGTATACTTATCCTTCCATACTCCTGTACCTTCCGGTCCCCTCTCCTCTACTTTACTACTGGATGGTCCGGTTTGCGGATGTGCCACTGTCCACCACAGGAACAAATTTTTTAAAAATTGTACTTTTGTCTACCCTTTGGCATTCCCTGTTTTATACAGGTTTATGTATCTGGGCTATATATATTTAATTTACTATTTTGCTGCTCTGGTTGACATTGGCACATCTGTTTACCGCACAATCCCCCCCCTTTTTCTTTCCCACCTTACACACACATAATACTGTGTGTTTTTTCATATACCCCATATGGTTTGGTTTTGATAATAAGGGGGCTACATATTTTATGTAGGTACTTTTTGGCTTTACCCCTGTGTTCTATGGTTGATTTCTAACCATACTGATTCACTTTCCATCTGAGGTAGCCTTTATCTCCTAATCTTTGCAGCCTTACCTCCGTGACCTACGACTATTTTCACGTACTATAACCTCTGGGTATATGTTTTTAACAATTGGTGGGCTGCATATATAGTGATCTTTTGCCTTACCCTCGTGACCCATGACTATTTTCTAGCCACTTTGAATATTATTCTGTCTGGGGTAACCCCATTCCTTTATCCTCTGCAGCCTTACCTCTGTGACCCACCACTGTCACACACCTACTCCCCTGGTTACCTCCACACGACTACAGGGGCCCCTGTTGACCTTTGGTCATCGTTGTGGTGTTTGTTTTACTGCAGCCTTTTACAAGAGCCACTTACCTGGTTCTTTTACAAACCCCTCTTCATCTTGGCAGGGTTAATAGAGGTGGTGTTCTGGTTTTATTACAATTGTGTTCTCTATTGTACTCATCACTCCACCTACATCTCTTTGACCTCGATTTTATTCTCCTTGCAAATTTATTGACTGTTTTGATACTAATGATTAAATATTTTGATAATATTTTTCAATAAACTTTATTCTTGTTTGCAATCATTCAAGTGCCATTTCCTTCTTTGTCCTCTTTGTGTAACATGTTTCTGTTTGAAGTTGGCACCCCTCCTGTGGGAACCTTTGGAGTGCTTCCCCCAGAGTATTAACTTAGCCATGTATTTTTTGTTTACAATAGAATAAAGGGACAAGGTAAAAAGTAATGAAAGTAGTGCAAAAAAAAAAAGCACCGCAAACGGCAGAGCAAGGGACAAAAAAGGAGGACAGTTAGAGAATCTCTCAAAAGCAGTGTGTAGCACCCCTCAACCCCTCAGGGCACTACGAGGTACTGCATCCTGAACCAGATGCAGGGCTTACCCCCAGGGACCTGGAAGACCAGTGCTGGTACCACCAAAACACATAACAACCCCAGTTTCCCACTCCCCATTAGGGATGACTGACTAGTCGGGGACCCAACGAATGGCCGCCCAGAGTTGGAGCCAGTCCAGTCCACTAGCAGACAGCCCGGTGGGAGGGGACAGACAAACCCTGTCTGACTGAGTGTCTGTTAGTCCGGTAGTGACAGTTGAAGGGGACGGACGTGTCTCCAGACGGGGTCGTGTAACGGTGACCTAAGTGGCAAGGAGATTGGTTACCATGGACGGTACAGCCAGGTACCTCTGGAACCAGAGCACCGATGGGGCACAAGGCCCTAGGTCAGGCGACAGCTTCAGACAACCTGATAAATACCTGCACAATAAGGGGACCTTCACAGACCTCACTGACCCAAGAATCCGGAGGCATCAGCAGTAAAGAGTGAGCCAGGGGCCAGAACAGAACACCGACCCCACAGGGTTCGCACTGCCCACTGTACGGACGAGAGACTGGCAAAAGACAGTAAGGGACCCACAAACGCTCCAGGCTACGGGGTCCCACCAACCAGTGAGAGGTGCCGGGGAAAGAGACTATCAGGTCACCACACCGGCACTGGGACAAAAGGGACCAGGGGTCTAAACCAGCCGTTCTCAGGGCCACAACTCAACAACACTGTGAGTAAACAGAAGTTGCACTGCATCCCCATTGTGTGGTCTACCTTCTTTCTGCGACGGACCCCAAAATTCACTCTCTGGGGCCCTACCCTACTTGCGGAGAGCCTACCATTCCAGCTGCCACAACCATCAGCCCCAGAGATAACAGACTGTGCAGCGGTGGTTCCATCACCATAACCGCAACCCACAAGTGGCATCACAATACAAACTCTTCCACTCCCCTGTATATACTCCTTTTAAAAAGTGTCCCCAGGGTCACGGAACCGGGCATCGGCCATTATACAACAGTGACACAGCATCCCCGTACATATACGGCCCGGACCGAGAACCCCATAGCCCTGGCGACACAAGTGCACCACAAAAAGCATATATTTGTATATAGTGTGTATATAGCTATACAAAATATAATTCACAGAGGAGGGGAGTATAACTACCTCAATAAATACAAGATAGCAAATATATACTATACAAATACTATGTGGAATAAATATATGAGATATAAATAAAAAATTATTATAGCACACCAAAATGGCCAATATATATCTGTATATCACCATATGCAGTCTAGTGAAATATACACTAACCACAAAGCAAGCCAAACACTGGATGGTACATATCCTAAATCAAGAATACTGGCCACAGATAGAATATAAAAAAATGTGTTCCCAAAGTTGGGTATACGTGAACTGAATAAAGTGCAGAATTATATAAATAATCAGTATAAATAGTAACAAAGTGCACAATAGTACTCAAGATAGTCGATCTAATAAATGGATCCAGCTAACAATGTCTGGTCTAGTATGATGTGTACTAATCAGGAGAAAAATGATAGAAGAATGCAATAAACAGGCAGAGCACAATAATATGTAAAACTGGTAAGTACCTAAAATAGCAAGTGTTTACCTGAGGGCATGTCCCACTATGACCGTGCCGACACCAGGACCCTACATGTGTTTCGGCGTGTAGCCTTCATCATGGGGAAGGCTACACGCCGAAAGAATTATTTGCTGAAGAATTTGCTGAAGAATTTGCTGAAGAATTATGCACAGTACGCATCTCTAAAGCCAGGACGAGTACACCCGTCTTCAGAGGCTCAATGATGCAAGTGAAAAAAGCCACGTGCACGCATGTGATTTGTAGAGCACTGGCGTGGACACCGGCTCTTGTAAATCATGTTATAGCACCCCTGTGGGCGTGATAACATGCTAATTGACCCTCCTAGTCTGGGGAAATCTCTGGCAGAGAAAGAAGCAAAATTTGTCTGATGAGATATATTAAAAAATTCCTTATTTACATGTGTACTGCACATCACTTAAGAATGGACATATCTTAGCTAAAACATACAGAAATAAAATCTTACTTTAAGTATTTGTCCTCCATCTGGGTATTTTCTCAAAATATTCTGTAGCTGGATTAGGAATGGTGGAGCTTTTTGAAAGAAATCTGCAAAACAAAAATTGTCAAATGTAAAATGATAACCTTGCATACACCAAGAACATAACAGACCTATAGCACATTCATATTAATATTTAGTAGCATAAATATAAACACCGGCCATATTCCATTCTGCACAGTCAAAACTCAAATGTCACAGTCTTGTTCATAGTAGTGCATCTTATACAGTGGGTACGGAAAATATTCAGACCCCTTTAAATTTTTCACGCTTTGTTTCATTGTAGCCATGTGGTAAATTCAAAAAAGTTCATTTTTTTCTCATTAATGTACATTCTGCACCCCATCTTGACAGAAAAAAAACCAGGAATGTATAAATTTTTTCAAAATTTAAAAAAAAAAAAAAAAAACGGAAATAAAACATGGTCGTAAGTATTCAGACCCTTTGCTCAGACACTCATATTTAAGTCACATGCTGTCCATTTCTTTGTGATCCTCCTTGAGATGGTTCTACTCCTTCATTGGAGTCCAGCTGTGTTTTATTAAACTGATAGGACTTGAATAAGAAATGCACACACCTGTCTATATAAGACCTCACAGTGCATGTCAGACCAAATGAGAATCATGAGGTCAAAGGAACTGCTCAAGAAGCTCAGAGACAATTGTGACAAGGCACAGATCTGGCCAAGGTTACAAAAGAATTTCTGCAGTAGACAAGGTTCCTAAGTGCACAGTGGCCTCCATAATCCTTAAACGGAAAATGTTTGGGACCACCAGAACTCTTCCTAGACCTATAGATATACTCCAGCACACTAGAAGAAAATATGAAAGAGTCCAAAGTGGTGCTCAAAATTTATTTTATTTTGTTTCCTGTATACTGTCCAACATTTCAACCCAAGTAGGGTCTTCTTCAAGATCTATGTATAAAAGGATCACTTCTCTACAAGCACCCAAAAAGGTCAAATAGATCTGAATGGCCTAAAGTACAGGTATCTAATGTTTGCTACAATATCATGCACACATTGCACAATGTAAATCATCAGTAAAGGCTCTCTGTTTCACTCAGACTTTGCCTGTTTGGATTCCTTTCAGCCTGCACCTCATTCAGGCACCACAGTAACCAGCAGTGTGTGTCCCTGTTTCCTGCATTGTGTACCTCATCCAACACCAAGAGGTCTCATAGGCTGTTCCTGCAGTGTCCCCCACATCCAGCACCTAGAGGACACTGGGGTTTACCCTACCTGAGGAGGGTGTTAACACACTTGCTGCTGATTCCATCAGCCCCAGTCCCTCATAAGCAGCAGCGGTGGCACCTATTCCCCTGCCGCACTACCGCAGGTGGCATCACGAACATTAACTTTATTATCCCTTGTAAATAGCCCCTGCCATTTCATTAAGCTTCCCCAGGGCACGGGACCGGGCAACGGCCACCAGAGTGACATTCTCATTTGTTGCTGCCAGGGACCGAGTACCCCCTTTTCTGGGCGACACACACACAGCTAAAATAACAAAGGAGTGACTTCAGAACAACTCTATGACTATTATTCACCGGCCCAGCCAGAGCCCTCACCTAAACCCAATTGAGCATCTCTGGAGAGACCTGAAAATGACTGTCCACCAACGTTCACCCTCCAACCTGACGGAACTGGAGAGGATCTGCAAGGAAGAATGGCAGAGGATCCCCAAATCCAGGTGTAAAAAAATTGTTGCACCATTCCCAAGAAGACTCATGGTTGTAATAGCTGAAAAGGGTGCTTCTACTCAATACTGAGCAAAGGGTCTGAATACTTATGATCATGTGATATTTCAATTTTCTTTAAAAAATTTGCAAAAATTCAAACATTTCTGTTTTTTGTCTTTCAAGATGGGGTGCAGAGTACATTAATGAGAAAAAAAATGAACTTTTTTAAATTTACCAGATGGCTGCAATGAAACAAAGAGTAAAAAATGTAAAGGAGTCTGAATACTTTCCGTATCAACTGTATATAAGACAGAAAAAAAAAAAAAAAAAGATTATAAAATGTTCTTGCTGCATTGTACAGAATATACAAGGATATGCCATTTGAGCACCTTATTATGTGGTGCCCAGTTTGTGTCTGGCCCCAATCTGTTGGCTGAACATAGGGTAAGGAGTGAAAAATTACCATGCATATTTGAGGCTTGATTTGGGAATTTACAAAAGCATTGGTTGACAAATGCTGAGATTCTAAGGTGAGAAAATAAAAGACCTCGATGATATGACCCCATTTTAAAATCATACCCCTCAACTCATTTATCAAGTGGTATAGGGAGCATTTTGACTGCAAAAGTGTTGTTCAGAAAAGTAACATGTGGCAAATGGTAAAATATGAACATTTACAATTATGCTAGGTTTGGTTTGTTGGATTTTGAAAGCAATTGACTTTTCGGTAAAAAGTGACATTAACTTTACTCTGTGGGCAGTACTATAATGGTATTATTTATGCTTAAAGGGAACCTGCCAGATCAGTCAGAATGCACAAACCGCAAATCTGTCAATCACGTGGAGTGGTGTGGGGAGAAGCACCAGACTAGTTGTGATGCTAACCTGATGTAGTTCGGGGTTGAACCACCAGGTATCGCCCAAGCACAACCAGATAGGAACTAATAAAAGAAGACACTAGGTGGCGCAGAACCTAGGGGAGAATAATCAAACAGGCCGAGGTCAATGCATTGAAAGGTAATGTCAGGACAAAAGGGAAAACAGAGAGTCAAAAGCACAAGCCGAAGTCGGTACACAAAGGGACTCACTCAGTAGGAAGGGATGAACTAAATAACCAGGATGGGAATGAGAAGAGAAGGTGGGTAACACAGAGGGAGGTAAACAGAGGGAGAAGGACAGAACACCAGGAGGAGAAGAACAGAATAAGTGGATGAGATGGAGGGGGTCACGGGTAGGTCAGGGAATGCAGACACGGGCACAGGGAGGAAATTGGGAGAGCTGGAGGACAGAAGCGGTAGCGGGACAGGATCAGGGTAGACACGAGCAGATCAGAGCCGAGTGCTTGCCAAAACTGGAAATATAACTGGCAACGCAGCAGCAGGGTCGGCTCCATAATAAAGTGGAGGGGAATTCAAATCCCCTTCCCCAGGGTCAGGGAGAGGCCGAAAACCCGGAGGGGACAAAAAGAGTAAGCCAGCTCTGCAGGAGACCGTCCTGCAGAGCAAATGCTAGAAACTGGCTCTGCAGGACGGCAAGGGGAGAGCAGGATAATGGGGGGAGAGCAGGATAAAAGGAGGAGTAGTCCTGGGGAGAGAGGAGGATAATAGGAGCAGTAGTCCTGGGGGGAGAGGAGTATAATAGGAGGAGTAGTCCTGGGGGGAGAGCAGGATAATAGGGGGAGTAGTCCTGGGGAGAGAGGAGGATAATAGGAGTAGTAGTCCTGGGGGAGAGGAGTATAATAGGAGTAGTAGTCCTGGAGGGAGAGGAGGATAATAGGAGGAGTAGTCCTGGGGGGATAGGAGGATAATAGGAGGAGTAGTCCTGGGGGGAGAGGAGAATAATAGGAGGAGTAGTTCGGGGGGGGGGGGTAGTCCTGGAGAGAGAGGAGGATAATAGGAGTAGTCCTGGACGGAGAGGAGTATAATAGAAGGAGTAGTCCTGGGGGGAGAGGAGTATAATGGGAGGAGTAGTCCTGGGGGAGAGGAGTATAATAGAAGTAGTAGTCCTGGGGGGAAAGGAGGATAATAGGAGGAGTAGTCCTGGGGGAAGAGGAGTCTAATAGGAGTAGTCGTCCTGGGGGAGAGGAGTATAATAGGTGGAGTAGTCCTGGGGGGAGGTGTATAGGTGCCCAATGTGTGTGGGAGGCGTGGCCAAGCGGGCGGAGTGTGTGGGGGGCGTGGCCGAGCGGGCAGAGTGTGTGGGAGGCGTGGCCAAGCAGGCAAAGTGTGTGGGGGGCGCGGCCGAGCGGGCAGAGTGTGTGGGGGGCGTGGCCGAGCGGGCAGAGTGTGTGGGGGCGTGGCCGAGTGGGCAACTATGCACAGCGGTTTCCATTGTTACCCGATGTGTATCATGGTTACCAGCGTACGCCGGCTAGGGGACACGTGTGCCGGGAGCCGGGGTAAGCTAGTAAGCATGGTACACATCAGGTAACTATTCAAAGCGACAGTGCTGGTTCACTTTTTGCTTGTTGGTCTCCTACTGTGCAGCACACATTGGCGTGTTTGACAGCGGGAGACCAACAATCTGAATGGGCAGGGAGCCAACATACGCTAGTAACCATGGTACACAATCGGGTAATTAAGCAAAGTGGCTTCCATGGTTACCTGACGTGTATCATGGTTACCAGCGTACGCCGGCAACCCCAGCAACGTGAGGGCATGTCTCGGCTTGGTTGCCGGTGTGGGCTCCCGGGGGTGCAGCACTCACCTTGGAGTCGGGGCTCCGTGTGGGTTCGGGGAATGCGTGCGGGGGGCAGGGCCAGGCCGAGCGTCCAATGCGTGAAGGGGCGGGGCCTGGCCAAGCGGCCAATCCGTTCGGGGGGGGCAGGCAGAGCCCAGCGACCAATCCGTGCAGGAGGGCAGGGCCAGGCCGAGCCCAGCGGCCAATGCGACGGTTGTCACTGTAATGACGTCATTTTGGTGACAGACAGACAGACAGACAGAATAAGGCAATTATATATATATATAGATATATAGAATTTTATAATTTTTTTAGCTTTTTATTGTTTTCCCATTAAGTAAAAGGTACTGAAAAGGGCAATTTCAAGACGTTGTCTGTAGGTTTATAACAGTCTTCTAGTATTCAAGACAAAAAACAAAACACATACAGTGCATACAAGTAGTATTCAACCCCCTGCAGATTTAGCAGGTTTACACATTCGGAATTAACTTGGTATTGTGACATTTGGACTGTAGATCAGCCTGGAAGTGTGAAATGCACTGCAGCAAAAAAGAATGTTATTTCTTTTTTTTTTTTTTTTAAATTGTGAAAAGTTTATTCAGAGGGTCATTTATTATTCAACCCCTCAATCCACCAGAATTCTGTTTGGTTCCCCTAAAATAATAAGAAGTATTTCAGGCACAAAGAACAATGAGCTTCACATGTTTGGATTAATTATCTCTTTTTCCAGCCTTTTCTGACTAATTAAGACCCTCCCCAAACTTGTGAACAGCACTCAAACTTGGTCAATATGGGAAAGACAAAGGAGCATTCCAAGGCCATCAGAGACAAGATCGTGGAGGGTCACAAGGCTGGCAAGGGGTACAAAACCCTTTCCAAGGAGTTGGGCCTACCTGTCTCCACTGTTCGGAGCATCATCCGGAAGTGGAAGGCTTATGGAACTACTGTTAGCCTTCCACGGCCTGGACAGCCTTTGAAAGTTTCCACCCGTGCCGAGGCCAGGCTTGTCCGAAAAGTCAAGGCTAACCCAAGGACAACAAGGAAGGAGCTCCGGGAAGATCTCATGGCAGTGGGGACATTGGTTTCAGTCAATACCATAAGTAACGTACTCCACCGCAATGGTCTCCGTTGCAGACGAGCCCGTAAGGTACCTTTACTTTCAAAGCGTCATGTCAAGGCTCGTCTACAGTTTGCTCATGATCACTTGGAGGACTCTGAGACAGACTGGTTCAAGGTTCTCTGGTCTGATGAGACCAAGATCGAGATCTTTGGTGCCAACCACACACGTGACGTTTGGAGACTGGATGGCACTGCATACGACCCCAAGAATACCATCCCTACAGTCAAGCATGGTGGTGGCAGCATCATGCTGTGGGGCTGTTTCTCAGCCAAGGGGCCTGGCCATCTGGTCCGCATCCATGGGAAGATGAATAGCACGGCCTACATGGAGACTTTGGCCAAGAACCTCCGCTCCTCCATCAAGGATCTTAAGATGGGTCGTCATTTCATCTTCCAACAAGACAACGACCCAAAGCACACAGCCAAGAAAACCAAGGCCTGGTTCAAGAGGGAAAAAATCAAGGTGTTGTAGTGGCCTAGTCAGTCTCCTGACCTTAACCCAATTGAAAACTTGTGGAAGGAGCTCAAGATTAAAGTCCACATGAGACACCCAAAGAACCTAGATAACTTGGAGAAGATCTGCATGGAGGAGTGGGCCAAGATAACTCCAGAGACCTGTGTCGGCCTGATCAGGTCTTATAAAAGACGATTATTAGCTGTAATTGCAAGGGTTATTCCACAAAATATTAAACCTAGGGGTTGAATAATAATTGACCCACACTTTTATGTTGGAAATTTATTAAAATTTAACTGAGCAACATAACTTGTTGGTTTGTAAGATTTATGCATCTGTTAATAAATCCTGCTCTTGTTTGAGGTTTGCAGGCTCTAACTTATTTGCATCTTATCAAACCTGCTAAATCTGCAGGGGGTTGAAGACTACTTGTAGGCACTGTACTTGTGTAGAAAAAGTGGCTTTTCCAACAGTAGTCAATCCCTTTAGAATTACTTCTTTTTGGTTTTCTAAAACATTTATTTTTTTTACTTTTTTAGTAAGTCTATAGGTCATTGGTATAACAATCATCAGCACCCTGTGATCACGTCATGGAGAAGGGTGGCAACGAGGATATAGATACTCCCTATTGACAGATACTCCCTCTGTCAATAACTTGCAGAATTTGGTGCCTGCCATTGCAGAAGCCTGGCTGGATGCTACCGCTTGGTCCGGATACCAGTGGCGGAACCTCAGTTTCTAAGTCGGTGCCATCTTTACGTTATACATGTACGCCTGGAGGGCGAAGTGTTGCCCACTCATAATATAAATGGGTGTCATGGGGCAGGAAGGTGCTCACAAAGCTTTCTATTGATAATGTAAATGTTTTCTTCAATGTAGAAAAAAGAAGCAATGTTAAATCTTGATGTATTTTTGCCTGACAAAAAATCATGAACATTGATTACTGAATCAACAAGACCAGAAAAAGTGCCCGATGCAGAAAAAAAGTGACAAAAACATAGAAAAATGTTTAGCTAGAAAAATCTACGTCAACAAAACTCAATGTGAACAAACTCTAAAAAAGTTCCACTTAATCAAATACAAAAATAAATTCTTGTACGTATTTATGCAAAATAAAAAAGAAAACTGTATGGTATTCATATTTTATATGTAAAGTCTTACCCATATTTGCGTTTGTGTCTTCCTAGGCTTTCATCACAGCTATAACAGAAGAAAAAAAACTACATTTAGTATACGACAAGATATGAAGATTACTGACGTATGCACATGGTGGGTGACTGATAGATGACACAATGACTAGTGATTGCACATAAACTAGTATGAATCAACAAGAAAGGATTTTAAATTCAAACTACTGAAACTCGATTACAGGGCATTCTGTCTTGTCCTTAACCTCATAGCAGATGAAGCCTGATTTGATCCCTCGACAGCCCCATTTTTTATATCAGACCTGTGTCACTATATAAAGATTATGTGCAAACAAACCACCACTGGTAAAATATAACATTAATTGGTATTAAAAACCAGTAATATCACAATTGGCCAGTGGGTGGCCCCACATGGCAGAAAAACAGGTTGTTGCTAAGGCTGGGGCCACACGGGTACTACTGCGATCCCCTTGCATGACACTGGGCTCACGCTGGCAGTACAGCAGAGCCGAGTGTCATGGGTGTGTTCTTGCAACTGAGGTCCGTTCGTGCAAGCAGACCTCAGCTGCGGGGGGAGGGCCGGCTCTCAGGAGGGATTTATCTCCCTCTCTCCTCTGTAGCCGGCTATTGCGTTTCTCGCTCTGCATGCGTGGTACACCGGTGTACTGCGAGTGCTGTGCGATTTTTCTCTCACCCCATTCACCTGAATGGGTGCGAGAGAAAGAGTCTCGCATTACAGTCACAGCATGCTGCGATTGTTTCTCGGTCTGATTAGGGCTGAGAAAATAATCGCTCATGTGCGCTGACACACAGGCTAATATTGGTCCGAGTGGAATGCGATGTTTTATCGCACTCCACTCGCACTGTTTTTCTCGCCGTGTGGCTTACGCCTTAATTCTGACACTCCCAGGGTGATAGTACATACTCCAATAATACTTGCGAATTCATAATAAGGTGCTAAAGGTCATCAAACTAGAGTCAAGCGCATGTAATTAACCCAAAGCATAAATAACCTGTATTTGGATGTGGTACCACTTCCATAACATGCATTTCAGCGCTGTGCCTTTTACTGATTCTTCATTACTTTCAAGTGGCATGCTCGCTGTCTTGGGGTCAGATTTGACACAGAACTTTCCTTCATTCCCCATATACAATCACTAACTCATGTCACCTGCACCTTAAAAACATCTCCAGAATGCGAGCATTTCTCACCTCTGAAACTGCAAAGTCCCTCATTCATTCTCATCTGGACTATTGCAACTCTTTACTGATCGGTCTCCCTTTAACCAAACTTTCTCCTCTCCAATCCATCCTGAATGCAGCAGCCAGGGTCGTATTTCTGTCCAATCGCTTCACAGACGCCTCCACCTTGTGTCAGTCACACTACACTGCCTCCCTATCAGCTACAGAATACAATATAAACTGATATCTCTCACCCACAAAGCTCTCCACAGCTCTGTACCACCTTATATCTCATCCCTCATCTCTGTCTATCATATTATCTGCCCCCTTCGTTCCGTAAATAATCTTAGGGGTGCTTCACACACAGCGAGATCGCTGCTGAGATCGCTGCTGAGTCACGTTTTTTGTGACGCAGCAGTGACGTCATTAGCGATCTCGCTGTGTGTCACACTGAGCAGCGATCTGGCCCCTGCTGTGAGATCGCTGCTCGTTACACACAGCCCTGGTTCGTTTTTTTTATTGTTGCTCTCCCGCTGTGACGCACAGATCGCTGTGTGTGACAGCGAGAGAGCGACGAAATGAAGCGAGCAGGGAGCAGGGGCCGGCATCTGGCAGCTGTGGTAAGCTGTAACCAGGGTAAACATCGGGTAACCAAGGTGGTTACCTGATATTTACCTTCGTTACCAGCCTCCACCGCTCTCACGCTGCCTGTGCTGCCGGCTCCTGCTCTCTGCACATGTAGCTGCAGTACACATCGGGTTAATTATCCCGATGTGTACTGTAGCTAGGAGAGCAAGGAGCCAGCACTAAGCAGTGTGCGCGGCTCCCTGCTCTCTGCACATGTAGCTGCAGGACACATCGGGTTAATTAACCCGATGTGTACTGTAGCTAGGAGAGCAGGGAGCCAGCGCTAAGCAGTGTTCGCGGCTCCCTGCACATGTAGCTGCAGGACACATCGGGTTAATTAACCCGATGTGTACTGTAGCTAGGAGAGCAGGGAGCCAGCGCTAAGCAGTGTGCGCGGCTCCCTGCTCTCTGCACATGTAGCTGCAGGACACATCGGGTTAATTAACCCGATGTGTACTGTAGCTAGGAGAGCAGGGAGCCAGCGCTAAGCAGTGTGCGCGGCTCCCTGCTCTCTGCACATGTAGCGACGTTATGATCGCTGCTTCGGCTGCTGTGTTTGACAGCTAAGCAGCGTTCATAACAGCGACATACAGGGTCGCTGTTACGTCACAGAAAATGGTGACGTAACAGCGACGTCATTGTCGCTGTCGCTATGTGTGAACCCAGCCTTAGACTAACATCCTCCATAATACGAACCTCACACCTCTGTATCCAAGACTTTCTCATGCTTTGCCAGTTTTCTGGAATGCACTACCACAAAGGATGCAACTAATATGCAGCTCCTTCGTTTTTAAGCGTACATTAAAAACACATCTCTTCAGACAAGCTTATCATAACTCACTAACCTAACCCTCCCCTGTTCCTACCTTGTAAATGCTATTCGTAACCGTCTCCTTCCTAGTTCAGTTCTGACATCCTCCATACAACCAAAAGCACGTTAGTGCACTTACAAGGTTACTGTCTAATGACCGGATCATTCAACTTTATATGAAATCTATTATTTGTCATATTGATGGCCGGACCAGGCATTTTGTGTCCCCCTATTTCCCCATAGATTGTAAGCTTAGCTGTTGAATTATGTGTTATGTGCTACTTTGTTTTCTTTTTGTCTGCACAAGCCCCCACTTGATTGTAAATTCCTTCGGAATATGTTGGAGCTATAAAAATAAACGTTATTATTCTATATTAATACAGGAGGAGTGGCCCGCTATCCCACATCACATCCTTTTATATAGACGACTAGCCAATGAGGGCTCACAAAAGATATGACCATTATAATGTGTAGTGAGACACTAATTTCTATTGAGTGGATTTCCGCTCAGTCCCATCCCTAGGAGCGTCAAGAGCAGACGACGCGGACACCGGAACCATGGCAACGTCCACATAATCACGTGAGCAGGTGCCCAGTCAGGTGTCCGTGGCATCACCAAGGAGTCTGGTGCAGCCAGGGGTGGCATTGAGGGAGCGCCAGCGCACCATTGCAATGCTTCACTCGTACATCATTGAATGTTGAGGGAGGGTTTTTTTCTTGCTAATGAAGCGGATAGACCACGGGTTACAAAGATATAAGACATGGACTATTTAACATACAGATGCACGTCACGTCATGAAATAATTACAAATCTTAAAAAAAAAGACAAAACAAAACCTAATTTACATTATACATGGATAATACATGAAAACTAAATATAAATTATGTAAGGAAAACAGAAAAGGAGTGAATGACAAAAATATGTATGTATCAGACAGTGGTCGTGTAGTGAATGTCATTGTATAGTTCATAAGCCGCCCATTATTAGGTTGGCTGACATCTCTCATGGGTTTACACGCGAGGACAGCTGCATTAACCATTTAGGGCCACTCACTGCTCCCAATTATAAATACTAGGCACATTGTGAATAGAATAGGAAAAGTGATGTATGACAGCCTTTGTGATGAAGATGGTCTTGGGTTAGGAATATCATGAGTTTGTTGGGCAGTGTGTGCAGTGAAATGGTTGTGAGTGTAAATGTTAGTGAACCATTCAGTGTATAAAGCAAAACAATGTGTGATATTTTTGAAACAAACTCAAAATTTAAGTAGTGTAACAGAAAAGGGCTGACAAATACATACACATGTATACATTTTGTGCCTCCCCCATTTCCTCATAGACTGTAAGCTTACGAGCAGGGCCCTCGCTCCTCCTGGTATCTTAATTTAGTTTTTTTGTATTGTCTCATATTGTCTGTACATGTCCCCTCTGAATTGTAAAGCGCTGCGGAATATGTTGGCGCTATAGAAATAAAACTTATTATTATTAATCTACATACGCACTATTCACAAAAAGCTAGGGATGTTTGGCTTTCGGATGAAATTTATGGAAAATGTAAGACAGTGATATTTTACCATGAAAGCAGGCCATTTATGTAGAAGCATGCAATGAGGATTTCCTCATCGCAAACAATTTATTGATACAAAAGCCAACAACAGTGGTGTTTATACCCAAAAGAATGTCAATGTGAATAAATGTGATGTGGCTTTGAGCATCAATTACAGCTGACAACAATGTCTCCTGCTGTTCACAAGAGGAGTTATTGTCTGCGGAGGCATGGCTCCCACTCTTCTAGAAGGGCGGCCCTCAGGTCATTGAGGTACTGGGGTACAAGGTATGCTCTCTACACAGCAAATCATCTGATGCAATTGGTTTTCTACGAGATTCAGGTCTGGAGAAAGTGCAGGCCGCTCCATTTGAGGTACCACAGTCTCCAGCAGCACTTCTCTAATGATGCGACCTCGATGACCTGAAGCATTGTCATCCATGAAGATGAAATTAGGCTGGTGTTGTTCATGCAGAAGCACAATGACCAAATTATTGATGTTATGCCAGTAGTAGGGGCTTGTCACTGTAACATTCACAAACCGTAGGGCAATTCTGTATTGACTAGACACACCTGCACACACTAACATCACCACCACCAAAGGCTCTTCTGGGAACAACAGTAGCTGACATATAGCACTTTTCTTGACATCACCAAGTCGCTGACAGCCATCATTTCTGCCCAGTGTGAATAGACTTTCATCAGTGACCAGCAATGGTCTCTCGTCCAATATAGATGCTCCCTGGCCCATGCAAAACGATGATGCCTGTGCCTGGTGGTGCGGTCAGGTAACCCATGCAGGTCATCTAGCATGTAGATCATGCTGATGTAAACAGTTTAGAATGAGTCTGACGTGACACTTGGGTACCTCTTCTTTTAAATGTGCCTGGAGTAGTTTTCAATTTTTGGGATATATAGCTTGGTAAAGGCTTGTTTTTTGCGCTCTGAGCTGATGTTTTTATTGATATCACTTTGGGGTGGATAAGATATTTTGATCACTTCTTATTAAATTTTTTTGTGTTGATGCGGTGGCAAAAAAGCCGCAATTCTGGTGTTTTGATGTCTTTTCTTCTTACGCCATTCACCAATCAGATTAGGTTATTTTATATTTTTTATAGATCGGACTTTTACAACTGCAAAAGGTACCAAATATATGTATTTTTTATTTCTTAATTTCTAAAGGCTGGTGATTTGAACTTTAATATTTTTTTCACATTTTCTTAAACCTTTTTTGGAACACTTCTCACTGTTTTTCTTTGTCCCCTTAGGGGACTTGAACCTGTGATCAACTGATCGCTTGTGCCATGTACAGCAATGCCAAAGCATTGCTGTACATATCAAAAATCACAGTCTCCTATGAATGCCAGCCATGTGCTGGTTTTCATGGGAGAACCATCGTAACAGGCACAGGAGTTTTCAGAAGCCCCCTGGCCATCACGGCAACACTGCAATCAAGTCACGGGTGTGCCGATGGGCGGACCCCCATTTCCGATGCGCTGTAAATGCCACTGTAAGAGATTGACAGCAGCATATAATAGGTTATCAAAGTCAGGGAGTTGGGATATGACAAAACTGTACGCCATATGTCGGTAAGGGGTTAAAGTTCAGATTTTTACAGATGCGGCCACACAAAAAGGTTATAGTTTTATTCTTTTTCCAATTAAGAAGTACTTAACCCCTTTATGACCTACGCATACATCTTAGGTCATCTTTCTCCCTTTAACGTGATTCTGCAGTACTCTCCGCACATGGCTGCTGATCTGCTCAACAAACGTGCAGCTATCAGGTGCAGGTGGATCTTTCATTAATCAGTTATAGCTCGTTGTCAAACTCTGACAGCATGATTTAACGTGCTCCAACAGGCTGTTCCCTGCCGCTATCAGCGCTCCCGTGACGTGATCATGGGGCGCCAATGGGTTATGAGAGCATGAGGTTAGATGATGACCCCTGTCATGACTCACATCCTGTGAATGCTCAGAGTTGATGTGGAAAGACGGGTGTCGTGCTGCGCTTATCACCATTCAAGAAGCAGATGTTTTTAATCCATGTCCTTTACTCAAAACACATAATACAGGTCTACGCATTTCAAGGGTCTCAGCCTCCTTCCTCAGGATAATTTTGAGATGACAGGATAAACAAAATTGTCCTGAGGAAGGGGGCTGAGAATCTTGAAACCCGTTGACCTGTATTATGCTTTTTGAATAAAGGACATGGATTAAAAACATTTGCTTCTTGAATGGTGATAAGCGCGGCATGAGATCCATCTTTCCACATCAACTTTCATTCCTATCCTGCGGGGCTGCGGCTATTCACCCCACTACCACGTTTTTATAGGAGTTGTGACTTTCACAACCCCTATAGGTGAATGCATCCATTTATATTATCTACGGTTATACCAGATAAGACCCTAATGTACTCTTTCTCCACAGTCTCCTCGTCCTGTGAATGCTGCTATTAACAGGAGAACAGCATTTCTTCTGGACAGAGGGATGCTAAAGCATCACTCTGAACAGCAGAAGCGTTCAGATAGTACAGGGTTCAAAAATCAATAAAAATTGGAAAAGTTTCTAAAAATATGAAAAAATAAAAATAACTAAAAGTTCCACTCACTCCCCTTTTGCCCCAAAATGGTATAATTAAAAGCACCGGCTTAAGAAAGAAAAAAAAAGCAGGCTCTCAGACAGCCCCGGATTTAAAAAAATGAGAACGTCATGGGTCTCGGAAAATGAAGATAAAAGTGATTTTTTTTGTTTTCTTTTTACAAACTTCTGATTTTTTTTTTCACCACTTAGATAAAAGTAAAACTATACATGTTTTGAATCTATGAACTCGTACTGACCTGGAGAATCATAATGGTGGGTCAGTTTAATGAAAACGGTAAATAAAAAAAACAATCATTCAAGTGCACTTTTTTTGCAATTTCACGGTGTGGCGCCCTGGACAAGCCAGGGGCCACAGGTAACTACACCACCACACCCTACACCCCGGTTAGGCACATCTAAGCCAGACACAAAACCCTTGTTGCCTTCCTCCAGGGGCTGATGTCCACACCAGGGGGCGGAGCCAGGCGGTTGGTCTCCGCCCACCGAGGAGTTCACAGTCCTGGTGGCAGGAAAAGGAAGTTCAGTTAAGCTAGGGAAGTGAAGGAGAGAAGAGTTTAGTGTTGACAGTGAAAGTGGAAGGAGGGAAAGTGAGGAGTAGTGAAGTGGCAAGAGAGCAGACTGAAGTGAGTCCGGGTGTGTGGCCCGGACGGAGCAGCAAGGTTGGCAGACGGTGGTGACCGTCTGCATGAGTGGCCTATCAGAGTTTGCCGTAAGGACCGTGGACGGGCGGTACCGGACCGATACACAAGGAGAAGCCAGCACCATTGGCAGGGGCTTTTCGGACACGGCTAGCAGTCGCCATGAATTTGCCGAATCCGTTAGTGAAGGGGACCTCCTGGGTTTCCAAACAGTCAAGTCCCGACAGAAGGCAACCGTCCAACCGTGAAGGGGAGACACCGCCACCGCCAAGGGCAACCGTTTCCCAGGGCCAGCGCCTGCGGGCAAAAGGGGCTCCTCCGGCCCACATCCAAGTCGGGGAGCGGGTTACCGGTGGGAACCCATCGGAATCAACATAGAACATAGGTGCAGGGAGAGACAGTCATCACTAACCTACAGGGAAGAAACAACCGCAGCCGTCTGGGGGACCCGTCCATCCAGCCGTGTGTTTTACCGAGAACTGTGTCATCGTCTCAGGCTGAGTGAGTACCCCCGTGCCGTACGGCACAGCGCTGCCCCTGCGACCCTGCACCTCACCAGGCCTCGCAACCCGCCTGCCATCATCCCTACCTACCCCATCACCGGGCCCCGGGACAACCAACCCCCTACCCACGGAGGGGAGAAATAACTCAGCTGCTCCCTGTCACCGCTCCCGGGATCCCCGTTCAGAGCAGCGGTGGTGTCACCAAAATCGTCACGGACAATATCCATAATCAAAACCCCCAACAACCAATCATCCCCCTTTTCACTCACGGGCGTGGAGCGCCGCTCGAGTCTCCGGGATCCAGTCCACCGCTCGAGCCACCACCGAGCAGCAGCAGTGGCCGCAGAGCAGCGGCAACTGGACCCGAGCAGTGGGAGAGTGCAGCGTCCCCTCATCCGCCCGCGACAACTGCACTTGGAATTTTTAACCCATTTTCCAATTCCATTATAAGGGAGAATGAATGGAGTCGTTCAAAAGTACAACTCGTCCTGCAATATGGCTATATTGACGGAAAAATAAGAAAATTTATGGCTCTTGGAAGAAGGGGAGGAAAAAACAAAAATAGAAAAGCGCCAGAGGGATTAAAAGTGAACAAGAGGTATTAACATTTATTCTAGTGTTTTATTTAGATCTACTATTGGGCTTGAACACTTAGGGTATGTGCGCACGTTGCTTTTTACCTGCTTTTTTGCTGCTTTTTCTTCTGCGCTGTTTAATGCCAAAATGGATGTGTTCTTCTATTCAAGCAAAGTCTATGGGAATTTGGGTTTCTTGTTCACACTATGTTGTTCAAAATGCTGCCTTTTTGTGGCAGAACTTTGGTCAAAAACTCAGCTTTGCAGTGCAAAACCCAAATGGCAAAAACAATTGACATGTTGCTTCTTTGAAAAGCTGAGTTTTTGACCAAAGTTCTGCCACAAAAAGGCAGAAGTTTGAACAACATAGTGTGAACAAGAAACCCAAATTCCCATAGACTTTGCTTGAATAGAAGAACACATCCATTTTGGCATTAAACAGCGCAGAAGAAAAAGCAGCAAAAAAGCAGGTAAAAAGCAGGTAAAAAGCAACGTGCGCACATACCCTTAGCAGTTCATTGCTGACTATAGTACGGCAGGATTGTAGTGCATTTTACCTGTCAGTTTTAGACCTATACAGCCAATGAGACCCGACATCTACTGGGTCTGAAAGGCTTCTGTAATGGCAACTCCAGAGGTCCTTGTTGGACAAGTTGTTATAGCACCAAGCGGTCATAGCCTTCATACACAGCTGACATTTTGCAGTACCACTATGATCTTTTCACTTTTTCACTGTCATCACTTTATCTAGCATATAAACAGCTGTGAGACTGAAAAGCTGCAGTCTTGGCAAAAAGTCCAACTGCATTAGATTGTTTTGCGATTTGCTTGTCTCAATTCGACTCCTTTCACTTATATTGTACTGCAAGGTAACAGCTGCACCTAGAAAAGTTTGGTCGCATGAAGGGTGTCACTGCCGAAGTCACCGTGTAGGGAAATGGCTCTTTCACGTATAAACTTGTTGCAGTACCCTTGGGGGGGGGGGGGGGGGGGGAGTCGTAGTGCAACCCAGTTCACTTGTATTGCCCTGTGATATAGCAGCAACACCAAGTAAACACAGCTATTGCCAATGTTGGTAGCACGTGTGCATTGCTAGTGCCATGTTTTCTTTAATAAAATGGCTCTGAGATTGGCTCATGCGCATACCGTGATCTCCGGTGCCATTTTACTGAGCACAATTTGGTGATCACTATAATATCGCTGATAAAAAAAAAATAAAAAATTTGTGCATGCTGCCCATATTAGTCTCCGTAGCGTCTACTGTTGCTGGATAATGTGGTGTGTGCATGCGCAGATAGCAGCAACATTTTATTTAAGGCACCATCACACTGGCAATGTGCATACGCCACCAATGGCGGTGGAAATTTTAACCCCTTAGTGACGGAGCTAATTTTCACCTTGAAGGAGTTGTCCGACATAAACTCAAAAATTTTTGTTAAGCTAATCTTGCTGTATTGTTATATAAATAACCCCTACATTGTTATTTTTTGTTTTCTAACTTTTGTTCCTCTTGAATTATCCCTTTATTCTCTGCAGCTCTTTGTTTACATTAAGCTCTAGCAAACATGACCACTTCCTGTGCTGAACCTCCCAGTCAGAGCTAGCTCCGCCCGGCCTTAGTGTCCAGCCTCGCCCTCTGTCCACCCCCTGCACACACATTCCCTGTCAGTATTTTGCCCCAGCACTGACCTGTTATTACTACAGCATTGCAAATAACAGCCCCACATAGGGCTCTGCACCGCACACACACATAGGGCTCTGCACCGCACACACACATAGGGCTCTGCACCGCACACACACATAGGGCTCTGCACCGCACACACACATAGGGCTCTGCACCGCACACACACATAGGGCTCTCCACCACACACACATATAGGGCTCTGCACCACACACACATATAGGGCTCTGCACCACACACACATATAGGGCTCTGCACCGCGCACACACAGATATAGGGCTCTGCACCGCGCACACACACACATATAGGGCTCTGCACCGCGCACACACACACACATATAGGGCTCTGCACCGCACACACACACACACATATAGGGCTCTGCACCGCACACACACACACACATATAGGGCTCTGCACCGCACACACACATAGGGCTCTGCACCGCACACACACATAGGGCTCTGCACCGCACACACACATAGGGCTCTGCACCGCACACACACATAGGGCTCTGCACCGCACACACACATAGGGCTCTGCACCGCACACACACATAGGGCTCTGCACCGCACACACACATAGGGCTCTGCACCGCACACACACATAGGGCTCTGCACCGCACACACACATAGGGCTCTGCACCGCACACACACATAAGGCTCTGTACTGCACACACACATAAGACTCTGCACCGCACGCACGCGCACACACGCGCACACACACACACACACAGCGCTCTGTACCGAGCCCCCATCGTTCGCACGCTGTCTGTGCTCTGGCCATATCAGCACAGTAGTGACGTCACCGCTGCACTGAACTGTCAGACACAGCCAGCACGGGCAGTGATGAGAAGCTGCGCTCCCTCTCATCAGGGCTTTCAAATATATCGGCATCTGTGATCTGTGATGCCGGTACATTTGAATGTGCGATCCTGAGCAGGGGGCCCGGTGCTGGCGCTGACACCACGGCAGCCGCAGGCAGGCCCCTCCCCCAGGTCACGGACCCCACAGCAGTGCAGGGGGAGGTTGCGGGGAGAGTACGGGGTGCGGGGGAATGTGTGGGAGGGTGCAGGGAAGGGGGGCGGTGACTCACGCATTGTACCCGCCCATCATGCTGTTTCCAGATTTGCATGTCAACATGGTCCTGCCCATGTTGACATGAAATGACCGGAAGCAGCAAAATCGCGGCAGGAGCGGTCACATGACCACTCTGAGCCGGGGAGAGGGGCTGACAGCAGGGCAGGTAAGTGGTCTCTATCTACTTACCTGCCCCAATGTAGCCCAATAGGGAAATAATAAAAAAAAGGAAATTAAGCCAGATAACCCCTTTAATGCCCAGTCCATTTTTTACAATTCTGACCAGTGTCACTTTCAGAGGTCATAACACTGGAATGCTTTAACGGATCGCGGTGATTCTGAGACTGTTTTTTCGTGATATATTAGGCTTCATATTAGTGGTAAATTTAGGCCGAAATTTTTTCCTTTTATTTGTGAGATGAAAATTTTGCAATTTTCAAACATTGAATTTTTATGCCCTTAAACCAGAGAGTTATGTCACACAAAATAGTTAATAAATAACATTTCTCACATGTCTACTTTACATCAGCGCAATTTTTGAAACAACATTTTTTTGGGGTTAGGAAGTTTTTCAACAAAATTTACAAAACCATTTTTTTTAGGGACCACATCACATTTGAAGTGACTTTGAGAGGCCTGGGTCACAGAAAATACCCAAAACTGACACCATTCTAAAAACTGCACCCCTCAAAGTGAAAACCACATCCAAGAAGTTTATTAACCCTTCAGGTGCCTCACAGGAACTAAAGCAATGTGGAATGAAAAAAAGCAAAGTATAAAAGTTTACCTAAAAATGTTGCTCTACCTAAAATTTATTCACTTTTTGAAGAAATAACACAACAAAATGGACCCCCAAAACTTGTTCCCCACTTTGTTATGAACGCACCGATACCCCACATGTGGTAAAAATCTTCTGTTTGGACCAATGGAAGGGCTCGGAACAGAAGGAGCAATATTTAGATTTTGGAAAGCAAATTTGGCTAAAATAGATTGCGGGCACCATGTTGCATTTACAGGTCCCCTAAGGTACCTAAACAGCAGAAACCCCTCACAAGTGACCCCATTTTGGAAACTAGACCCCTCAAGACTTCTATCTAGGGGTATAGTGAGCATTTTGGACCCACAGATACTTCACAGATTTTGATAACGTTACGTTGTCACATCAAAAATTTTATTTTTTTTTTCACAAATGTTGCTTTAGCATCAATTTTCTCACTTTTTCAAGAGGTAATTCCAAAAATTGGACCCCAATGTTTGTTACCCACTTTCTTATGAGTGCAGTGATACCTCACATGTGGTCAGAAACGTCTGTTTGGACAAATAGGAGGGCTTGAAACGGAAGGAGCAATATTTGAACTTTGGAAAGCAAATTTGGCTGAAAAGATTGCGGGTACCATGTTGTATTTGTAGGGCCGTTAAGGTATGTAAACAGCAGAACACCCCACAAGTGACCCCATTTTGGAAACTAGGCCCCTCAAGGAATTTATCTAGATGTTTGGTGAGTACCCTGAACCCCCAGGTGTTTCACAGAATTTTATAACGTTGAGCCGTGAAAATAAAAAAATAAATTACCACAAAATTGTTACTTCAACCAGGTAGCTTTTTTTTCAAAGGTAACAGGAAAAAACGCACCATAAAATTTATTGTGCAATTTCTCCTGAGTTCGCCGATACCTTATATGTGGTGGAAATCAACTGTTTGGGTGCACGGCAAAGCTCAAAAGGAGAGGAGCGCCATTTGACTGCAAAATTGACAGGAATCATTAGCGAACGCCATGCTGCGTTTGGAGACTCCCTGAGGTGCCTAAACAGTGGAGCGCTCCCACAAAAGACCCCATTCTAGAAACTAGACACCTCAAGAGTTTTATCTAGGGGTATAGTGAGCATTTTGAACCCACAGGTACTTCATAGAATTTGATAACCTTAAGTAGTCATATTGAAAATTTTTATTTTTTTCAGAAAAATAGCTTTAGCACCAAATTCATCACTTTTTCAAGAGGAAATACCAAAAAATGGACCACACAGTTTGTTATCCAATTTCTTATGAGCGCAGTGATACCCCATATGTGGCAAAAAAATTCTGTTTGGACAAACAGTAGGGCTCGGAACGGAGGGAGCATGATTTGATTTTTGTAAAAGTTGAAATAAATTGCGGGCATCATGTCGCATTTGCTGGGCCCCTAGGGCACCTATTTAGCAGAAACCCCCCCAAGTGTTCCCCCACAAGTGACCCCCATTTTGGAAACTAGACCCTTCAAGCACTTTATTCAGGGGTCTAGTGAGAATTTTGAATCTACAGGTACTTCACAAAAATGTTGCTGTAGCGCCAAATTTATCACTTTTAGGCTATGTTCCCACAATCCGGCAACACTGTGTCTAGGATGCAGTGCCAGACCTCCTGCAGAGAGAGAGTGTTGTTCACAGGAGAACGCAGCTGCCTGTGCATATCATCCGGGTTCGGGCCACTGCGAACTTTATTCTCATTCCGAAGAACACTTTAGTCTCCGCAGCATAAATTGATATGCTGCTGCTTAGGAAGCCGCGCTGCAGGGGTCAGTTTATGTTGCAGAGAAAAGAAGTGACATGGGGAGGAGATTTCTAAAAATCCTTCCACTGCACTTGTACTACACAACTCAGCATTATAGACGCAGCAAAAACACTCTGCATCCAAAACGCTGCAAATCCTGATTGTGGGAACATAGCCTGAAAAGCTACAATGGATGGATGGATAGATGTGTGACGCCCTGGCCTATCAGGTCGTCACAGGGTATTGTGCAATCTGCCCTCCTGTACAATATTATCCACCTCCTCCTTGGTTACGGGTCCCTGGCCTTTGGTGTTGCCAAGAACAAGCTAATCAAAATCCTAGGAACACTCTGCACCACACCCACCAGACACACCAGTGGCTGACCTGAAGAGAATAGGGTCGCCCACTTGGGGGGGTTGGTTAGGGGAGGTCAGGAGTGTTAGGAACAGTACAGTGTAGTGTTTGAGGTGGAAGTGAGAGGAGGTCAGGAGTTGGGCTCTTTGGTTTACTAGGTGGCAGACGTTGGTCTGGGCCTGGTAGGAGCTGAACCCCGGTCACAGGGGAATCGTGACAAGGGGTACGGACTGTCAAGGACAGCCGGCAGCTGTGCCATCACTGGGCAGGGGCCAGGGCACGACGGGGTGGGTCGAGAAGGAGCTTCAAGTGTCTTGACAATTTACCTGACGAGGACGGAGCCTTCAAGATCCATTCTCCACCCGCTCCAAAATCGGGGTACTAGCGCAACGAGGGGGATAGGACTTTCCCAATACATAGTCCAGAAAATCCCAAGCGTGAACCCTGAGAGCAAGCTCACCCAGTTAGCCATACTGGTGAGCAGGACCCGATAGTTCTATGCTAGAGGGACCAGTCAGAAGTAATGTGCCACGGAAAAGGCCACAGGCTAACAAGCAACACCAACGGGAATGGGATCCAGGCGTACTCCCTCCCTGCTGCAGTGGCATCAAGAACTTTGGTTTACCAAATTTATTTTATTTTATTTTAGTTTATTGGACTGAGTGAGTACTAAAGTGGTCCCTGACCGTCCCAACGGCACCTCCCTGTCACCTACACCGAGTCCCGGGGCATTCCCTCTACCCGTGGAGGGGTTAAACATCTGGCTGCCCACACCATCGCCACTGGGTACTCCCCATTGCAGCGGTGGTACTACACCTTACCACGCACCACGGGTGGCGTCACAAACTGTCCATACAATCCCCTGTAAATACCCCTTTAATTCCGAGAGGACACACGACTCCGACCCCTCGGGTCCGGAGACCCCTCGAGCCACCGCGGATCCGGATCCGAACAGCGGTGGCAGGCTGCTGGCATGGGGGCAGTACAGAAGTCTAACACATACAGTATATAATGTCTCACCCCCTGCATATCCTAACCTAGCACCTGTTGTTGACTTTCATTGTGCTTAGCTTTGTATTTAGCCCAATTTTAAATAAATTAAAAAAAAGAAAAAGCGAAGTTGGGTCCCCCCCATTTTTGATAGCAAGCTAGGGTAAAGCAGACAGCTGCAACCTGTAGACCACAGCTGGCAGCTTCACCTTGGCTGGTGATTCAATTTGGTGTTCCAAAAAAATGTGGGGTCCCCCTCAAATTCGTTCACCAGCCACGGTAAAGCAGACAGCTGTGGTCTGGTATTATCAGGGTGGGAAGGGCCATGGTTATTTAGCCCTTCCCAGCCTAAAAAAAAGCTGACCACAGCCACCCCAGAAATGGCGCATCGGGTGGGAGAAACCTAGCGGCGGTGAGGACCGGAGGAGGGCTCAGGGGGAAGACATTTCTCTTCGATCTGAAATGTTTGATCATTTCAGATCGGAGGGAAATGAATGCAGTGGCGGCAGCTTTCCGTGCGCTCCGGCACCATTTTGGATGTTCTGGAGGGAGGGGTGGGGGTGGGGGGATTTCTCCGGTACCGGGGGCCTTGGGGGCACTAGGGGCTTATTTTTCTTTTTCATCTGACATGTTTGATCACGCCAGATGAGAAAGAAATCAGTTTTACTTGCAATTTCTTTTTTTTGTAATGTGGTCGGCGGTATACGGTGTATACCGGCGATCACATTATCGGGGTCCAAAAAAACCACCCAGATTCATAATCTGGGGGGTCTCAGCTACCTCCGGTAGCTGAAACCCCCGAGATTTTCCGTCGCTGGGGGGCGCTACAAGCTTTTTTTGGCGGGACGTCTCAAAGCGTCGGTACAGAACAAGTACCCTGCTTTTCTGACATTTGAGACGTTAGGCCGTTGTTATGGGATTAAATCAAGAGAAGGAGACAAGCATGGAGAAGGAATCATCACAGACGACCCAGCCCACAGTCCCGCTGCACCAATGATGTCATTTCTGAAGCTTTGATAAAAGGATTTTTCAGGAATCAAGCATCCAATCTCTAAACTGAAGATACAGTATGACATGAATCAGAATCTTAGCGCCAGTATAGCACCGCCTGTACTTTATAGGTGAAAAGCCTGCTGGTTGGTTACCTTTAAATAAAATGGGAACAAACCATACTTCACGGTAAATGTAAGAAAACTAAAACACAATGTCTGAATTGCATTTTTTCATGTCTCACCTTCCAAATAAACAAACAAAAATAAACTACCAAAACTTTGTGCACATCTATGAAAATGCTAGCTATTCTGGCAAACAACATGCACACACAACTATGTTAATGAAAAAAATAAAAAGGCGCCATTCCCACGATGAGCCTCTGATGTTGCAGAATTCCTGCACCCATTATTTAAATTTGGCTACCTGCATTTTTCCATTGTGTTTTTATCACTTTTTTGACGCTGTGGTTTTCATGTCGTGGGTGCGTCATGCTTTGAATAAAGCAGCTTTGTTTATACTTCCTGGTATTTGGTTGTGATAAAATGTTATTGATATAATTGTGGATTACATGTGTCTTTCCACTGCAGTAACGCACTAAAAAGACATGGAGTTTTATCTGCAGATGTTCCGCATCTAATGTATGTCTATGGGAAAAATCTGTACAGAAAACTCACATTACCAACAAGAGAAGTTGCCATGCTGTGGATTTGAAACACTCACCTCAGGGCAGTTTACGCTATAGGCTATTTTCACACACGACATCTTTTTTTGTCAGTGCAACAAAAATGAACCAAAAACCCACTGCGTTTTTACAGTATTTTGTCCAATGCATTTTTTAAGTAAAATCTATTGACTGGAAGGCTCAAAAACGCTTTAAAAACGCAGAAAGAATTGACATGCTGCATCTTCAAAAACACATCCAAGATGCAGCCAACAAAAGATGCCCAGTGTAGACAGAAAAATAGAAATCTCATAGACTTTGCTGGGGGAAGGAAATGCATGCATTTTGGTGCATATTTATGACCTCAAAAACACACCAAAAACAAAGCAAAAGATGTGTGTCGCCCTGGCCTAGCCAGGTCGTCACAGGGACTACAACAACACAACACCCCCACCCTGAGATAGGTACATCAGCCAGACACCAAATCCTTGTTGCCTCCCTCCAGGGGCTGATGTCCACACCAGGTGGGGTGGAGCCAGGCGGTTGGCCCCACCCACTGAGGCGTTCACAGGCCTGGAGGCGGGAAAAAGTAGTTAGTTCAGTTTGGAGTTGAGTGGAAGTGGAGTGAGGAGTTCAGTTTGGAGTGGAGAAACTGCTAGTGTCTGGGTAGGAGCCCAGGCACTGTCAGCAAGGTCGGCAAACGGTGGTGGCTGTCTGCAGGAGTTAGTGGACCTCTGCGGAACCGTAGGACTGGGGTCGGGCGGTGGCCCGCCGGTACCGAACCGGGGAGCGGAGTGAAGCTAAGCACAAAGGCAGGGCCATCGGACCCCGACTAGGCTGGGAGCCGCCGACAACGGTCAAATCCAAGAGTGACCGGAACCCCAGGGGTTTCCTAACACCCAAGACCAGACAGAAGGCAAAAGTCCACACAGTGAGGATAAAAAGCCACTGCCATAGGCTAGAGATCCAAGGGCCAGCGCCTGCGGGCAAAACGGGCTCCTTCGGTACATATACGCCGGGGAGCGGACTACCGTTGGGAAACCATCGGAGTCAACACATTCTACACAGGTGCAGGGAAAGACAGCCACCATCAACCTGTCCGGGGAGAGCAAAGACACTGCAGCCGGCTGCGGAACCTGTCCATCCAGCCGTTTGGTGGGGAGCGGGTTACCGGTGGGAAGCCATCGGGACCGAAGATACACAAAAGGTGCAGGGAAAGGCAGCCACCACCAACCGTCCGGGTGAAACCACAGCAGCCGGCTGCGGGACCTGTCAATCCAGCCGTTTGTTTTACCAGAGACTCTGCATCCATTCTTGGCTGAGTGAGTACCACGGTGCCATACGGCACCGCGCTGCCCCCGTGACCCCGCACCTCACCGACCCTGCCTCCCATTCACCTCACCGGGCCCCGGGACCACCAACCCCCTACCCACGGAGGGGAGAGAAACATCCCAGCTGCTCCCTGCCATCGCTCCCGGGATCCCTATCAATAGCAGCGGTGGTGCCCCAACCTCACCACAAACCGTGGGTGGCGTCACGGACCAAATCCCCAAACCAAACCACCCCCTTTCACTCACGGGCGAGGAGCGCCGCTCGAGTCCCCGGATCCGAGCCACCGAGCAGCAGCAGCGCCGGACCCGAGCGTGGTGAGCGCAGCGCCCTCCCCACCCGCGACAGATGCTCTGTGTGAACTTACACACAGAGGGCAGGAGATTTCTATAAATCCAATCCACTTTGCTGTCATTGACACAGCGACAATACACAGTGTGATAAACTCCCCAAAAGCTCATCATGGAAACGTAGCCTAAAATATATGTATCTCAGAGAATGGTGACTCAAAAACTATTTTTAATGTGCAAAAGTAGTCAAGGGGAAAACCACTAAAACAATAACTGTGAATAACTAATCATAGTGGCTCAGACTAGAAACACGAGCAGTATTTTTACACACAAAGTGGTCTATCAGTCTCCATAAAACAAGATTACCAGGCTATATGATACCCACCAGCTTCTTCCACCAATTCCTGTGTGACTGTGATTCTGCAGCACAATGTGGGAAGGATCTCACTGCTTGTCACATGACCTCTACTTGATGGGGGATGGGAACTACATTTCCTACAGGAGTCCTGGATTTTTCTGTGCACTGCTCATGAGCCACATCTCCAGAATAAGGCTGCTTTCACACTACGTTTTTTTAGCATGCGTCATGAACGTTTTTTGCTGCAAAAGCGGATCCTGTTTTTGCAAAGAAAAACGCATGCAAACGCATATGTTATTTTGCAGGATCCTGTCACTTGAAGTTTATGGGTGGGTATTGGAGTCATGTGATCGGGAGTCAGTGGAAGTGAACGTGACAGACTGGGAGCCTGCATCTGACAGCTGCGGTAAGCTGTAACCAAGGTAAACATCGGGTAACTAAGTGAAGTGCTTTGCTTGAATACCCGATATTTACCTTGGTTACGAGCCCGCAGCTGCTAGGAACCGGCTCCCTGCAGGCGTAACTAAGGTAAACATCGGGTAACTAAGAAGCGCTTTGCTTGGTTACCTGATATTTACCTTGGTTACGAGCATCCGCCGCTCTCAGGCGGGGGAGTGAGAGAGGAGAGAGAGGGAGGGGGAGAGAGGGACTGATCACGCCAGGCTGGTTTCTGGGCATGCTCAGTAGAGCAAGCAGGATTCTGTCTATCAGCATGCCAGCGTTCACATGCGTTTGCGTGCTGTTTAGTCAGGATCCAGCAATTTGCAGTATTTGGAGCAGCTTAAAAACTCTACAAGTAGCGTTTTTGAAAAAAGTTAAAAAACTGCAAGTCGCTGGATACTCACTATAACGCACGCAAACGCAGGTGAACGCATGTTGACGCGAGTCTATTGCAAATGCATTGAAATGAAAACACATTTGCACTGGATCAGTTTTTGCGTTAAAAAAACATTCATGACGCATGTTAAAAAAAGTAGTGTGAAAGCAGCCTAATGCACGCAAACGCAGGTGAACGCATGTGAATGCATGTTGACGCGAGTCCATTGCAAATGCATTGAAATGAAAATGCATTTGCACTGGATCCGTTTTTGCGTTAAAAAAACATAGTGTGAAAGCAGCCTAAGGCCAGCGCCACACTTGTGAGTGATTCGGCGAGTGTCGCATCAGCATCACCCGGCACAGCCACACACTCTCCTTAAAGGAGCAAGTTGGCTGCATGTATTTCTATGCAGCTGATACGCTCCAGAGAGTGTGCGGCTGCGCTGGGTGATGCCGATGCGACACTCGCCGAATCATTCACAAGTGTGACTCTGGCCTAAAGGGTGCTTTACACGCTGCGACATCGCTAACGATATATCGTCGTGATCACGTCGTTAGTGACGCACATTCGGCGCCGTTAGCGACATCGTAGCGTGTGACACCAAGGAGCGACGATCAACGAGCGTAAAAACATGAAAAATCGTTGCTCGTTGACACGTCGCTCCTTTTGATAATATCGTTGCTGCTGCAGGTATGATGTTGTTCCTCGTTCCTGCGGCATCACACATCGCTGTGTGTGACACCGCAGGAACGATGAACATCTCCTTACCTGCGGCCGCCGGCAATGAGGAAGGAAGGAAGTAGGTGGGCGGCATGTTCCGGCCGCTCATCTCCGCCCCTCCTCTGCTATTGGACGGCTGCCGTGTGACATCGCTGTGACGCCGCACGAACCGCCCCCTTAGAAAGGAGGTGGATCGCCGGCCAGAGCGATTTGCCCATAACGCACAACCGACGGGCGCAGGCGTGCTCGCTAGCGATATCGGTACCGATATCGCAGCGTGTAAAGTACCCTTAACACTGTGTCCTGTTCTGGCATGAACGGGTGTTTACTGATTCATGGTATGGAACAGTGCCAAGTTTCTTTTGTTATAGTAATAAACGTCATTATTGCATTTGTGTATGTTTTTGTTGCGTTTTTATTCTTTTACGCCTTTTTTTTACTTTGCACCATATTCATCTTTCCATTTCACAACTTCTTTGAGGTCTGTTTTCTGAGTTCGCTGTTCACTGTGGGCAGAGTGTAAGTTTTTAAAAATTTTGCCTGATTCATCAATTGTGACTTTTTTAAAAGATTCAAACTCTGTCAAAAATGAAGTTCGCATTTCCAGAGTGATTTTATAAAGTTATTTTGTCCCATTTTGCAAATGAAAAATATACGAATTAAGCCTCATTCAGACATCAGTGATTTTCTCACGCAAGAAAATCCGTCTGAGTTTCATCAGTGATTTTGATCAGATTTTCATGAGCATTCTGAGGACACTCATGCGCATTCATGCGCACACTGCACAGAAATAAATGCACCCTCTGGCAGACTTGACGCTGCGTTTTGACAAAAAGAATGCATCCAAAACGCATGTATTTTGGATACATTTTGCATGCATTTTACATGCGTTTTGGATTCATTTTTGTAAGTGCGGTCCCCCAGCTCTGCTACATGCCCGCTGACAGCAGACACAGATAGAGCCGGGCGATGAGAATGAACTCGGATGAACTTCACCCGACTTCATTGTCATCCCGAGGCTCTGTCTCTGTGTGCTGTCATGAACTCAGATGAACCTCCGAGGTCAGTGCCAGGACTCAGGAGTCCGCAGCAATGACATCAGAGCTTTACCCGATTTCACTGACATCGCGCCTCTCTCTCTCTCTCTGTGTCGCAGCCTGATTTGCGGTCACACGTAAAGCACTCACCTAGACCGCAAATCCCCTGAGTGACTGAAGTGAGCAGCGCGATCAGCAGTGCCATCACTCAGGTGACCCGCGGCCACAGCTGGAATTCTCCACCTGAGAACGGTGGCCGCGAGAAACCTGAGTGACGTCATTGCTGATCGCGCGGCTCCCTTTAGTTGTTGCGTGGAGCTGACAGAGAGCGGTCGTGGTCTGTGGCCGCACGCTGTCAGCTTCATGTAGCAGAGCTGAAAGCGTTGTGGGACCTCATGTGGATTCCGTCGGACCTGGAGGGGTATTTGGGTATTAATAAAGTGGTGAAAAAGGGTGTTTTTTTGTCTTTCATTCCAAATAAAGGATTTGTTGGATGTGTGTTTATTTTCATTAACTTACAGGTTAATCATGGAAGGTATCTCGGGGAGATGCCTGCCATGATTAACCTAGGACTTCGTGGCGGCTATAAGCTGCCATTAACTCCTTATTACCCCGATTGCCACCGCACCAGGGCAATTCGGGATGAGCCGGGTAGATGGATGCGGCAATTCCGGGAGGCTGTTGGCTGATATTGTTAGGCTGGGGGGCTCCCCATAACGTGAAGCTCCCCATCCTGAGAATACCAGCCTTCAGTCGTGTGGCTTTACCCTGGCTGGTATCAAAATTGGGGGGACCGCACGTTGTTTTTTTTTTTTAATTATTTATTATTTTTTACTGCACAATATAGACACGCCGACCGGCGGCTGTGATTGGTTGCAATGAGACAGCTGTCACTCAGAGTGGGGGAGTTTCTGACTGCAACCAATCATAGGCGCCGGTGGGCGGGAGAAGCAGGGAATACGAGATGGAATAATGAGCGACCGACATTTTCAAAAGAGGAGAAGCCGCCACAGCGTGAACACCGTGCAGCGCTGTGCCGGTGATTGTGAATCGGTGAGTATGAAAGAGAGAGGGAAAAAACGATATCGCTAGCGAGCGTACCCACCCCCGTCGGTTGTGCGTCACGGGCAAATCGCTGCCCGTGGCGCACAACATCGCTTACACCCGTCACACGGACTTACCTTCCCTGCGACGTCGCTCTGGCCGGCGAACCGCCTCATTTCTAAGGGGGCGGTTCGTGCGGCGTCACAGCGACGTCACACGGCAGCTGTCCAATAGCAGAGGGGCGGAGATGAGCAGGCGGAATATCCCGCTCACCTCCTTTCCTCCTCATTGCCGGTGGACGCAGGTAAGGAGATGTTCGTCGTTCCTGTGGTGTCACACATAGCGATATGTGATGCCACAGGAACGACGAACAACCAGCAGCATGCACCACCAACGATATTATGAAAAGGAGCGACGTGTCAACGATCAACGATTTTTGACGTTTTTACGCTCGTCGATCGTCGCTTCTAGGTGTCACACGCTGCGATGTCGCTAACGACGCCGGATGTGCGTCACTAACGACGTGACTCCTACGATATATCGTTAGCGATGTCGTAGCATGTAAAGCACCCTTTAGAGTTTCATGACAGTTTGGTCAGAGTTTTTCCCTGATGAGAAAAAAAATTAAGTTTTTTCTGCTTCTCCTATCAGTTTGTAAAACATGGATAGCACTCCAATGGTATCTCAGTGCTGTGCAATATTTTCAAGGATCCATACTTTCATTGCCGAATTTATAGGACACGTGTACGCAATTTTATACAGTTCACTCGGTCCACAAAAATCACGGACATATGAATAACCCCATTCTCGGCCTGCACTCGCGGAACACCAGTGTACTGCGAGTGCTGTGCGATTTTTCTCTCGCCAAATGAATGGGTGCAAGAGAAAGAGTCTCGCATTACAATTGTAGCATGCTGCGATTGTTTTCTCAGTCCGATTAGGGCTGAGAAAATAATCACTCATGTGCGCTGACACACAGGCTAATATTGGTCCGAGTGGAATGCAATGTTTTATCGCACTCCACTTGCACCGTTTTTCTCGCCGTGTGTCTTAGGCCTTACTGAATGAGTAATCTATGAAAGTGTCAGCATCACAATTATGTCTGTTGTGATCAACCTGTGATTGCTCTGCCATGAGATCTGGGCAGGACATCATTACATCTCACACAGAAGTAGCTCAGAACAGGCAGGTTACGCCTTTGTGCAATATAATATAGGCCTGATCTCACTGCAAAGCGAGTATAAGTAGAGCACAACAAACATAAGTGTGCTACTGACACTCAGTGCTGACTGACAGTCAGTAATCAGGAGAACTGATAGAAGGGTTTGTAACGTGACACAGATAAACTCAGCAGTGCTGCCCCTCACTGACTCAGGCCTCTTTCACATGTCCGTGCATTTAACGCACCTTTGTGATGGTCTGTGGGGCAGGTCAGTAAGTTTGTTTGTGGGCATGTTCTCTGTGTGCTGTTTGTGTGCTATCCGTGTGACATCCAGATAGCAGACGGACAGCATGAACTTGTATACTTTCCTGTCTCCGGCGCTGCTGTCTATGGCACTGCTGTTACATCTGGGTCAGTGCAGTGAATATGCATGAGCATAATGAGCGGGATCTAGAAGAAACCGCAGCGCCAGAGATAGGCAAGTATAAAAATTATATATTTGTTTTAAGGGACGGGTGTTTTCTCCAGTATTCTCCAGTAGTTCTCCACGGATCACATCACTGTGTGGTCCATGTGGCATCCATGCTGCAAGTAGAAAATGTACATGTCACCGTGTGAAGCACACAGACACGCATGTACTCCACACAGTCGTGTTCGCAAACCTATTGAATTTAATGGGTCTACGTGTGTCTGTATCTCTACATAGTATGTGTGGAAACAGACACCGCATGTACCAGAAACACGGACGTGTGAAGGAGGCCTAATGCAGGACTTTACACCAGGAGATCAGGCTGTCTGTCATTATAGGTCTCAGGAGAAACCTGCTGTAACTTATGGTGGGGGCGTGTTTTTCATTTGATTGTTGCTGCCTGCTTATGATTGGTTAGCATCATACAGAGAGAAGAAGTACACACCCCCAGTGAAAAGGCAAAGAAAAAAAACACCTTAAAATAAATAGACCATTTTTTACATGATGCAAAATTCCTGAATTATGCATGCTATTTTGAAGAATTTGGCACAAAAATTAGCAATGAATATGACAGGAGGACAAGGGATTTAAAAAAACAGAAATGATGGATTGATGGCATGTGTTTCTTCTCCCAAATCCCATCTATGACCCGCACACACATCCGTTTGCGGATACGTGTGCGTACGTATTTGCACGTACCGGAGACACGGAGACAAGGAGACCCATGTTATTCAATGGTAGATGGCACACATACGTAAAATCACACGGAACGTGTGTCCATGTGGTAAGTACGTGTGTGCGCTTTTCTACACGGACGACATGTCCGTTTTTGGCCGGCAGCACGCAGGCACGGACCCGCTTTTGGCTGCTTTCACACCTCCGGTTTTTGCAATGCGGCACAATCCGGCACTTTGCAGGAAAATCGCAACCGTTTTTTTTTGCTGCCGGTTGCGTTTTTTCTGCATAGACTTTAATTAGTGACGCATTGTGCCGCATGGCATTGCGTTCCATCCGTTTTTTGCCGCATGCGGCAGATTTAGCCGATGCGGCGGCCGGATCGAACGTTGCCTGGCACGTTTTTTCGTGCGGCAAAAAAAAAACACATCGCGCAGCATTCGGCCGATGCGGCGCATTTTTCAATGCATGCCTATGGTGGCCGGATGCGGCGCGATGCGGCAAAAACCGCATCCGGCCGCCGCATGCGTTTTTTGCCACTGCGCATGCTCAGTAGCATGCCGCAAGCGGCAAAAACCGGACGGGCCGCATGGGAAAAACTTATGCAAAGGATGCGGTGTTTTCACCGCATCCGTTGCATAGCTTGCACAGCCGGATTGAGACGCACAGCTCAAGCCGGATGTGCGAAAGCAGCCTAAGTCTATGGGTCCGTGCCTGCACGGACCGCACACGGAGTATGTCCGTGTTCAGCACGTATCGTCCGTGTCCGTTTTTCATCACAAAATCTACAACACTTGTTTCCAATCTATCAGGTCAATTGAAAGCAAACAACAACACCAGGATCTCATGATGAATGATTAAAATCGTTAATTGGGTAAGAATGCGGGCCTTTAAAAACGGACAGCAGCACACGGACTGCACACGTACGTATTTTATGTCAATACGGACATTCCACATGCACACACGGCTTGCATACGCCATCACACGGATGCTATACGTACCGGAGAAACGCCCCTAAAAACGGAACACGGACCCGAAAAACGGACCGTAAGACACGTACGTTTTTTTTGCGGAAGTGTGTTTTAGGCCTATGAAAGATGTCCTCTACATTGCAAAAAGTTGATAACAGCTGTGCAACAAAGTAATAAAACAATAATAATACAACTCATTCAACAAAAAGTGTCATTTCAGAGAGAAATATAGTTTGCAGATGCAGGGATTGTAGGGAGAGGCGAGACTAGTCAGATGCCACATGACGTGTCTCATTTCTCCATATATACCCTGTATTGCCTGTATGGATGGTGACGTGTCCTCACACGTATCTGATTTTTTTTTTTTACCTGCAGTCACATGCAAACTGATTTTGTCAGGTTACTCTAAATCAGGAGTCCCCAACCCGTAGTTCACAAGTCACATGTGGTTCACCTGCTCCTGACATGTGGCTCGCCGTCGGTCACCGAAAATGTAGCTGTACACCACGGGGTCATCTGTTTCTCAGGGCTGGCATTTGTTGGTGGGCAGACTGGGCAGCTGATTCAGGGCCCCCATGCTCTGAGGGACCCCCAGCCTTTCAATCATAAACTTCAGTGATAGTACAAGTTCTGTACTATCACTAAAGTTTCCGAAATTGCAGAAAGGCCTTTGGTGACATCACAGTCCTAACACTGCACTGCAGGAGTCCAGCCCTACACATATGCGTTGCGCAGGACCTGGACACCGTCTCGCTATTCAAATGTATGCGTGCCTTTCAAACGCACATATATGAGGGAGAGGAGCACTGCTCAACCCTGCACCGACATACCGTTATCACCGGGGCCGCAGATGCAGAGGTGAAGAGGACAATGCGCAGGAACAGGTAAATGCTCCAGTAGAAGCCGAAGAGGACATGTAGAATAGTTTTAGATGAGGGGGCCGTGGTGAGGGAGGAGCCGTCTTACTTTACAAGGGACATTATGAGGCAGTGACAGACTTGGGGACATTATAGAGTAAATTGGGACATTATGGGGAAATGGGGAATATTAGGAAGCAATTGGGACATTATACGGCAGTGGGGGACATTATATAGTAAATTCGGACATTATGGGGAAGTGGGGGACACTATAGATTAAATTGGGACATTAAGGGGGAGTGAAAAACATTATGGGGTAATGGGGACGCTATGAAGCAAATTGTCACATTATGGGGCAATGGAGGACATTATAGAGCAACGGAAGAGATTATGAAGCAAATTGGGACATTATGAAGCAATGTGGAACATTATGGAGCAATGAGGGTCGTGGAGCAGATTGTGAAAGGCGGTATAGTATAATGAGTAGTGGGGGTGTAATTTATGCAGAGATGTAGTGTGGGGGGAGATATTATAGAAAGGGAAAGGTTTGGGGGCAGGGCCGTATTTACCATTAGGCACCCGTGGTCCGGTGCCTGGGGCGGGGCGGCAGGTTGCGGGGGGCGGCACCTTCTGGCAGCAAAAGAAAAAAAATTATTTCAATTTTTTTTTTTTTTTACTCCCCGGAGGGGGGAGAGGGGGAGAGGCGCACCTCTGTTTATTTGTGTCCACGTCAATTAAGACGCGAATGGAAACAAACTGCGGCCGCCGAGCACAGGGAGCTGATTGACCCCGGAACTGCCGGTGCCGGCACTTCCGGGGTCACAGGCGCGCGCCAATCAGCTCCTTCCTCTGTGCTGCGTCCACTGCTGTGTGGATGTCACATGCAGAGTTCACAGCAGGACGCCGCGGAGGACGACGCGATGGAAGCCGATGTCAGAAGAGGATACTCACGTGAGCCAAGAAGATGGCAGCGGGCACTGGATCAGGTAAGTGCTCGCAGAGCTGAAGATTCATAAGGAGCGTGCATGGGGGTGTTTCTAATGCAGACCGGAGATATGCACATGCGGGGGGAGGCTGGAGGGAGGCAGAGGCTGAGACTGGGGGGAGGCTGGAGGGAGACTTGAGGGAGGCTGAAGCTGAGGGGAGGCTGGAGGGAGGCAGAGGCTGAGACTGGGGGCATGCTGGAGGGAGGCAGAAGCTGAGACTGGGGGCATGCTGGAGAGAGGCAGAGGCTGAGACTGGGGGGAGGCTGGAGAGAGGCAGAGGCTGAGACTGGGGGGAGGCTGCAGGGAGGCAGAGGCTGAGACTGGGGGGAGGCTTTAGGGAGGCAGAGGCTGAGACTGGGGGGAGGCTAGAGGGGGCAGAGGCTGAGACTGGGGGGAGGCTGGAGGGAGGCAGAGGCTGGGGGGAGGCTGGAGGGAGGCAGAGGCTGAGACTGGGAGGAGGCTGCAGGGAGGCAGAGGCTGAGACTGGGGAGAGGCTGGAGGGAGGCAGAGGCTGAGACTGGGGGGAGGCTGGAGGGAGGCAGAGGCTGAGACTGGGGAGAGGCTGGAGGGAGGCAGAGGCTGAGACTGGGGGGAGGCTGGAGGGAGGCAGAGGCTGAGGCTGGATGGAGGCAGAGGCTGAGACTGGGGGGAGGCTGGAGGGAGGCAGAGGCTGAGACTGGGGGAGGCTGGAGGGAGGCTGAGGCTGGAAGGAGGCAGAGGCTGGGGGGAGGCTGGAGGGAGGCTGAGGCTGGGGGGAGACTGGAGGGAGGCTGAGGGGAGGCTGGGGGAGGCTGGAGGGAGGCTTAGACTGGGGGGAGGCTGGAGGGAGGCAGAGGCTGAGACTGGTGGGAGGCAGAGGCTGAGATTGGTGGGAGGCAGAGGCTGGGGGGAGGCTGGAGGGAGGCAGAGGCTGAGACTGGGGGGAGGCTGGAGGCAGGCAGAGGCTGAGACTGGGGGGAGGCTGGAGGGAGGCAGAGGCTGAGACTGGGGGGAGGCTGGAGGGAGGCAGAGGCTGAGACTGGGGGGAGGCTGGAGGGAGGCAGAGGCTGAGACTGGGGGAGGCTGGAGGGAGGCAGAGGCTGAGACTGGGGGGAGGCTGGAGGGGGCAGAGGCTGAGACTGGGGGGAGGCTGGAGGGAGGCAGAGGCTGAGACTGGGGGGAGGCTGGAGGGAGGCAGAGGCTGAGACTGGTGAGAGGCTGGAGGGAGGCAGAGGCTGAGACTGGGGGGAGGCTGGAGGGAGGCAGAGGCTGAGACTGGTGAGAGGCTGGAGGGAGGCAGAGGCTGAGACTGGGGGGAGGCTGGAGGGAGGCAGAGGCTGAGACTGGTGAGAGGCTGGAGGGAGGCAGAGGCTGAGACTGGGGGGAGGCTGGAGGGAGGCAGAGGCTGAGACTGGGGGGAGGCTGGAGGGAGGCAGAGACTGAGACTGGGGGGAGGCTGGAGGGAGGCTGAAGGGAGGCAGAGGCTGAGACTGGGGGAAGACTGGGGGGAGGCTGGAGGGAGGCAGAGGCTGAGACTGGGGGAAGTCTGGAGGGAGGCTGAGGCTGGAGGGAGGCAGAGGCTGGGGGGAGGCTGGAGGGAGGCCGAGGCTGGGGGGAGGCTGGAGGGAGGCTGAGACTGGAGGGAGGCTGAGGCTGAGACTGAGGGGAGGCTGGGGGAGGCTGGAGGGAGGATGAGACTGGGGGGAGGCTGGAGGGAGGCAGAGGCTGAGACTGGTGGGAGGCAGAGGCTGAGACTGGTGGGAGGCAGAGGCTGAGACTGGGGGGAGGCTGGAGGGAGGCAGAGGCTGAGACTGGGGGGAGGCTGGAGGGAGGCAGAGGCTGAGACTGGGGGGGAGGCTGGAGGGAGGCAGAGGCTGAGACTGGGAGGAGGCTGGAGGGAGTCTGAGACTGGGGGGAGGCTGGAGGGAGGCTGAGGCTGGGACTGGGGGGAGGCTGGAGGGAGGCAGAGGCTGAGACGGGGAGGCTGGAGGGAGGCAGAGGTTGAGACTGGGGGGAGGCTGGAGGGAGGCAGAGGCTGAGACTGGAGGGAGGCTGGAGGGAGGCAGAGGCTGAGACTGGGGGGAGGCTGGAGGGAGGCAGAGGCTGAGACTGGGGGGGGAGGCTGGAGGGAGGCAGAGACTGGGGGGGAGGCTGGAGGGAGGCAGAGGCTGAGACTGGGGGGAGGCTGGAGGGAGTCAGAGGCTGAGACTGGGGGGAGTCAGAGGCTGAGACTGGGGGGAGGCTGGAGGGAGGCTGAGACTGGGGGGAGGCTGGAGGGAGGCTGAGACTGGGGGGGAGGCTGGAAGGAGGCTGAGACTGGGGGGAGGCTGGAAGGAGGCTGAGACTGGGGGGAGGCTGGAGGGAGGCTGAGACTGGGGGGAGGCTGGAGGGAGGCAGAAGCTGAGACTGGGGGGAGGCTGGAGGGAGGCAGAGACTGGGGGGAGGCTGGAAGGAGGCTGAGACTGGGGGGAGGCAGAGGCTGAGACTGGGGGGAGGCTGAGACTGGGGGGAGGCTGGAGGGAGGCTGAGACTGGGGGGAGGCTGGAGGGAGGCTGAGACTGGGGGGAGGCTGGGGGGAGGCAGAGGCTGAGACTTGGGGGGAGGCTGGAGGGAGGCAGAGGCTGAGATTGGGGAGAGGCTGGAGGGAGGCTGAGGCTGGGGGGAGGCAGAGGCTGAGACTGGGCCTAAACCTGCAATATTAGTAAAAATGTATATGGTTTAAGAAATATATTTATTTAGTAGTAAAATTTTGGTTCGATTTTTGCAAAAACTTCCTTAAAAACTGCCGTTTTCAGCTGTCCAAAGTCTATTCACATTTCCATCAATGAGAATGAGATGTTCTGAAGATAAAAGACATACAATTTGTTAATGTTCATGGTGGATAATTCACTGCCCTGATGATTTTAACCTGTCTGTGCTTGCTAATCCACTTATCAGTTGTTGTGCACATAAAGAGCCAATCGGTTTAGAGATAACGATCCTCCTATATTCACAGACATCCCTGCACTCCCAGTAAATCCAGTTCAGATAACCCGGAGTAAGCTAGGGATGCCACAATACAGCAAGCACCCGTGGCAGGTGTTTGGTGCAAGTTACCTGGTCACTGTCATCAGTGGTTCAGTGTTTGATGGGTATAGTTAGGCAATCGGCCCTGGAATAAGATTCCCACAGAGCAAAAGCGAGCTTACTCACCCAGGGCCGATTGCCTAGCTATACCCATCAAACCCTGAACCACAGATGACAGTAAATTCCTTCAGGGTTGCTTTTCTAGCCATTACATTAGGATACTGAACCACCAATGACAGCTATACTCTTCTTTGGGAATTTTTTGCAATCATATACCCACAACACACTAAGGCTATGTGCGCACAGTGCGTTTTGCGCGGCGTTTTTGCGCGTTTTTCGGGTGCGTTTTTGGCCTTAAAACTGCAGAACTTTGCTTCCCCAGCAAAGTCTATGAGTTTTCATTTTTGCTGTCCGCACACATCTGTTTTTATTACATGCGTTTTTGAGTTAAAAAAAAAAAATGGACATGTCAGTTCTTTCCTGCGTTTTCCACCCATGCAATGCATTGGAAAAATGCAGCAAAACGCAGACATCAAAAAAGCAGCAAAACGCAGCCAAAAACGCACCAAATCGCGGTAAAAACGCGTGCGTTTTTTTATGCATTTTTTCGACCAAGGTGCGTTTTTGTGCGTTTTTAGAGGCCAAAAACGCAGCGTCAAAAAGACGCAGTGTTCGAACCTAGCCTAAACCACCAACGACAGTAAACTCTGTGAACAAGGCCATTAAATACTGTTCACTTCCTTTGCTTGGCAGCTCCTTCAGAGCTGCTTTTCTACAGCTACTCCCCTCTTTGGGCATGTTTTGCAAAATTCCCGCAGGGGAAGATAAAAACTGGCTGAGACTGGGGGGAGGCTGAGACTGGGGGGAGGCTGAGGCTGAGAATGGGGGAGGCTGAGGCTGAGACTGGGGGAGGCTGAGGCTGAGATTGGGCAGAGACTGGGGCAAGCTGAGGCTGGGGGGAGTCAGAGACTGAGACTGGGGGAGAGAGGCTGATGCTGAGGGAAGATAGAGGCTGATGCTTGGGGAGGCTGGGGAGAGAGGCTGATGCTGTGAGAAGATAGAGGCTGATGCTTTGGGAAGATAGAGGCTGATGCTGTGGGAAGATAGAGGCTGATGCTGAGGGAAGATAGAGGCTGATGCTTGGGGAGGCTGGGGGAGAGAGGCTGATGCTTTGGGAAGATAGAGGCTGATGCTTTGGAAAGATAGAGGCTGATACTGAGGGAAGATAGAGGCTGATGCTGAGGGAAGATAGAGGCTAATGCTGGGGGAGAGAGGGGCTAATGCTAGAGACAGAGGACAAGGGTTGAGGGATAGTGCAATGACAAAATCGATTTGGTGGGGGGAGTGTAAGGACTCAGAATAAGAGGGGGGCAGCATTGGGAGCTCATTATGGAGAAGGGGCAGCATGTGTGGGCTCAGTATGGAGTGGAGCAATGTAGGGGAGTCAACATCAAGAGTGAAGTAGTGTGTGTGTGTGTGTGTGTGTGTAGGGGGGTGTCTCAGCATAAACGTTAGTGTGGTGGTCTTAGCATGAGTGGGGCAACATGGAGGTGTCATTATGGAAAAGAGGAAGGCAGCATTAGGAGCTCATGGAGAGGGGCAGCATGCATGGGACATTGTGAGGAGGGGCAGCATGCATGGGACATTGTGAGGAGGGGGCAGTATTCATGGGACATTGTGAGGAGGTGGCAGCATGCATGGGACATTGTGAGGAGGGGGCAGCATGCATGGGACATTGTGAGGAGGGGGCAGCATGCATGGGACATTGTGAGGAGGGGGCAGCATGCATGGGACATTGTGAGGAGGGGGCAGCATGCATGGGACATTGTGAGGAGGGGGCAGCATGCATGGGACATTGTGAGGAGGGGGCAGCATGCATGAGACATTGTGAGGAGGGGGCAGCATGCATGGGACATTGTGAGGAGGGAGCAGCATGCATGGGACATAGGAGGAGGGGCAGCATGCATGGGACATTGTGAGGAGGAGGCAGCATGCATGGTACATTGTGAGGAGGGGGGCAGCATGCATGGGACATTGTGAGGAGGGGGCAGCATGCATGGGACATTGTGAGGAGCGGGCAGCATGCATGGGACATTGTGAGGAGGGAGCAGCATGCATGGGACATTGTGAGGAGGGGGCAGCATGCATGGGACATTGTGAGGAGGGGGCAGCATGCATGGGACACTGTGAGGAGGGGGCAGCATGCATGGGACACTGTGAGGAGGGGGCAGCATGCATGGGACACTGTGAGGGGGGGGCAGCATGCATGGGACATTGTAAGGAGGGGGCAGCATGCATGGGACATTGTGAGGAGGGGGCAGCATGCATGGGACACTGTGAGGAGGGAGCAGCATGCATGGGACATTGTGAGGAGGGGGCAGCATGCATGGGACACTGTGAGGAGGGAGCAGCATGCATGGGACATTGTAAGGAGGGGGCAGCATGCATGGGACATTGTGAGGAGGGGGCAGCATGCATGGGACACTGTGAGGAGGGAGCAGCATGCATGGGACATTGTGAGGAGGGGGCAGCATGCATGGGACACTGTGAGGAGGGAGCAGCATGCATGGGACACTGTGAGGAGGGGGCAGCATGCATGGGACACTGTGAGGAGGGGGCAGCATGCATGGGACATTGTAAGGAGGGGGCAGCATGCATGGGACATTGTGAGGAGGGGCAGCATGCATGGGACACTGTGAGGAGGGAGCAGCATGCATGGGACATTGTGAGGAGGGGGCAGCATGCATGAGACACTGTGAGGAGGGGGCAGCATGCATGGGACACTGTGAGGAGGGGGCAGCATGCATGAGACACTGTGAGGAGGGGGCAGCATGCATGGGACATTGTAAGGAAGGGGCAGCATGCATGGGACATTGTGAGGAGGGGGCAGCATGCATGGGACACTGTGAGGAGGGAGCAGCATGCATGGGACACTGTGAGGAGGGAGCAGCATGCATGGGACACTGTGAGGAGGGGGCAGCATGCATGGGACACTGTGAGGAGGGGGAAGCATGCATGGGACATTGTAAGGAGGGGGCAGCATGCATGGGACATTGTGAGGAGGGGGCAGCATGCATGGGACACTGAGGAGGGGGCAGCATGCATGGGACACTGTGAGGAGGGGCAGCATGCATGGGACATTGTGAGGAGGGGGCAGCATGCATGGGACATTGTGAGGAGGGGGCAGCATGCATGGGACACTGTGAGGAGGGGGCAGCATGCATGGGACATTGTGAGGAGGGGGCAGCATGCATGGGACATTGTGAGGAGGGGGCAGCATGCATGGGACATTGTAAGGAGGGGGCAGCATGCATGGGACACTGTGAGGAGGGGGCAGCATGCATGGGACACTGTGAGGAGGGGGCAGCATGATGTGAGGACAATGTGCAGATCATATTTCATAATTGTGGAAGGTGTGGTGGGTATAATTTATAAGGGAGGGCAGTGTGTAGTTTATTAGGGGCAGTGTCACAGTCACAGTATATAAGTGGGGACGGTGTGGTGGGAATATTTTATACTCATGCTATGTTTTGATGTGCCTGTGGTGATCCCCATTGGGGGGGTTAGTGCCCTTCGTTTCTCATTGATACTTGTTCAAGTGTTTTACAGAGTAGATCTGCCTTAAACAGATGTCGTGTGTGAAAACTCAGTTTTACGTTGTCACTAAGGGGCGCGACCACTTAAAGTGCCTAGGGCAGCATGAAGGCAAAATACAAAAAGGCACTTTGTGGGGCTATTTTGGAGGAGCAGTGTGTGGGAGGATATTTTGTGCAGGAAGCAATTATTAACCCCTTAGCCCTGATACACCTCGGAAATACTAATGCAGTATTTATTTTCTGTAAAATTCTTATAACTCAAAAATCTGTTAACTACATCTTAATATTTATGGTATATTAAATCTATATTATTGGAGGGTCAAATACGGGTATCTGATCAAATTGATGTTAATGTACACTGTAGAAACAGAATAGATTACTCAGCTCACCAATATTGCAGTCCCACAGTGTAAATCCAGCGCACGGATGGTCAGGAATACCAAGCAATAGCAATAAAGATGTATAAATCCAGCGCAGACTTGTATTGAATAAAAAAGTTTTTTTCTTTCTTTATTGGAATAATAGAATGAATAAAAAATCCAGGGACATGCAAAAGTAAATTTTAGCCCCAGTTCCGAGCGACACGTTTCAACAAGTTGTCTTAATCATGGTTGTTATGTGGTCTGATCATAGTGTCGTGTTATTTCTCCTTTGCATGTAGTAATATTCGGTTACTACGTTGTATAATTATGGTGTGATGGTATTTCTCTCTAGTGTGTAGTTGTATTTGATCACTATGTGTTGGTAATATGTTATCTGGTCATAGTGTTGCGGTATTTCTCCCTTGTATGTACCTGGTCACTATTTGGTGGTAATATGTTGTCTGGTCACGGTGTGGCGGTATTCCTCTCTTGTATGTGTTTTTTTGGTCTTGGTATAGTGGATTGTGTTGTGTGTGGAGGTCACTTTTTCTCTGTGATATTAATATGGAGATTTTTTATTTCCAATTGCTATTTCCTGTTTTCTACTGCTAAATTTGCTTTGACTACTCCTTCATCTCTACAATGTGGCTCAGTCTCGACCAACTTTTAAAGTCAAATGTGGCCCTCAAGGGAAAAAGGGTTGGGGGGTCAGGGACCCCTTCTCTAAACTCTCCTCTTTTGAGAGGAGCTGGGTGATCACCCATCAGTACTGTTCAGTACTCAGAACCATTACGTCTCCAGCATCCACCCTGAAAAACGTCATAGCTTAGGAAGCAAACAACAAAATGAGCTCCTCCTGGTTCAGATGAGATTACAATAGTAAATCCGCACCTTCCTCCTGTCCCAACTGCAGTCTAATGCACAGCCCCTGTCTCTTGTATGTATGAATAATTCTAATAAAAGTAATAATAAGTGTCCCCTTTATTCTGCACCTCTGATAGACTGCAGGTATAAGAAGAGATCAGTAATTATAGACCATTAAAATAGATTCTAACATACCAGGAATGGGTTAATCTGTTTTTAGATAAATGTTCCAGTACAGGAAGCTGTGATGTCTGCAGGGTGTGCAATGTAAAGGGTAGCATAAAATGCAGTCCTGACAATCCAGAACTCAGCAGAGATGTGAGGTATACACAGGTGTGCGATGTACAAAGATGTGAGATATACACAGGTGTGCGATGTACAGAGACAGGTGTGCGATGTACAAAGATGTGAGGTATACACAGGTGTGAGGTGTCAGTGTGCAGAGGTGAGCGGTATGCAGAGGTGAGTGGTATGCAGAGGTGAGTGGTATGCAGAAGTGTAGAGGTGTATAGTGTGCAGAGGTGAGTGGTATGCAGAGGTGTATAGTGTGCAGAGGTGACCGGTATGCAGAGGTGTATAGTGTGCAGAGGTGACCGGTATGCAGAGGTGTATAGTGTGCAGAGGTGAGCGGTATGCAGAGGTGTATAGTGTGCAGAGGTGAGCGTTATGCAGAGGTGTATAGTGTGCAGAGGTGAGCGGTATGCAGAGGTGAGCGGTATGCAGAGGTGTATAGTGTGCAGAGGTGAGTGGTATGCAGAGGTGTATAGTGTGCAGAGGTGACCGGTATGCAGAGGTGTATAGTGTGCAGAGGTGACCGGTATGCAGAGGTGTATAGTGTGCAGAGGTGAGCGGTATGCAGAGGTGAGTGGTATGCAGAGGTGAGCGGTATGCAGAAGTGTAGAGGTGTATAGTGTGCAGAGGTGAGCGTTATGCAGAGGTGTATAGTGTGCAGAGGTGAGCGTTATGCAGAGGTGTATAGTGTGCAGAGGTGAGCGTTATGCAGAGGTGTATAGTGTGCAGAGGTGAGTGGTATGCAGAGGTGTATAGTGTGCAGAGGTGACCGGTATGCAGAGGTGTATAGTGTGCAGAGGTGAGCGGTATGCAGAGGTGAGTGGTATGCAGAGGTGAGTGGTATGCAGAAGTGTAGAGGTGTATAGTGTGCAGAGGTGAGCGGTATGCAGAGGTGTATAGTGTGCAGAGGTGAGCGGTATGCAGAAGTGTAGAGATGTATAGTGTGCAGAGGTGAGCGGTATGCAGAGGTGTATAGTGTGCAGAGGTGAGCGGTATGCAGAAGTGTAGAGGTGTATAGTGTGCAGAGGTGAGCGGTATGCAGAAGTGTAGAGATGTATAGTGTGCAGAGGTGAGCGGTATGCAGAGGTGTATAGTGTGCAGAGGTGAGCGGTATGCAGAGGTGTATAGTGTGCAGAGGTGAGTAGTATGCAGAGGTGACCGGTATGCAGAGGTGTATAGTGTGCAGAGGTGAGCGGTATGCAGAAGTGTAGAGGTGTATAGTATGCAGAGGTGAGCGGTATGCAGAGGTGTATAGTGTGCAGAGGTAAGCGGTATGCAGAAGTGTAGAGGTGTATAGTATGCAGAGGTGAGCGGTATGCAGAGGTGTATAGTGTGCAGAGGTGTATAGTGTGCAGAGGTGAGCGGTATGCAGAGGTGTATAGTGTGCAGAGGTAAGCGGTATGCAGAAGTGTAGAGGTGTATAGTATGCAGAGGTGAGCGGTATGCAGAGGTGTATAGTGTGCAGAGGTGTATAGTGTGCAGAGGTGAGCGGTATGCAGAGGTGTATAGTGTGCAGAGGTGAGCGGTATGCAGAGGTGTATAGTGTGCAGAGGTGAGCGGTATGCAGAGGTGTATAGTATGCAGAGGTGTATAGTGTGCAGAGGTGAGTAGTATGCAGAGGTGAGTAGTATGCAGAGGTGAGTAGTATGCAGAGGTGAGTAGTATGCAGAGGTGAGCGGTATGCAGAGGTGTATAGTGTGCAGAGGTGAGCGGTATGCAGAGGTGTATAGTGTGCAGAGGTGTATAGTGTGCAGAGGTGAGCGGTATGCAGAGGTGTCAGTGTATAGAGGTGTGAGGGTGGCAGTATACAGAGGTGTGCCGTGTCAGTGTACACAGCTGTCAGTGTACGGACTGTACCTACCAGCCTCCCCGGTGACCTCCTCCTCTCTGAGCTGCTCTCCCTCTACACTCAGCCTTTATAGGACACTCTAGTTTCAGATCAGTTAAAACGAAACTAAGATAGGTTTCATTTCTGGAATTTTGGCTACAAAAGTTTCATGTCAAATGAAATGTGGTGTGTGGGGCGGGGGTCACTTTTTCCTCATCCTGTGTTGGGAAACATGGCTTTGTAGCACTTGCTGATGTATCAGTATATACAGCCAACTCTCCAGCATTTCACCTGCATCTCCAGATCTTAGAATGACAGATGATTGAGGAACCTGTCACAGAACCCGTCCATCAGCATCATTTGCTTGAAGAACAGCTTTCTCATTTGTAGAGTTATCACTGTGTCATCTGTATTGTTACATAGGACTGCATATTGGATATTTTGCTCTCCCATGTAAGACCAAAGATAACACAATGATAACCCTCAGTATAGATCGTATAGCAGAAGTTTCCTGCAGTCCTATGTAACACCACAGATATCACATTTTCCTTTCCTGGTATATATCTCCGCTTGCTGTGACCAATAATAATAATATTTGGCTGGGTCACAAAAGAGCATATTTCAGAACTTTACAGCCCTTGCCAAGTAATTTTCCTCCTATTAAAGCCCCTAGTCCTAGATTCCCCTTTCATTGCAGCCATAAAGTATGATAGCAACAAAAGTGCCCCCACAAACGCTGTATGATCCCACACAGTAAATTCTTCCACAGTACCCTCCACACACATAGTATGAGATAACCCTACTGTACCCCCCCATCAACTACCCCAGCAATGAATGGTGACCCCCAACATAGCACTCCATGCAGTATAATGGACCTTACTATCCCTCTAAATAGTATAATGGCCCCCACACTGTACAGTATGACGGACTCTACACAAACCTTCAATCAGTATTAGTTCTTGCACACAGTGTAATGACCCTCATATAACTCTAGATAAAGTGAAAGCTCCCACATCGCTCTCCAAATAATATAATAGCCCCACAAAGCCTTCCATATAGTATAATGGGCCTCACATAGTCCTCCATATAGTAATAGGCCACACAAAGCCTTCCATATATTATAATGCTCCCTCATAGCTCTCCAAAAGTTATAATGGCCCCACAAAGCCTCCCATGTTGCATAATGGGCCTCACATAATCCTCCAAACAGAATGGGCCCCACATAGTCCTCCATATCATCTAATGCACCCCATAGTCCTCCATGTTATATAATATACTCCCCATATACGGACAATTTAACAATATAACAATACAGATGACACAGTGATAACTCTACAAATGAGAAAGCTGTTGTTCAAGTAAATGATGCTGATGGACGGGTTCTGTGACAGGTTCCTCAATCATCTGTCATTCTAAGATCTGGAGATGCAGGTGAAATGCTGGAGAGTTGGCTGTATATACTGATACATCAACAAGAGCTACAAATCCATGTTCTCCAACACAAGATGAGAAAAAAAGTGACCCCTCCACGGTCCACCACATTTAAGAGTGCTTTCACACTTGCGTTCAGCGCAGTCCGTCACTATGGAGAATAGCGCAGTCCGTTAACGCACTGCGCTATTCTCCATAGACTTGTATAGACGACACACTGTAACGCAAGTGTCAGCGTTGCATCCGCTGGACGACGCAGCGTCGTTGTTTTGACGCTGCGTCGGGCAGAATGAATTCAGCATGTAACTTTTTTGAGCGGCGGAAACCTTTATTTTTCACTGCGCATGCTCATTTTTTTTTTTTTTTTTAATCACAGAAACTTTATTTTGTTTCTCGGTGGCCGAACGTTCAGCCGAACGCCCGGCCGCCAGCATGTGAGAGCTCTTAGCTGAGCGCCGCCGGCCGCCGGCTATTGAGAGCGCTCAGCTAAGCGCCCGGCCGCCAGCTATTGAGAGCGCTCAGCTGAGCGCCCCCCAGCCGCCGGCATTTGAGAGCTCTCAGCTGAGTGTGACGCCCTGGACTAGCCAGGTAGTCACAGACATAACATCACACACACCCCCTCCCCTGGATAGTCTACATCAGTCAAACAAAATCCTTGTTGCCTCCCTCCAGGGTCTGATGTCCACACCAAGTGGGGCGGAGCCAGGTGGTTGGCCCCACCCACCGAGGAGTTCACAGGCCTGGAGGCGGGAAAAAGTAGTTTGTTCAGTTTGGAGTTGAGTGGAAGTGGAGTGAGGAGTTCAGTTTGGAGTGGAGAAACTGCTAGTGTCTGGGTAGGAGCCCAGGCACTGTCAGCAAGGTCGGCAAACGGTGGTGGCTGTCTGCAGGAGTTAGTGGACCTCTGCGGAACCGTAGGACCGGGGTCGGGCGGTGGCCCTCCGGTACCGAACCGGGGAGCGGAGTGAAGCTAAGCACAAAGGCAGGGCCATCGGACCCCGACTAGGCTGGGAGCCGCCGACAACGGTCAAATCCAAGAGTGACCGGAACCCCAGGGGTTTCCTAACACCCAAGACCCGACAGAAGGCAAAAGTCCACACAGTGAGGATAAAAAGCCACCGCCATAGGCTAGAGATCCAAGGGCCAGCGCCTGCGGGCAAAACGGGCTCCTTCGGTACATATACGGCGGGGAGCGGACTACCGTTGAGAAACCATCGGAGTCAACACATTCTACACAGGTGCAGGGAAAGACAGCCACCATCAACCTGTCTGGGGAGAGCAAAGACACTGCAGCCGGCTGCGGAACCCGTCCATCCAGCCGTTTGGTTTACCAGAGACTCTGTGAATTTGGGCCTGAGTGAGTACCACAGTGCCATCCGGCACCGCACCGCGCTGCTCCTGCAACCCTGCACCCCGGGCATCCTGCCTCCCCGTACTGCCATCGGGCCCCGGGATCACCAACCCCTACCCACGAGGGGACAACATCCTAGCTGCTCCCTACCATCGCTCCCGGGATCCCCGTCACCAGCAGCGGTGGTGCCCTTTATCACCACGACCCGTGGGTGGCGTCACGAACTATCTCCCAAAACAAACCACCCCCTTTTCACTCGTGGGCGAGGAGCGCTGCTCGAGTCCCCGGGTCCGGCCCACCGCTCGAGCCACCGAGCAGCAACAGCAGCCACGGACCCGAGCGTAGCAAGCGCGGCCCCTCCGCCCGCGACATGAGCTCCCCCGACCGCCTGCTATTGAGAGCGCTCGGCTGAGCGCCGCCGTCATGTGAGAGCTCTCAGCTGAGCGCCCGGCCACCGGCATGTGAGAGCTCTCAGCTGAGTGCCCCCGGCCACCGGTATGTGAGAGCGCTCAGCTGAGCGCCCGGCAGCCGGCTATTGAGAGCGATCAGCTGAGCGCCCGGCCGCCGGGTGATCAGCTGATGGTTCACAATAGTCTGCTGCCGGTAAAACTGTAAAGAAGAAAAAAAAATAAAAGAAAAAAGCTTTCCGTTGTTTTGTACGATCCGTTGCATCCGTTGTGCCATTATATGCAACGCATCCGTTGCATCCGTCACACAACGCAATGCAATGGATACCGTTCAACACAAGTGTGAAAGTAGCCTAATTTGTCATTAAACTTTTGTAGCCGAAATGCCAGAATTGAAACCTATCTTAAGTTTCGTTTTAACTGATCTGAAACTAGAGTGACCTATAAAGGCTGAGTGTAGAGGGAGAGCAGCTCAGAGAGGAGGAGGTCACCGGGGAGGCTTGTAGGTATAGTCCGTACACTGACAGCTGTGTACACTGACATGGCACACCTCTGTATACTGACACCCTCACACCTCTATACACTGACACCTCTGCATACTACTCACCTCTGCACACTATACACCTCTACACCTCTGCATACCGCTCACCTCTGCATACCGCTCACCTCTGCACACTATACACCTCTATGCACTGACACGTCTGCATACCGCTCACCTCTGCATACCGCTCACCTCTGCACACTGACACCTCACACCTGTGTATACCTCACATCTTTGTACATCGCACACCTGTGTACAGTCCGTACACTAACAGCTGTGTACACTGACACAGCACACCTCTGTATACTGACACCTCCACACACCACTCACCTCTGCACACCTCACACCTCTATACACTGACACCACTGCGTACCGCTCACCTCTACACATCGCTCACCAGGGCTGCCACTAGGAATTTCAGGGCCCCTGACTGGCATAATTTTGGGGCCCCCTTGAGACTCCACCCCAGCTCCGCCTCCATCCCTGCTCCGCCTCCACACCTCACACACAAGCCAATAAATGACGTGTGAAGGGGCCCCCCTTCTGTTGAGGCCCCGGACTAGAGTCCTGTTTGTCCTCCCCTGGTGGCGGCCCTGTTGCTCACCTCTGCTCACCATACACCTCTATACACTGACACCTCTGCATACCGTTCACCTCTGCACACTGACACCGCACAGCTGTGTATACCTTACACCACTGTACACTGACATCGCACACCTATGTATACCTCACACCTCTGTACACTGACACCTCACACCTGTGTATACCTCACACCTCTGTACACTGACACCTCTGTACACTGACACCTCACACCTGTGTATACCTCACACCTCTGTACACTGACACCTTTGTACACTGACACCTCTTACCTATGTATATGTCGCGGGCGGAGGAGGGGACGCTGCGCTCACCCACTGCTCGGGTGCGGCTGCTGCTGCTGCTCGGTGGTGGCTCGAGCGGTGGGCCGGATCCCGGGGACTCGAGCGGCGTTCCTCGCCCGTGAGTGAAATGGGGTGGTTTGGTTTAGGATATTGTCCGTGACGCCACCCACGGTTGTGGTGAGGTTGTGACACCACCGCTGCTCTGGACGGGGATCCCGGGAGCGATGACAGGGAGCATCTTAGATGTTGTTTCTCCCCTCCGTGGGTAGGGGGGTTGATTGTCCCGGGGCCCGGTGTGGGGTTAGGGATGGATGGCAGGCGGGTTACGGGGCCTGGTGAGGTGCAGGGTCACGGGGGTAGCGCTGTGCCGCACGGCACGGTGGTACTCACTCAGCCAATGATGAATGCAAAGTCTCCGGTAAAACAAACGGCTGGATGGACAGGTCCCACAGACGGCTGCGGTGTTTTTTTCCTGACCCCAGGTTGGTAGTGTAAGTCCTTTCTTTCACCTTCGTGTACGCTCCTCCTGTGCTCCGGTTTCCAGCTGGCTCCCCGGTTCAGTACCGGACGGGCCACTACCCTGTCCCGGCTACCTACGGTTCCACCAAGACCGTCTTCCCGGCTCCTGCAGACGGCCACTACCGTCTGCCTCACTGGCTACACGAGGGACCTAGGCTCCAACCTAGGCCCCAGACTGCGTCTGCCTCTCTGCAGACCTCCTCTCTTTTCCTCTGCCTGGACTTGTCTGCATTGTTTCCTGCCTCAGACCAGCTAGACTCCTGGGTGGGTGTCTCCATCTGCCTGACTCCGCCCACCTGGTGTGTCTGTCTGAACCCGAGGGAGGAAATCAGGTCTCACTGGGGATGACTGCTGTGAACTGCTGGGGGTGGGGGGGTGTGTGTGTTGTTACCTGTGGCCCCTGGCTTGTCCAGGGCGCCACATATACCTCACACCTCTGCAACTGCAACTACCTTGACGCAAAGTGCGCACATAGCCTAAGGCTGAGAACGCACTTTGCGTTTTTACCTGCGTTTCTGCAGCGTTTTGAGCTGCAGCATTTTCATGCCAAAAGGCATGTGTTTTGGTTTTCCATGATAGTCAATGGAAAATGATGATTTCTTGACCGCACTTTGGTTTCTAAACGCTGCGTTTAATTTGCATATTATGTGGCAAAAACCATGCGTTCAAAGAAGCAGCATGTCAATTGTTTTTGCCATTTTGGATGCGTTTTGCTAACATTGAAGTCAATGAGAAATGGCAAAAAACAAGATTCCTTCAAATTCCTGCATTTTGCCTGCTTTTTCAGTGCAGAAAACATGCGTTTTGGACTAGCAAAACGCATGCTTTTTGGACATCAAAATAATGATTTGATATGTCCCTTTACACATAAACAAAATCCGACAATTAAATTTATGAAAAATTGCATTTATTGCTATATTTCCGATAAAATGTATATTAACGCTATAATTTTATGTCTTGATATTCAAAACGCATCTGTCAAAATGCAGGAGTAAACGCATGTAAAAATCGCTGAAAACGCATCAAAAAAGCGGTAAATACGCATGCGTTTTTAGTGCTAAAGTTCAGAAAAAGGCAACTTTGGACAAATCAATTAAGCCCAAAAGGTGCGTTTTGAACTGCAAGTAGGTGAAGTGCGTTCACAGCCTAACACCTCTGTACAGTGACGCTGAACACCTGTGTATACCTCACATCTCTGTACATCGCACACCTGTGTATACCTCACACCTCTGTACATCGCACACCTGTGTATACCTCACATCTCTGCTGAGTTCTGGATTGTCAGGACGGCATTTCATGCTACCCTTTACATTGCACACCCTGCAGACATCACAGCTGCCTGTACTGGAACATTTATCTAAAAACAGATTAACCCATTCCTGGTATGTTAGAATCTATTTTAATGGTCTATAATTACTGATCTCTTCTTATACCTGCAGTCTATCAGAGGTGCAGAATAAAGGGGACACTTATTATTACTTTTATTAGAATTATTCATACATACAAGAGACAGGGGCTGTGCATTAGACTGCAGTTGGGACAGGAGGAAGGTGCGGATTTACTATTGTAATCTCATCTGAACCAGGAGGAGCTCATTTTGTTGTTTGCTTCCTAAGCTATGACGTTTTTCAGGGTGGATGCTGGCACCTGAGGTTTTACTGTTTACACAATGAGTGGTGTGGTTACAAGACAATCCACATGGGATGTAGCAGTTTATGGAGACGTAATCTGGTTCTAAGTACTGAACAGTATACAATCGGGTAAAAGTATGATTACTGAAACCCCACAGTCTGAGAAATGTGTATATAATGCCCCAAATCCTCCTACATTCTGTACATCTGTTAAAAGTGGTGTCCAGTCTCAGAAGAAAAGTCTGCAGTCGCTCAATGTTTAGACTGATTCCCCGATTTACACCATACAGGTGGGTGGTGACGTGACCGGCCGCACAGATGGCATTTTTTAAACTTGCGATCACATGAGTGATCATCCTGCTCCTCTCAAAAGAGGATAATTTAGAGCAGGGTTACCCGACTCCCCAACCTTTTGTATCTTGAGAGTCAAATTTGACTTTGAAAGTTGGTCGAGAGCCACATTGTAGAGATGAAAACATAGTCAAATCCAATTTAGCAATAAAAAACAGGAAACAACAATTGGAAATAAAGAATCTTCCCCATATGTATCAGAGAGAAAACGTGACCTCCATTCTCAACACAATCCACTATGCCAAGACCAATAATACCACATACAAAGGAGAAATACCGCCACACCGTGACCAGACAGCATATTACCACCACATAGTGACCAAATACGGGCACATACAAGGGAGAAATACCACAACTCTATGATCAGACAACTTATTACAAGCACAAGGTGATCAAATATAACCACATACAAAAATACCACCACATCATAATTAGACCACAAGCTGACTGAATATTACCACATACAAGGGAGAAATAACGCGACACTAAGACCAGACCACATAATGACCAAATAATACCACAAACAAGAGACAAATACCACCACACCATGACCAGACCACATATTACTACCACACAGGGTCGTATAATGCTACAATAATGATAATGAATAAAAACCACAACACTAATGACACTAATATTATCATCAGTGCCATTTTACACAGGAGCTCTGTATATAGTGTCAGTGTACAGATAAAACAGTGATCACCAATGACATTATACAGAGGAGCTCTGTATAAAGTGTATAGTGTGTGTACGTGTACATCTCTAGCTGAAGTTATTCATCTTCGCTTTTTTTCCTCATCTGGCGCTGACCACTATCACTTCTTCCTGCCATGACTCGACTCTACAGAAAATAACACACAGTCACCTATAGCTGATCACATCCAGAGCACATTCCACACTTTTTCACCAATTTCAACACTACATCAGACTTTTTTTTTCTGCCATTGAAAACAGTATCCTCAAAATTAAATTATATTACAGCAGTAATAATGTCCCCTAAATTGCCCCTACAGTAATTATGCCCCACTTGCTACCATAAACCAATTATGTATGTCCCTAATTCTGGCCCCCATATAGTAATTATGTCCCTTATCCTGGCTCCCTTTATTTAATAATGTCTGGGGAAGCAAGGGGAATCAGAATGGGTTAATAATTGCTTTTTGCACAAAATATCCCGCCACACACTGTTCCTCTCCAAAATAGTCCTACAAAGTGCCTCATTCCATAATGTCCCCACAAGACTTGCCCTTGCTATAATATCTCCCCCAATTCTACATCGCTGCATAAATTCCCCCCGTTCCTCATTATACTATGCCGCCTTTCACAATCTGCTTCCTAATTGCCTCATAATGACCCTCATTGCCCCATAATGTCCCCCATTGGTCCATAATGTTCCAATTTGCTTCATAATTTCCTCTATTGCTCCATAATGTCCCTCATTGCCCCATAATGTCCCAATCAATTTGCTCCATAATGTTACCATTGCCCCAAAATGTCCCTCATTGAAATGTGCCAATTTGCCTCATGATGTCTCCATTACCCCATAATGTTTCTCATTCCCCCACAATGTCCCAATTTACTCTATAATGTCCCTTTTTATTCCATAATGTCCCCCCCGCCCTATATGTCCCAGTTTGCTTCCTCATGTTCCCCATTTCCCCAAAATGTCCCAATTTACTTTATAATGTCTCCCATATCCCCATAATGTCCCAATACACTTCATAATGTGCTTCATTACTCCATAATTTACCAAATTGTTTTATAATGTCCTCCACTGCCCTATAATGTTCCAATATGCTTCACAGTGTCCCCCACTTACCCATAGCGTCCCTCATTGCCCCATAAAAGTCTGTCACCACCTCATAATGTTCCTTGAAAAGTAACATTGTTCCTCCCCCACCACATTCCCCTTATCTAAAATTATTCTACATGTCCTCTTCGGCTCCTACTGGAGTTTTTACCTGTGCCTGCGTGTTGTCCTCTTCATCGCTGCAGCTGTACGGCCCCGGTGATGATGGTATGTCAGTGCGGGGCTGAGAAGCATTCCTCTGCCTCTGTCCTGTTGCCTCACTGTTCAATGTATGCGCGTCTGAAAGGCACGCATACATTTGAATATCGGCGCGTCTTCAGGTCCTGCGCACCTCATATGTGCAGGGCTAGACTCCCACAGTGCAGTGTTAGTGTAAAGCCTGCATGGAACCACAGACTCAGACTGGCTGTCACGGACAGGCTAGAGGAAAGCTGCTCACAAAGTAGGACTCCAAGAACCCCGAAACCCTTTAAACCCTATACAGGGATGTGAAATTACTGCAGGGCCCCGCAGATCGCTACCTGTGGAATGCTGCAGTCTAGAGGAGAGTAGTAGTCAGGCAGGGTCAAACCAGGAGATGCAGAACAGGGACAAAATCTGCAGACAAGCACGTAGTCAGGAAACCAGGAAGGGGTCAAATCCGGATCTGGCAGTGAGGTACAGAAACTGCAAGCAGAAGGGTGGTCAGAGGACAAGCAAAGGTCAAAACACAGGAAGAAGAGAGCAAAAACCAGAAAGCAGGAATACAAAACTATCTCTGGCAGTGACCAGCAGACAGGAGGGGGAATTAGAAGGGTGTGATGTCTTCCCATTGGCTGTAGCTGAATGGTGGTAACTTCAGCTGGAAGACACACACCACCTACAGTCAGCCAGTGGTACTTCAGGTCCCAGAGAAACCCAGCTGAGTGGATGAGCGGAGCCTGTAGCCACCAGAGCAACTGGCATTAACTCCTCTCCTATCACCAGCACAGTCCACAGCGGAAACATGGCATTGCCTGGTGATCGAAGCAGAAATCGCAGGAGCAGATTCTGGTGGGGACATGACAGTTAGGACCTTAGATTAGTCACATGACTGTGACATCACCAAAGGTCATTCTGCAACTGCGGAAACTTCAGTGATAGTACAGAACTTGTACTATCACTGAAGTTTATGATTGAAAGGTTGGGTGCCCCTCAGAGCGTGGGGGCCCTGAATCAGCTGCCCAGTCTGCCCACCAATAATGCCAGCCCTGAGAAACAGATGGCCCCGTGGCCCTGTACAGCTGCTACATTTTCGGTGACCGACGGCGAGCCACATGTCAGGAGCAGGTGAACCACATGTGGCTCGTGAGCTACGGGTTGGGGACCCCTGATTTAGAGTAACCTGACAAAGCTAGTCAGCATGTGACCGCAGGTAAAAAAAAAATAATCACATACGTCCCCATCCATACAGGAAATACAGGGTATATATGGAAAAATGAGACAAATCCTGTGCCGCCCCGTGCTGGCTTATCACAGCATATCTCCGGGCTATTAACAGGTTACTCTCTGGTTAAGCAACTGGGAGAGAGACCCGACAGCCAACTAGTGTAGGGCAGGTGATGGTGTGGCGCCCTGGACAAGCCAGGACGTCACAGATACTGCAACAACACACCCCATACCCCGGCTAGGCACATCTAGGTCAAACAAAAATCCTTGTTGCCTCCCTCCAGGGTCTGATGTCCACACCAGGGGGTGGAGCCAGGCGGTTGGCCCCACCCACCGAGGAGTTCACAGTCCTGGAGGTGGGAAAAGGAATGAGTTGAGTAGAGAGAGGAGTTTGAGAAGTGGAGGAGTGAAGTGGTAGCGGAGGAGACTGACCGTGTCCGGGTGCGTGGCCCGGACACATACAGCAAGGTTGGCAGACGGTGGTGACCGTCTGCAGGAGGGGCTGATTGACGTGAACCATAAGGACCGGGGACAGTCGGTGGCCCGCCGGTACCGGATCGGGGAATGAAGAGAAGCCAGCACCATTCGGCAGGGCCTACGGACCCCGACCAGGCTAGGAGTCGCCGTAAAACCGGTCAAATCCGTTAGCGAAGGGAACCTCCGGGGTTTCCCAGCAGTCAAGACCCGATTGAAGGCAAGAGCTCAAACCATGAAGGGAAATACAGTCACCACCAAGGCTACAGTTCCCGGGGCCAGAGCCTGCGGGCAAAAGGGGCTCCCTCAGCCTCCATCCAAGCTGGGGAGCGGGTTACTGGTGGGAAGCCACCAGAACCGAGAACATAACACAGGGGCAGGGAAAGGCAGTCACCGCCAACCTACCGGGAGAAGAACCACCGCAGCCGTCTGTGGGACCCGTCCATCCAGCCGTTTGTTTTACCGGAGACTTTGCATTCATCATTGGCTTAGTGAGTACCGCCGTGCGGCACCGCGCTGCCCCCGCGACCCTGCACCTCACCAGGCCCCGTAACCCGCCTGCCATTCCTCCCTCACCGGGCCCCGGGACAACCAACCTACCCACGGAGGGAAGAACAACATCCAAGCTGCTCCCTGTCATCGCTCCCGGGATCCCCGTCCAGAGCAGCGGTGGTGTCACAACCTCACCACAACCGTGGGTGGCGTCACGGACAATAAATCCCCCAAACCATTCCCCTTTTCACTCACGGGCGAGGAGCGCTGCTCGAGTCCCCGGGATCCGGCCCACCACTCGAGCCACCGACCGAGCAGCAAGCGAAGCAGCAGTGCCGGACCCGAGCGTGGTGAGCGCAGCGCAGCATCCCCTCCCCGCCCGCGACAACTTGGCGTCACGAACAGGATCTTACCGCTCTGCCGTCTGGTAGAGGTGCGCCTTGTGACCACCGGAGGTGTCCGGCCGAAAAATTTGAGAAGCCGCCATTTTGGGCTCGAAAAATCCCCGCTCGAGCGTCTCCTCGAGCAGTGGAGGCGCGAAAGCCGAAACCCCGACCTTGTAGAGGAGGAGCCGGAAAAAGACTAAGGGGGACGGATGGCGTCTGGCCGCATGTAGCCCGCGGCTATAAAAGCAGGGACGCCAGGACCCTGCGGCCATCTTTTGGTGAATGGACGAGGCCGCCGCAGCGATGTACCAACCGTCCCGCAGCACCGTAGCCCCCACGCCCGGGACCGCGGCGTGGGTGGAGGTCCGGACCGCTCAGCTACAACAACGGCTGAAGATCCGTGTGCAGCTCCTCTTGGAGGAGTGGGAGGCCGACATGGCGGAGGTGTTGGCGGCCATACGGAGACGCGAGGTGGAGGGAGTTTTGGAAGAGCGGGTAAGTGACCCACGCCCCTGTACCCCTAGCAGGTCGGTCATCGCGGCCGAGGGCCCGGTCTACACCCGCTCGCCCTGCTACCTCCCCCGCTACCTGTGTTGGCTGCTGCTGCCCCATCACTAGGCCCGCTACCACCACAATCGGTAGCGGTACCTTGCCAATCCGCCCCAGTGGACCGGTCTGCAGCAGAAGCCCGTGACCGCCCTGAACCGCTTCAATGGAAGACGCCGAAGGCTGAGCCCGTCAGCGGAGATCCACCGGAGGCACCTGTGACCGTGCCTGGCCCCGTACCGCCTCCGGCAGCCCGTCTCGTGCAGGAGGAGACGGAGGCTCAGCGGGAGAGGACCCCTGTACCCATTCCCCATGCCTCGGCTGAGGCTGCGTCGGGTCGCCGCTGTAAGGCAGCACCCCAGGCCATGACACCGCGGGACCTGCCGCCCAGAACACTGGCAGTGGGCAGTGTGAAGGAGGTCTCGCAGGGCCGATTCGCGCGCAGGGGCCCACCGTAACCCCTTACTGGGACAGGGAACAGACCCCGCTGGGCCAGGAAATCGTGGAGAGGGAGAGAAGGAAGGCGGAGCTGGTCGCCCGCACGATTAAGGAAAAAGAGAGCCTCCGCCAGGCCACCTTCCGCGTATGGGGCCCGATCTATGAGGGGCAGGTGAGGAGGTTTGACGTCCGTCGGGGGTACGGATTTATATATGAGCCGGGCCTGGAGGCCGAAGTCTTTATAGCCCGACGGGACGTCAATGCCCACCTGCCGGAGGACCACCCGGGCCGCAACCTGATGCCGGGGGATTTGGTCCAGTACACTAGGCATTACAGGGAGATGGGTTGGTTTGCTCTGGACGCTAAGCTGAGGGGCAGTCAAGAGGCCCGAGTACCAGCCCAGACCCCTCCTACGGCCGACACCGTGGATTTGAAGTGAGTCAGCGGTCCACCGTTGCCGGCAGTTGTCCCCGTTGGGACCATCAGTACAGTGCTAGAAGTTTGAATGATAAGATTGAATCAACCGAAGAAGTTTATCTGATTGGAACCGTGATTGAACCGGCCGTTGCCGGCAACTAGTCCCCGTAGGGACTTTCTGCAACCGTTGCGTAAGGAACTTCTTACGGACAAGCCCGAGAACTTGCAGGGCAACCACGAACTTGTGGAATGTAAATAATTCCTGTCTTAAACCGTTACCGCCTCCGGAGAGGCTGATTTGGAGGATGGGCCTGGAGGAAAGGGATGGCCCAGGCCCGCCACTACCGTAACCGGTGGCGATCCTCCGGGGGGTTCAGGGGTCCCCATGGTCCCCTGAAAAAGACAGTACCCGCTCGGGCAACTTGGTTCTGGACTGGGGTCAAGGGGTGCTGCCCACTTCTTAGGGGCAGCATCAGGGCCAGGTTGTTTGGGTGGGAGAAGAGCGGAAGCCGTACCGTTGTAAAATGTTTGTGATTTTTACATGTTTTTACCGTTTTCTATCTTTTACAGTTAACAAAAATAAAACCGGTGATGGACGGGCAGCCCGCGGATGGTCTGAATTTTACTAAGGGGGAATGTGGCGCCCTGGACAAGCCAGGACGTCACAGATACTGCAACAACACACCCCATACCCCGGCTAGGCACATCTAGGTCAAACAAAAATCCTTGTTGCCTCCCTCCAGGGGCTGATGTCCAGACCAGGGGGTGGAGCCAGGCGGTTGGCCCCACCCACCGAGGAGTTCACAGTCTTGGAGGTGGGAAAAGGAAGGAGTTGAGTAGAGAGAGGAGTTTGAGACGTGGAGGAGTGAAGTGGTAGCGGAGGAGACTGACCGTGTCCGGGTGCGTGGCCCGGGCACATACAGCAAGGTTGGCAGACGGTTGTGACCATCTGCAGGAGGGGCTGATTGACGTGAACCGTAAGGACCGGGGACGGGCGGTGGCCCGCCGGTACCGGATCGGGGAACGAAGAGAAGCCAGCACCATTCGGCAGGGCCTACGGACCCCGACCAGGCTAGGAGTCGCCGTAAAACCGGTCAAATCCGTTAGCCAAGGGAACCTCCGGGGTTTCCCAGCAGTCAAGACCCGATTGAAGGCAACAGCTCAAACCGTGAAGGGAAATACAGTCACTGCCAAGGCTACAGTTCCCGGGGCCAGAGCCTGTGGGCAAAAGGGGCTCCCTCAGCCTCCATCCAAGCTGGGGAGTGGGTTACCGGTGGGAAGCCACCAGAACCGAGAACATAACACAGGTGCAGGGAAAGGCAGTCACCACCAACTTACCGGGAGAAGAACCACCGCAGCCGTCTGTGGGACCCGTCCATCCAGCCGTTTGTTTTACCGGAGACTTTGCATTCATCATTGGCTGAGTGAGTACCACTGTGCCGTGCGGCACCGCGCTGCCCCCGCAACCCTGCACCTCACCAGGCCCCGTAACCCGCCTGCCATTCCTCCCTCACCGGGCCCCGAGACAACCAACCCCCCCTACCCACAGAGGGAAGAACAACATCCAAGCTGCTCCCTGTCATCGCTCCCGGGATCCCCGTCCAGAGCAGCGGTGGTGTCACAACCTCACCACAACCGTGGGTGGCGTCACGGACAATAAATCCCCAAAACCATTCCCCTTTCCACTCACGGGTGAGGAGCGCCGCTCGAGTCCCCAAGATCCGGCCCACCGCTCGAGCCACCGACCGAGCAGCAAGCGAAGCAGCAGCAGCGCCGGACCCGAGCGTGGAGAGCGCAGCGTCCCCTCCCTGCCCGCGACAATGGCATCCGACTATTCTCGCCTCTCACTACAATCCCTACATCTTCAAACTATATTTTTCTCTGAAATGGCACTTTTTGTTGAATGAGTTGTATTATTATTGTTTTATTACTTTGTTGTGTAGCGCCCCTGAAGCCACCAGGGTGCTACAAGGTTCTGCATCCCCACAAGGATGCAGGGCCTACCCCCTATGGCCCCAGGAGATCAGTGACGGTAACACCAAAAACCCAGGTAATCACAGTTTTTCCCCCAACAATCCCCCATATAACGGTACTTAGCAAGGGTCGGACCAATGGATGGCCGCCTAGAGGTGGAGATAGACCAGTCCACTAGTTGACCAGGTGGGAGGGGCAGACTGTGGAGAGTAGCCGGCAAGGAGTGAAGGTGGAAGCGAAGTGACATCCTGACTCAGGTTGACAGTAACCTGGTACGCAGGAGAGAAGAAGGTACCAGAGTACTAAACTGGTACTGGGACGAAGGGGACAGGAAGGTGAAACCAGCCGGCCTCGGGTAACCTGTTACCACCTACCAGCAGTGAGTAAAATCCAGTTGCACTCTACCTCTGTGTGGACTACCTTCTTCCGACGCCCATCACAACACCCATCCCCTGGGGGCCGGCCCTGCTTGCGGAGGGCCTACCATCCAGGCTACAATTAACACCAGCCCCAACAGTGACATTCTGCAGCGGTGGCTCCACATACATAGCCGCAACACCGCAAGTGGCGTCACATATGAACACTAACCTAAATCCCCTATAAATACACCCCATTACAAAAAGAGCCCAGGGCACAGAACTAGGCAACAGCCAACACCGTGACATTCCCAAGAGAGACACTGCCCGGGACCGAGTACCCCATATCCCTGGGCACGACAGTTGCATAGCTGTTATCAACTTTTTGTAATGAACATGACATCTTTCATAGATATAGGGCAGTCATGGCGAACCTTTTACAGGCCGAGTGCCCAAACTGTAGCCCTAAACCCAATTTTTTCTCCTAAGTGCCAACCAATCCTATTATGTAAATAATTGATTTTAATCTTACCTTTGCAGTCTTCTCTTCAGCAGGGAGCATCACGCTCATGCGTGCTTACCACACATTGAAGCTGAGCCCTTTCCAGACACAGCAGTTGATCTTTCTGGAAAAAATTGCAGCTTATTAGACAGAGATTTTAGCATGGAATGCAATCAGATGTCACCCTGCAATCCACATCTACATTTCAAAGTCTGAACATCTTGAAATCCCATAAAGACGTACGAGTTGCTCCCCTCCCCTTTCATTGTGTAGTTATGTCCCCTTCCTGGACCCCTTCCTGGTTAACATGTCCCCCATCCTGTTATATATTTCCTACATTCTGGTATATTTGTCCCCATCATGGCCCAATCCTGGTAAATATACCTCATCCTGGTAAATGTACCCAATCCTGACATATTGCCCATCCTTGTAAATGTCCCCCCATCCTGGCATGTACCCCATTCCTGGTAAATGTCCTCCATCCTGGTAAATGTTCCCAATCGTGGTAAATTTACCACCATCCAGGTAAATGTACCCCTTTCTAGCATGTACCCCTTCCTGGTAAATGTTCCTCTTCCTGGTAAATGTACCCTATCGTGGCATGTTTCCTCCATCCTGGCATGTATGCTTCCTCCATCCTGGCATGTATGTTTTGCCCATCCTGGCATGCATGTTTTCCCCATCCTACCATGTATGTTTCCCCATCCTGGCATGCATTGTTCCCCATCCTGGCATGCATGTTTCCTCCATCTTGGCATGTATGTTTTCCCCATCCTGGCATGCATGTTTCCTCCATCCTGGCATGTATGTTTCCTCCATCCTGGCATGCATGTTTCCCCCATCCTGGCATGCATGTTTCCTCATCCTGGCATGCATTGTTCCCCATCCTGGCATGCATGTTTCCTCCATCTTGGCATGTATGTTTTCCCCATCCTGGCATGCATGTTTCCTCCATCCTGGCATGTATGTTTCCTCCATGCTGGCATGCATGTTTCCCCCATCCTAGCATGCATGTTTCCCCCATCCTGGCATGCATGTTTCCCCATCCTGGCATGTATGTTTCCTCCATCCTGGCATGTATGTTTCCTCCAATCTTGGCATGCATGTTTCCTCCATCCTGGCATGCATGTTTCCTCCATCCTAGCATGCATTGTTCCCCATCCTGGCATGCATGTCATCCCCCCCCATGCTGGCATGTGTGTCCCCCCCATGCTGGCATGTGTGTTCCCCCCCATACTGGCATGTGTGCCCTCCCCTCCATGCTGGCATGTGCGTCCCCTCCATGCTGGCATGTGCGTTTTCCCCCATCCCATGCTGGCGCTGGCCCCCCCCATCCCCACCTTGGCACAGCTGCACGCGAGTTATAAAAAAAAAAAAGCAACACACAACTCACCTTCCTGCACACGCTCCCCCGCTGCGCGCCGCTGGGTCCTCAGTTCCCACGCGACCAGAAGACCTCATTACGCCGGCGCCGCTTGCTGACGGTCCTCCGTCTCCTAGGCAACACACCTGCAGCCTGGGAGAGGAGGAGTGTCAGAGCGAGGAGAAATGTCTCCTCTGCTCCAACACAGCTTTGACCTGCTGGCGCGACTGCACCAGCAGATCAAAGCGGCAGGATCAGGCGACAGCATGCGTGCCAGCAGAATGGTCTCTGTGTGCCCCTGGTGGCACGCGTGCCAGAGGTTCGCCATCACTGATATAGGGAATCATTATATTTCACAAAGGCATTTGGCAAAAGACACACATGCCACCAATCCATCATTTGAGTTTTTTTAAGTCCCTTTTCCTCCTGTCACATTCATTGCTAATTTTTGGGCCAAATTCTTCAAAATAGCATGCATGATTCATGAATTTTGGATCAAGTAAAAAATGGTCTATTTATTTATTTTAAGGTGTTTTTTGCCTCTTCATTTGCACTTAATTCTTCTTTTAAAGAGGATCGGTCACCAAATTTTTCATGATGAATGGGACACAGAATGTAATGGTTGCTGCAAAGTGGAATTAATTTTTTTTAATTTCCATTGAATAAATATTAGCAATCAAATTATTTGACACCTCATAAGCTAACTTTTTTTAATTTGACATAGGCGGTATCAGACAGTTTTCACTGGGGTCATGTACTTCTCTATAATGCTGACCAATCATAAGCAGGCAGCAACAATCAAAGAAAAAACACGCCCCCACCATAAGTTAGAGCAGGTTTCTCAGTGCCTGAGACCTATAATGACAGACAGCCTGATCTTCTGGTGTAAAGTCCTGCATTAGGCCTCCTTCACACGTCCGTGTTTCCGGTACGTGTGGTGTCTGTTTCCACACAGCCATGTCCCTGAGTATGGCACACCTTGTGCTTATTGATACTCCAGTAACATTGCAGCTCTGACATATGGCCAAACTGGTGGCAAATGACATCTTGACAGCTTCACGCTTGATTTACCTCAAATTCATGGACAGTTATTTTGCGCCTCTTTTGCCCAACACGCTTCTTGCGACCCTGTTGGCTATTTGCCATGAAACGCTTGATTGTTCGGTGATCATGCTTCAAAAGTTTGGCAATTTCAAGACTGCTGCATCCCTCTGCAAGACGTCTCACAATTTTGGACTTTTCAGAGCCCGTCAAATCTTTCTTCTGACCCATTTTGCCAAAGGAAAGGAAGTTGCCTAATAGTTAAGCACACCTTAGATAGGGTGTTGATGTCATTACACCACACCCCTCCTCATTACAGAGATGCACATCACCTGATTTACTTAATTTGTAGTTGGCTCTCAAGCCTATACAGCTTGGAGTAGGACAACATGTACAAAAAGTATCATGTGATCAAAATACTCATTTGCCTAATAATTCTGCACACAGTGTACATCTATGTGTGATGTGTTTGATCAATAATTGATAATCGATGATTGATAAGGCCTTGGACCTGGTCTTCGGGGACAGAAGATTTGAAAGGGGGGTTTTCTAGGTAACAGGTGCAGTGTTATAGAAAGAGGGTGAGAAAGCCCTGACTGTTACCTGGTACGGTTTTCTTGCTAAGCAGTGAGTTGAATGTTTGTACACTGACTCACTAGTCTTTTTTCGATGTTAATGTATTCTATTACCTAGGATTGCAAAGAATACATTAGGGAGAATCCTTAACCTTGGCCTTAATCAAAGTTATTGAGCTTTGGATGGACCGTCCTCATAAGGTGTATGTAGTGTGAACAGCTGGCGTATAGTGAGGGTGAGTGTAATTTCTTGTCACCTATGTGATACTGGTTTGGCATGTGCTCTGATTCTTCCTGGAAGCAAAAGTTTTCAGACTAGACATTCACGCTGGAGTAGAGGCAGATGAACCTGTTGTGTTGTGTTAAGCCTGCTTTACACGAGTCGATCTATCATGCGATAGCACGAGCAATCGTACCCGCCCCTGTCGTTTTTGCATCACGGGCAAATCGCTGCCCGTGGCGCACAAACTCGTTTAACCCCCATCACACGCACTTACCTTCCGGACGACCTCGCTGTGGATGACGAACTTTCACTTCCTGAAGTGGGAGGGACGTTCGGCGTCACAGCGACGTCACACGACAGCCGGCCAATAGAAGCGGAGGGGCGGAGATGAGCGGGATGTAAACATCCCGCCCACCTCCTTCCTTCCATTAACCCAGAGGGTGCCGTGGGACGCAGGTACGCTGTGTTGATCGTTCCCGGGTTGTCACACGGAGCAACGTGTGATTCCACGGAAACAATGAACAACCTATGAAAATAAACGATATTATGAAAGTTAACGACGAGTACACGACTCATGATTTGTGAGCGATACTGCGTCGCTCGGAGGTGTCACGCGAGACAACGTCGTGCGCTATGCTGGATGTGCGTCACGAAAACCGTGACCCCGATGACATATCGCACAATATATCGTCTCGTGTAAAGCCCGCATTATTGTTGTGCACTGACATAGAATCTAGACGTTTGTATATATAATATATGCAGTTTCTGGTGCAAAAGGACTTGAGAAATGATGAAATAGGGAAAAAATAAAAAAAAGAGAAATTTTAGTTTTCTATTTGAAGAAATCTGTAAGTGACAGAAGGTGAGACGCATGTTGAAAAAGAAAATGGAGAATTCTCACAAGGGGGGAGATTAGATAAGGAGAAAATGGAATGAGAAATGTGATAAAATGGCAGATATTTTATGTTGCTTAGATAATGGCACCTCAGGAAATGGCCTCGCCGAGGGCCATTATTAGAAGCAACGCCCTCCACCCTATAAGCTATCCCCATGGATTGGACTTGTGTACTGTCTGTGGAGCACTGTGTCCACGTAAGCCCACCCCGTTATTTCCTGTCCTGAATGTACAGTGCTGGCCAAAAGTATTGGCACCCCTGCAATTCTGTCAGATAATACTCAGTTTCTTCCTGAAAATGATTGCAATCACAAATTCTTTGGTATTATTATCTTCATTTAATTTGTCTTCAATGAAAAAAAAAAATTGTCATAAAGCCAAATTCGATATAATTCCACACCAAACATAAAAAAGGGGGTGGACAAAAGTATTGGCACTGTTTGAAAAATCATGTGATGCTTCTTAATTTGTGTAATTAACTGCACCTGTAACTTACCTGTGGCACCTAACAGGTGTTGGCAATAACTAAATCACACTTGCAACCAGTTGACATGGATTAAAGTTGACTCAACCTCTGTCCTGTGTCCTTGTGTGTACCACATTGAGCATGGAGAAAAGAAAGAAGACCAAAGAACTGTCTGAGGACTTGAGAATCCAAATTGTGAGGAAGCATGAGCAATCTCAAGGCTACAAGTCCATCTCCAAAGACCTGAAAGTTCCTGTGTCTACGGTGCACAGTGTAATCAAGAAGTTTAAAGCCCATGGCACTGTGGCTAACCTCCCTAGATGTGGAAGGAAAAGAAAAATTGACGAGAGATTTCAACGCAAGATTATGCGGATGGTGGATAAAGAACCTCGACTAACATCCAAACAAGTTCAAGCTGCCCTGCAGTCCGAGGGTACAACAGTGTCAACCCGTACTATCCATCGGCGTCTGAATGAAAAGGGACTGTATGGTAGGATACCCAGGAAGACCCCACTTCTTACCCCGAGACATAAAAAAGCCAGGCTGGAGTTTTGCCAAAACTTACCTGAGAAAGCCTAAAACGTTTTGGAAGAATGTTCTCTGGTCAGATGAGACAAAAGTAGAGCTTTTTGGGAAAAGCCATCAACATAGAGTTTACAGGAAAAAAAAAGAGGCATTCAAAGAAAAGAACACGGTCCCTACAGTCAAACATGGCGGAAGTTCCCTGATGTTTTGGGGTTGCTTTGCTACCTCTGGCACTGGACTGTTTGACTGTGTGCATGGCATTATGAAGTCTGAAGACTACCAACAAATTTTGCAGCATAATGTAGGGCCCAGTGTGAGAAAGCTGTGTCTCCCTCAGAGGTCATGGGTCTTCCAGCAGGACAATGACCCACAACACACTTCAAAAAGCACTAGAAAATGGTTTGAGAGAAAGCACTGGAGACTACTAAAGTGGCCAGCAATGAGTCCAGACCTGAATCCCATAGAGCACCTATGGAGAGATCTCAAAATGGCAGTTTGGAAAAGGCACCCTTCAAATCTCAGGGACCTGGAGCAGTTTACCAAAGAAGAATGGTCTAAAATTCCATCAGAGCATTGTAAGGAACTCATTGATGGTTACCGGAAGCGGTTGTTTGCAGTTATTTTGGCTAAAGGTTGTGCAACCAAGTATTAAGCGGGCTTTACACGCTGCGACATCGCTAGCATTTGCTGGCGATGTCGAGCGTGATAGCACTCGCTCCCGTTGTACGGCCGATATGTGGTGATCGCTGCCGTAGCGAACATTATCTCTACGGCAGCGTCACACGCACATACCTGCTCCGCGACGTCGTTCTGGCCGGCAAACCGCCTCCTTTCTAAGGGGGCGGTTCGTGAGGCGTCACAGCGATGTCACACGGCAGGTGTCCAATAGAAGCAGAGGGGCGGAGATGAGCGGGACGTAATATCCCGCCCACCTCCTTCCTTCCGTATTGCCGGTGGAGGCAGGTAAGGAGATGTTCGTCGCTCCTGCGGTGTCACACACAGTGATGTGTGGTGTCACAGGAACGAGGAACAACCTCGCTACTTACCAGACAACGATTTTTTGTTTCAGGACGACCTATCCGCGGCAAACGATTTTGACCGCTTTTGCGATCTTTTAAGGTCGCTCATAAATGTCACACACTGCGATATCATTAATGAAGCCGGATGTGCGTCACAAACACCGTGACCCCAATGATAATTAATTAACGATATCGTAGCGTGTAAAGCCCGCTTTAGGCTAAGGATGTCAATACTTTTGTCTGGCCCATTTTTGGAGCTTTGTGAGAAATGATCAATGATTTGATTTTTGTTTCATTCTCTTTTGTGTTTTTTCATTGCAAGCAAAATAAATGAAGATAATAATACCAAAGAATTTGTGATTGCAATCATTTTCAAGAAGAATCTGAGTATTCAGAATTGCAGGGGTGCCAATACTTTTGGCCAGCACTGTAGATTTCTTTCTGTCACTCTGTTTTGCCCAGCCCTGGGGTGGGATATGGTATGGGGATACTATGTCAGGGTCTGTTAGGAGATAGGGATACGCTGGAGGATAGGCCCTGATCACCATTAGGTCTACCGTTAGGATGAGGGAGAGCGCAGGGTCCCTAGTCACAGGGTCAGCACAGGGGTCCCTATATAATCCATATTCCCAGTGACAGATGGAATATCTTGTGAATGTAGATGGCACGCCCCATGTCCATCCCTCTCCGGCCTCTTCGGACGCCATTTTGGCCAACACCTACTTCCTCTTTCGGCGGCCATTTTATCCCAGTCACAACATAGTTCCTCTTTTGACGCCATTTTAGTCTGGGTGACACCCAGTTCCCTATTTTTGTTTTCAGCCGCCATCTTAGGACCCAAAGCCACTGCTCTGTTTATTGCTGGTGCAGCAGAGGCTGCAGAGGAGGGACCTGAAATCCACACTACGTTTTTGGTCATATATGCAGTTGTGCCCCATTGTGTTCCCACTAATGGACCTTAACAAAGGACATTGCTTATTGTCCTGTAAAAACTTTTGCCTTCACTTTTGCATATTTGTTTTTGCTGTACCTAGTATACAATTTATTAGATGACATCAATGGACTGCTCACTATTAGTCCTGGTGGACCGTGAATATTTTTTTGCCTATGGCAATTGATACTTAGCCTAGTTTTGAGATAATCTCGCTTGTATGTTATCCTGCCTGGAATCTTGCACAAGAGTTCCCTGATGTAGTCGGGGGGAGAATCGTGTGGTCCTCAGGGAATTTTGATCATCAGGAGTTGGCATATATTAAGGTTTTTGCTGGTAGCACCCAGTGATCTATCCTATACTTTTGTGTCTCAGCAGGGTCTCGCTTTGCTTAAGTCTATCCCTAACCAACTGTGTATTGTTTACTTCTTATATCCTCGTCCTTACGTGAAGGGGCGTCCTTATGTTGGGGGCTTTAACTATCTCTTTGGGGCTGCTCCGAGGCAAATAAGGATTTCTTTCTTCTTCTTTGAGGTTAGCTAGTTTCTTAGGTGGTGATAAGGTGTCCAGATAGAGTAGCCATGCTCCACCGCCATTTCTAGTTGTGTAAATATAGTCAGGGGGGTTCTACTTGCTAGTTACCAAACACTCTTGTGCTCTTTTTTCCAGGGGTCTTAGGGGATCTTAGTTTTCAGAATGTCAGTGTTCTCCTGACCCCAATTTACACCCTTTGCTCTTTGTTACAAACCCGGGTATGGTCCTTTGTATCAGGTCTCCGAGAGCCCATATGCAAACAAATACAGCAGGTAACTCCTGATTACAGAGTGGAGGACCAAGACACCCTCTTTCAAGTGGCAAGAGGTATGGAGATGAATCTAGCAGCTTACAAGAACACCCCCACATACAGATGTGCTGAATTCACAGTCACCTGAAGAGTACCATCACTTCATCTCCAGCCCTGAGCCTGCCTGACTACCAGAAGTCATTCTGCCTATTTGCCATGGAGGAGGACAGTGGCCCTTTGAATACTACTCAGCCAGATTAAACACCAACCTAAAGCACCAGTTGAAGATCACTGCTCCCTGACAAAGTCACCTTCTCCCTGTGTGCGGTCCTTAATCCTGCTACACTTCTCCCTCTTCCAAGGGGCAGTGTCCCACCTCTAACACCTTGGTGGAAGAGGTTGTCGACTTTGGCATAGCTGAGGTAGAAAACCTATGGATTCGATACAGTGACGGATACACCCTTGGAAGACCCTGACTCAACCCCTTTGCGGATGGATCAAGGTATGCAGATCAAGAAAGACGGTTCCACATGGGTACGGTGTTGGTAGCAGAAGACGTGCTGATAGAGCAGTCGCTACCCACATCCCTATCTGCAAAAGAAGCAAAGGTATGTGCTCTCACTGAAGCCTGAAAGATGGCAGCCAACATCTACTCTGTATGGAAGACAAGTGACTTGATCACCGCCAATGGAACTGTACGCCACCATGAGGCCATAGAAGAAGCTTTGCTATTGCCAGACAGAGTCGCGATGAGCAGGATTGAGGCCTACATTGGAGGAATCAAGGGAAGCAGTATGAAATGCCCTCGCTGACAGAACATCCAAAGAAGCTCCAAGACCACTTACCACAGAAACAGTAGGTCAATCTGTGCTTTTTAAATGACCCCGATGTGAAGAAGAAAGGAAAGATGGAAAGTCTTGAGAAAACATTGTCCTGGCCCTACAAGAACAAGTCTCAGAAGAAGAATAGGACTGAGATAGGGTGCAGCTGTGGGCTTCCGGAGACCATAGAAAGTGGCTAGTGGCCTGCTTTCATTGCCAGCCAAAGAGATATGACAGGCCTTAGACACAGAACTGATCCTACACACCCCATATCATCCACAGAATAGAGGGAGGGTTGGAAGGTTGGGGCAGTGTAGAAACCAAGGGCATGAGAGTCTTCGCCCTTGCATTGCTCAGTGTCAGACACACCCCAACAGGGACCACTCAGTTGAGACCCTATGAAATCCTGTTTAGAAGTACCCCATATGCTTTAACTAAACTTGTTGTTTGTTTAACTAAAACATTTGACTAATATACGTTCTTGAGTTTTCTCCTCCAGATCCAACCAGATCCAGATCTTTCTCTTTATCTCTCTCTTCCTCTCTCTTTCTCTCTGTCTCTCTCTCTTCCTTCCTGTCAAAGATCAATGCATCCCACTACAAAAGATATCGGACCTGGGACCAGAAGATGGCTGTCTTCCCTCTTCTACCCAATACTTTGTGCCAAGAAGATGATATGCAAGCCTGTGGACCAGAAGATGACTGTGCATCCTACCTTTGATGATGTACCACCATTACATCCTGAGGACTGAGGAATATGAGGCTCTGAGTGAAACCAGCCCTGATAAATATGAGCTGATGACAGGACTATCACCACTTTCCCTCCTTCCCAAATAACGTGTGCCAGCATGGAACATAGTCATGAGGACAGTCAAGAGGATATGGTCAGGATCTGACTTCCTATGGATAATCTGTTGGGTGGGGAGATTCATCCACAAGGTATGGGTCATCTTGTATGCGAGTGAGGTAACCATCGGCATTAGGACAGATCGAAAAAGTAGGGAAAGATTTTTGGCTATCTCCAAAGGGGGGAATGTTATGCACATGATTATCAACTGTTATGATTATTAAGAATTATATGAAGATATCAAAAAAACAGAATTTAAGATAGTGCTTGAACTGTGTACCACACCTATATCTGCATTCAGCAGCTATCATAAGACTCACCAGACAGTCTGGGACATTCATGTGACAAGTGAATCATGCTGAGTTAGCTTAATATGAATGAATAAACACGTATACAGTATACATAGATCACAGAATAAGCTCTTTTACGGTTTACCCAATAGGAGACGTGTTACGTATTCTTGGCTCCTAGCCAACTGGTTTCTTTAAATATATCTTGGCTTCCACAATAAAGTCAGTCATATCTTCTACCTCGATCGGTGTTCTATTTTTTACTGGTCCTGTGTGGATGAATACCATGCTAATGAAAAATGACTCATGATTTGGCTGCAGACGGGGTTAAGGTGTAGATGTAAAACTTTGATTGCATCACGTTAAATTATGGCCCCCTTAACACTAATACCACCAGCCCCAGTGGAGACATTGTGCAGTGGCGGCTCCCTACACTTAGCCACAACACCACAAGTGGCGTCACGAATAAACTTTATTCACCAATCCCCTGTAAATATCCCCATTACAAAAAGGGCACAGGGCAAGGAACCGTATAACAGCCACGATCGGGACATTCCCAAGGCGTACACTGCCCGGAACCGAGTACCCCATATCCCTGGGTGCTACAACCCTTTTTCCTGACGTCACTAACAGGATTGAACTGGACCCAGTCAAACCGGGTGACGTGTGCCTTAAAAACTGTGTTTTATGCACTGTACTTTATTACTTGAAAAACTGCCGCCATTTTGCTGTGAGAAATAACTGTGCCACAGCAGACCAAAATGAGCGAAAAAGAAAACTCTGCCCCCTGGGAGTATCCGGAATGTAAAACGAAACCGGAAGCAGGGAGCCTGGAGGAGCACCAGAATGCCTTTAGGACTGCAAAAAGCAACATGTCTGCACCAGGGGATCGTACCAGTGTCCCAGTTCAATCAGGGACCTGGACCGCAGAGAGGCTAGAGGCGGAGGTCCAGCGGCTATGCTGGACTCTGCGAGCGGAACACCTGCAGCGAGGCGAGGAGTGGAAGGCAGAGATGATGGAGGTGGTGGCAGCCATGCAGGCTCAAGAGAGTGGAGCACCGCTTTAGAAGGCTGCACCAATCCAGGTACCAGGATTCGTCCTCGACCAGGCCATGTCACCGTCAGAGCCAGAGAGACCAGAAGTGGTCGCATCACCTTCTCTGCTGGAGAAGGAGCAATCTTCGTCCTCTGATCCAGTGATGGCAGCCCAGGCGATGACATCATCGGGAGCTGCGGAGGAGGCCGCCACCAGTGCTGACGACTGTCCCCAGGTACTGTGCCCAGTCGCTGTCGGGGCTCCAACAGCAAGCTACCTTGAACAAGGTAGCAGTAAAGCAGTGGTCGTCACCTCGGAGTGGGCATGGGTGGAGGAGGACACCTGTGAAGGCTGCCAGGACATTATCACCCAGTTGGTCCGGAAGCAGGAGCAACGGATGGTGCGGCGGGCGCAGGCGGAGGCCAGAGACCTTCAGTAGAAGCAGCGCCTGCGGCTCGCCACCTGCTGCACCCGGGGCCTGATGTACCAGGGTGTTGTTGAGCGGTTCAGCATCAAATGGGGATGGGGGTTCATTGCAGAGCCCGGCCTGAAGGATGGAGTGTTCATCTCCCGCCGGGATGTGAGAACCCATTTCCCCAGAGAACACCCTGATCGGGACCTGCATGTGGGTGACAAGATTGCCTACACCCGGCTCTATGGAGAGTGGGGCTGGTATGACCTTGATGTGGAGGTTCTTGCTGAAAAGCCAGCCCCCGCTCCCACTTCAGCACCACTGCAGCAACAGTCCCTCAGCTGCCACCAGGAGGCAGTGCAGGTGCACGGGACCAGTGCACACAGACTCTAAGTGCTGATCCCAGCAGGCTAAGGGAACCTGATGGCTCCTACCCAGCACCCTGGTAGCCATGACCTGAATGCTACCAGTTAAATTGTTTACTGTTGACTGTTCCAGTTAATGTTGTGTGATGTAACATTGATTTAAATTGCCTACTGAAAATTGTTTGTTGTTTGAACATTGGACTGTTCCAGATTGCCAAGTTAACAGTTTTGAAATGCTTTGATAAAAATTGACCCAGGCTGCAGGACTGGCAGCAGCCAACACAAACTTGTGTATTGTAAAAAGTTGCACCAGTTGTGCCCTACCAGGGTACACCCATTCAGCGGACATTGCTGTGAGCACTGCCACCCGGGGAGGCCGGGTGCATGAAAGGTCTGCGGCAGAGGCGGCCGAGACCTGGTCACTAATGAAACCGGTGACCTGCCTCCTTAAAAGGGTTCTGGGACCAGGATCTTTGGGTGGTGGTTGCAGGGAGGGATACCCCAGGTTTGCAACATTTTTAAGTGATGAACCTCCCCTGCGTGGGATGAACCAGTTATGTTTTACTTGAAAATAAAAGAAAAAACGTGTAACCAGTTTTACCTTGCAGCCCGAGGACGTGCTGGAATTAACCAAGGGGGAATGTAGCGCCCCTGAAGCTATCAGGGTGCTACAAGGTTCTGCATCCCCACCAGAATGCAGGGCCAACCCCCTTAGGGACCCAGAACTCCAGTGCCGGTAACACCAAAAACTCAGGTAATCCCAGTTTTCCCCAACAATCCCCCATACAATGGTACTTAGCTAGGGCGGGACTAATGGATGGCCGCCTAGAGGTGGAGCCATTCCAGTCCACTAATTGACCAGGTGGGAGGGGCAGACTGTGGAGAGTAGTCAGAGTCTAGAGTTGACAGCAGAATTGTGAAGTTGTGACTGAGCAACGTCCTGACTCGGGTTAACGGTGACCTGGTACCCAGGAGAAGTGGTTGCCAGTGGAGTACTCCCGGAAGTACACACTGACAGGGTACAGGACCCTAGGACAGGAAAGAGCTTCAAGACGACCTGTTAACACCTGCACAGCAAAGGGGACCATCAAGGACCTTGCTGACCCTAAAGAATCCAAAGACTCACTAGCAAAGGGAGAACTGGGGACAGGACCAGAGACTTCAACCCCACAGGGTTTATGCTACCGTCAGGCGGACAGAAGTGAACAAACCACAGAACGGGGACTCCAGTGTTCCATACCACGGGGACCCACTTACCATAGACAGGTGCAGGTGAGGAAGGTACCAGAGAACCAGACTGGCACTGGGATAAAGGGGACCTGGAGGCGAAACCAGCCGGCCTCGGGCAACCAGTTACCATCTCAAATGAGTAAACCAGTTGTACTGAATACCTGTCTGGACTCCTTCTTCCGACGCCCACTGCACCATACACCCGCTGGGGTGATACCCTACTTGCGGAGGGACTACCATACTAGCTGCTAATACCACCAGCCCCAGTGGAGACATTCTGCAGCGGTGGCTCCCTACACTTAGCCGCAACACCGCAAGCGGTGTCACGAATAAACTTTATTCACCAATCTCCTGTAAATATCCCCATTGCAAAAAGGGCCCAGGGCACGGAACCGGGTAACGGCCACCATCGTGACATTCCCAAGACGTACACTGCCCAAAACTGCGTACCCCATATCCCTGGGTGCTACATATTCATATATGTCTGAGATGAAGATATCTTGCAACATATAATGTAAATAAGAGACTCACATGCATAATTTGTAAAGTGCCTTTATCACAAAAATTCAATTATACAATAAATTTCATATACTTGTAAAGACACAAATAAATGTTTATAGGTTTAAATAGGGAAGGATGGGAAATAGAGGGGGGATTTACGGATAATAAATGTTTGTAACTTTTGAAATATAAATATAGAAGTTGTAATGTTTTCAACTCAATAAAAAAATCTATCTGATTTTCTTAAAAAAAGTCAAGTTGAAGACCCTAATAGTAAGTAAGTAAAAGAAAATATTTGCATTGCGCTCCTCACTGGAGTCTGGCAGCCATCGCTCTCTGCAATCGCACTGGTCGCACATAGCTAAGGCCGGCCAGGAATGTAGCTGACGTCTTCATATCAGAATCATGAACTAACTTTTTGTTAAGCTGTTGAGGAAAAATATAAAATCAAGTAGGTATCCATGGACCACTCACAAGTTCAGTGGAAGGTAATGGGTATGGGTTGGGCAGGAAGAATGTGGTCTGGAAAAAGGGGAAGAGTTTCCTGCAGGGCGATAGTCAAAATTAAAGTTTGTTTTCTGTATTATTCTACATGGGTTAAAAGCTATATAGCACGCACTGTGAGCACTTGATAGACTAATAGCATACACTTCATTATGATTTTTGTGTTCACACTATAGTCAGTTGTGGCAGCTTTACACCACTCCATGTGATGCTTGGCATTGTGCTTGACCATGTAAGGCTTGCAGGCAACTGCTCGGCCATGAAATCCTTTACAATGAAGCTCCTAATAGTTTTTGTGCTAACATTACGTGGTCTCCCATTTTGTGGCTACGCTGGTGTAACTTCTAAACACAACCATTCTTCAATAATACCACTCAAAACATATCGTGGAATGTTTAGGAGGGAAGAAATTACAAAAACTCTCTTGTTGCAATGGTGGCATATTATTATAATACCACGATCAAATTCAGTGAGCTTTAGAGTGACCATTCTTCTGTTTCACACATGTTTGTAAAGGCAGACCACATGGCTATGTGCTTGATTTTATACACCTGTGGTGATGGGAATGAATGAAAAAGTTAAATTCAATTATTAAGAGATTTATCCCAATACCTAGCAGATGCCCAAAATACACTATAGTCTATATCTTCATTTTCATTCACATAGATCACAGAATAAGCTCTTTTACGGTTTACCTAATAGGAGACGTGTTACGTATTCTTGGCTCCTAGCCAACTGGTTTCTTTAAATATATCTTAGCTTCCACAATAAAGTCAGTCATATCTTCTACCTCGATCGGTGTTCTATTTTTTACTGGTCCTGTGTGGATGAATAGCATGCTAATGAAAAATGACTCATGATTTGGCTGCAGACGGGGTTAAGGTGTAGATGTAAAACTTTGATTACATGACGTTAAATTATGGCCCCCTTAACACTAATACCACCAGCCCCAGTGGAGACATTGTGCAGTGGCGGCTCCCTACACTTAGCCACAACACCACAAGTGGCGTCACGAATAAACTTTATTCACCAATCCTCTGTAAATATCCCCATTACAAAAAGGGCACAGGGCAAGGAACCGTATAACAGCCACGATCGGGACATTCCCAAGGCGTACACTGCCCGGAACCGAGTACCCCATATCCCTGGGTGCTACAACCCTTTTCCTGACGTCACTAACAGGATTGAACTGGACCCACTCAAACCGGGTGACGTGTGCCTTAAAAACTGTGTTTTATGCACTGTACTTTATTACCTGAAAAACCGCCGCCATTTTGCTGTGAGAAATAACTGTGCCACAGCAGACCAAAATGAGCGAAAAAGAAAACTCTGCCCCCTGGGAGTATCCGGAATGTAAAATGAACCCGGAAGCAGGGAGCCTGGAGGAGCACCAGAATGCCTTCAGGACTGCGAAAATCAACATGTCTGCACCAGGGGATCGTACCAGTGTCCCAGTTCAATCAGGGACCTGGACCGCAGAGAGGCTAGAGGCGGAGGTCCAGCGGCTATGCTGGACTCTGCGAGCGGAACACCTGCAGTGAGTTGAGGAGTGGAAGGCAGAGATGATGGAGGTGGTGGCAGCCATGCAGGCTCAAGAGAGTGGAGCACCGCTTGAGCAGGCTGCACCAATCCAGGTACCAGGATTCATACTCGACCAGGCCATGTCACCGTCAGAGCCAGAGAGACCAGAAGTGGTCGCATCACCTTCTCTGCTGGAGAAGGAGCAATCTTCGTCCTCTGATCCAGTGATGGCAGCCCAGGCGATGACATCATCAGGAGCTGCGGAAGAGGCCACCACCAGTGCTGACGACTGTCCCCAGGTACTGTGCTCAGTCGCTGTCAGGGCTCCGACAGCAAGCTACCTTGAACCAGGTAGTGGTAAAGCAGTGGTCGTCACCTCGGAGCGGGCATGGGTGGAGGAGGACACCTGTGAAGGCTGCCAGGACATTATCACCCAGTTGGCCCGGAAGCAGGAGCAACGGATGGTGCGGTGGGCACAGGTGGAGGCCAGAGACCTTCAGTAGAAGCAGCGCCTGCGGCTCGCCACCTGCTGCACCCGGGGCCTGGTGTACTAGGCACTAGGGTGTTGTTGAGCGGTTCAACATCAAATGGGGATGGGGGTTCATTGCAGAGCCCGGCCTGAAGGAGGGAGTGTTCATCTCCCGCCGGGATGTGAGAACCCATTTCCCCAGAGAACACCCTGATTGGGACCTGCATGTGGGTGACAAGATTGTCTACACCCGGCTCTATGGAGAGTGGGGCTGGTATGACCTTGATGTGGAGGTTCTTGCTGAAAAGCCAGCCCCCGCTCCCACTTCAGCACCACTGCAGCAACAGTCCAGGAGGCAGTGCAGGTGCACGGGACCAGTGCACACAGACTCTAAGTGCTGATCCCAGCAGGCCAAGTGAACCTGATGGCTCTTACCCAGCACCCTGGTAGCCATGACCTGAATGCTACCAGTTAAATTGTTTACTGTTGACTGTTCCAGTTAATGTTATGTGATGTAACATTGATTTAAATTGCCTACTGAAAATTGTTTGTTGTTTGAACATTGGACTGTTCCAGATTGCCAAGTTAACAGTTTTGAAATGCTTTGATAAAAATTGACCCAGGCTGCAGGACTGGCAGCAGCCAACATAAACTTGTGTATTGTAAAAAGTTGCACCAGTTGTGCCCCACCAGGGTACACCCATCCAGCGGACATTGCTGTGAGCACTGCCACCAGGGGAGGCCGGGTGCATGAAAGGTCTGCGGCAGAGGCGGCCGAGACCTGGTCACTAATGAAACCGGTGACCTGCCTCCTTAAAAGGGTTCTGGGACCAGGATCTTTGGGTGGTGGTTGCAGGGAGGGATACCCCAGGTTTGCAACATTTTTAAGTGATGAACCTCCCCTGCGTGGGATGAACCAGTTATGTTTTACTTGAAAATAAAAGAAAAAAAATGTGTAACCAGTTTTACCTTGCAGCCCGAGGACGTGCTGGAATTAACCAAGGGGGAATGTAGCGCCCCTGAAGCTATCAGGGTGCTCCAAGGTTCTGCATCCCCACCAGGATGCAGGGCAAACCCCCTTAGGGACCCAGAACTCCAGTGCCGGTAACACCAAAAACCCAGGTAATCCCAGTTTTCCCCAACAATCCCCCATACAACGGTACTTATCTAGGGCGGGACTAATGGATGGCCGCCTAGAGGTGGAGCCATTCCAGTCCACTAATTGACCAGGTGGGAGGGGCAGACTGTGGAGAGTAGTCAGAGTCTAGAGTTGACAGCAGAGGTGTGAAGGTGTGACTGAGCAACGTCCTGACTCGGGTTAACGGTGACCTGGTACCCAGGAGAAGTGGTTGCCAGTGGAGTACTCCCAGAACTACACACCGACAGGGTACAGGACCCTAGGACAGAAAAGAGCTTCAAGACGACTTGTTAACACCTCCACAGCAAAGGGGACCATCAAGGACCTTGCTGACCCTAAAGAATCCAAAGACTCACTAGCAAAGGGAGAACTGGGGACAGGACCAGAGACTTCAACCCCACAGGGTTCAGGCGGACAGGAGTGGACAAACCACAGAATGGGGACTCCAGTGTTCCATACCACGGGGACCCACTTACCAGAGACAGGTGCAGGTGAGGAAGGTACCAGAGAACCACACTGGCACTGGGATGAAGGGGACCTGGAGGCGAAACCAGCCGGCCTCGGGCAACCAGTTACCATCTCAAGTGAGTAAACCAGTTGTACTGAATACCTGTCTGGACTCCTTCTTCCGACGCCCACTGCACCATACACCCGCTGGGGTGATACCCTACTTGCGGAGGGACTACCATACTAGCTGCTAATACCACCAGCCCCAGTGGAGACATTCTGCAGCGGTGGCTCCCTACACTTAGCCGCAACACCGCAAGCGGTGTCACGAATAAACTTTATTCACCAATCTCCTGTAAATATCCCCATTACAAAAAGGGCCCAGGGCACGGAACCGGGTAACGGCCACCATCGTGACATTCCCAAGACGTACACTGCCCAAAACTGCGTACCCCATATCGCTGGGTGCTACATATTCATATATGTCTGAGATGAAGATATCTTGCAACATATAATGTAAATAAGAGACTCACATGCATAATTTGTAAACTGCCTTTATCACAAAAATTCAATTATACAATAAATATACTTGTAAAGACACAAATAAATATTTATAGGTTTAAATAGGGAAGGATGATAAATAGAGGGGGGATTTACGGATAATAAATGTTTGTAACTTTTGAAATATAAATATAGAAGTTGTAATATTTTCAACTCAATAAAAAAATCTATCTGATTTTCTTAAAAAAAGTCAAGTTGAAGACCATAATAGTAAGTAAGTAAAAGAAAATATTTGCATTGCGCTCCTCACTGGAGTCTGGCAGCCGTCGCTCTCTGCAATCGCACTGGTCGCACATAGCTAAGGCCGGCCAGGAATGTAGCTGACGTCTTCATATCAGAATCATGAACTAACTTTTTGTTAAGCTGTTGAGGAAAAATATAAAATCAAGTTGGTATCCATGGACCACTCACAAGTTCAGTGGAAGGTAATGGGTATGGGTTGGGCAGGAAGAATGTGGTCTGGAAAAAGGGGAAAAGTTGCCTGCAGGGCGATAGTCAAAATTAAAGTTTGTTTTCTGTATTATTCTACATGGGTTAAAAGCTATATAGCACGCACTGTGAGCACTTGATAGACTAATAGCATACACTTCATTTTGATTTTTGTGTTCACACTATAGTCAGTTGTGTTAGACAATGAGAAGGGAAGAGAGGAGGCACTGAAATATGCAAAATTAGTAATTTATTAAACATCAGAAAAAGTATAAATACTACAAGTAGAAAAAATCATCAATAAATAGTTATGATTTTTGCATGAAAATATGAGATAATAAGGCCACAGAGAGTGGATGGGAAAAATAAAATATGCAGGGAACACAATGATGAGCCTACAACCACCAAACCTGAACCATGCCAGAGGGACAGCTGGAGGACTAGTCGTGGATCGGAGAGGTGTATAATTGTCAAAGGGGTAAAGGGATAAAAAGTCCCTGAAAGGATAAGTTGGAACCTTTAAATGACAATAGTAACAAGTTTAGTAATATACACCACCGAGCCATAAACTAGCCCTGGAACCATTCAGATTTAAAAAATAGCCGTGGAACAAGGAGGTGAGGCTGCAATGAAAAAACTAAAGCAACCCACAAAAATTAAGTGAGAGCTGTTTCCAATGGGCATATATAGTCGTGGAGCACAAGAGTAAAGCTGTAATAGAATATAGATTACATGGAACATAACCGATCTACAAATGCCCATGAAAAGCACTCATGCCACCAGTTATATAGTCGTGGATTGAGAGGTGTGTGTGATCATGGAGCACAAAAGTAAAACTGTAGTAAAATTGTAAGTAGTATAGCCCCTAAAGAACACATTACCAATCAAATAGTCGTGGATTGAGAGGGTTGCAATAGTAAATTATATAGAATCTCGGCAGCCCACCAGGGAGTCTTATAGGAAGCCTTTTCTGGTATGAAAGTAAGTAAATGATAAAAGACAAAAGCGTCAGTGCCGAACACAACAGCAATTGAAAGTAACTACCCCACATGCATGAACCTGTGATGACAGGAAAAGCGCCTGAAGCGAAACGGTCGTTGAAGGAAGTTTTCTCTCCACCTTCCCGTCCAGCCATTTACTAGGTAACCTCTCTGGTATCTCTGCATCTATTCACCGCTTTTTTCTCTCCACCCCTCTGTCACTCTTTTTCTCCTTTCACGACTGCGCCACTGCCCAACGCAGCAGCATGTTACTTTTTCTTACCCCTGGCTTTTCCTGTCATCACAGGTTCATGCATGTGGGGTAGTTACTTTCAATTGCTGTTGTGTTCGGCACTGACGCTTTTGTCTTTTATCATTTACTTACTTTCATACCAGAAAAGGCTTCCTATAAGACTCCCTGGTGGGCTGCCGAGATTCTATATAATTTACTATTGCAACCCTCTCAATCCACGACTATTTGATTGGTAATGTGTTCTTTAGGGGCTATACTACTTACAATTTTACTACAGTTTTACTTTTGTGCTCCATGATCACACACACCTCTCAATCCACGACTATATAACTGGTGGCATGAGTGCTTTTCATGGGCATTTGTAGATCGGTTATGTTCCATGTAATCTATATTCTATTACAGCTTTACTCTTGTGCTCCACGACTATATATGCCCATTGGAAACAGCTCTCACTTAATTTTTGTGGGTTGCTTTAGTTTTTTCATTGCAGCCTCACCTCCTTGTTCCACGGCTATTTTTTAAATCTGAATGGTTCCAGGGCTAGTTTATGGCTCGGTGGTGTATATTACTAAACTTGTTACTATTGTCATTTAAAGGTTCCAACTTATCCTTTCAGGGACTTTTTATCCCTTTACCCCTTTGACAATTATACACCTCTCCGATCCACGACTAGTCCTCCAGCTGTCCCTCTGGCATGGTTCAGGTTTGGTGGTTGTAGGCTCATCATTGTGTTCCCTGCATATTTTATTTTTCCCATCCACTCTCTGTGGCCTTATTATCTCATATTTTCATGCAAAAATCATAACTATTTATTGATGATTTTTTCTACTTGTAGTATTTATACTTTTTCTGATGTTTAATAAATTACTAATTTTGCATATTTCAGTGCCTCCTCTCTTCCCTTCTCATTGTCTAACATGTTTTGTTTGGAAGTTGGCACCCTCCCTGAGGGAATTTTTTGTGTTTTTCCCTCAGAGTATTAACTAGCCATGAATTGCTTGTTTATCTATAGTCAGTTGTGGCAGCTTTACACCACTCCATGTGATGCTTGGCATTGTGCTTGACCATGTAAGGCTTGCAGGCAACTGCTCGGTCATGAAATCCTTTACAATGAAGCTCCTAATAGTTTTTGTGCTAACATTACGTGGTCTCCCATTTTGTGGCTACGCTGGTGTAACTTCTAAACACAACCATTCTTCAATAATACCACTCAAAACATATCGTGGAATGTTTAGGAGGGAAGAAATTTTGAAACCTCTCTTGTTGCAATGGTGGCATATTATTATAATACCACGATCAAATTCAGTGAGCTTTAGAGTGACCATTCTTCTGTTTCATACATGTTTGTAAAGGCAGACCACATGGCTATGTGCTTGATTTTATACACCTGTGGTGATGGGAATGAATGAAAAAGTTAAATTCAATTATTAAGAGATGTATCCCAATACCTAGCAGATGCCCAAAATACACTATAGTCTATATCTTCATTTTCATTCATATTGTCTGATTGAAGTTCCAGTTCTTTGCCATTAAATATATCATCATGTAGCGTATCTTGCATTTGTTTGGTTAAACCAACAATTGAGGAACCTCCATTGCCAGTGCAAAAATCTTGACCACATTCATTGCCAGTTTCTATTTGCTTGAAGCCTTTTTCAGACAATATTTTTGGAGATCCTTGTTCAATGTTTTCTAGTGTAGCACCATCATGTAGCAGAAGTTCATGATAATTCAGTGGATCATTTATAGAGAAACCACAACTTTGGCTCTCCACTGAATTGGATGCAATCTGGAGAAAAGGTAACTGATGACTAGACTTCTCAAAACTCACAGGACGCCAAGTTGGTTTATTTGCGTCATGAAATATTAGCTCGGTCTGTATGGACGTTTTATATTCATGTTCCTTTCTTGTTTTCTTGGGTAAATGGTGCATTTTTGGTTGCAGTAGCCCATAAGGGGAAGAAAAAATATCATCATCTGTTATGATATTATCAAACAGACTCTCAACTGTGCCAACCTCATCTGAGATACAAGACAGTGTATCCATACTTATTCCTATTTTAGAAATGGTATCTGGAACGAGATAAGCCTCTGCAACTCCTAGGAACGTGCTGCTATTTAGATGCCCATCTGGAAGCATAGAAAGGTTGGATGATAAGTTAATTACACTTTGTAAATTATTCATTTTTTCTTTCCCGACATCCTTTGATGGAGCATTCCTACGCTGAATGGCTGAATAAGTAAGATTTTTATGGGTTTGATTTTGTTTCTCTACTACAGCCTCTTGTGAGAAAATTGAAGTAGCAAGTTGTTGTGTGGCAGCTTCTATTACTGAGTATTTCCTGGTGAGAGATAAAATAACAAATAGTTTATTAGTAATTTGCCCTTGCACAAAATAAAATAACCTAAAGAGCTATTACCAACATGGCCAGTTATCACCTGTTCACAGGCTAGGTAATACATTGCTAATTAGTGGGGGTCCAATTCCCACTCATACTGTAAATAATTCCCTGAAGGACCCAGTATGTTTCAGCAGTGGCCATTCACACTTGACACTACTCCAATCATGGTTTAGCAAACTGCCATACCGCCGTACTCGGCTATCTCCCTCAGCCCTATAACCAGTGAATGGGGCTTTTCAGAGCTTATTTTCTGGATTGAAAGGTTTCCAGCAGTCAGACCCTCAGTTTTCAACAAGTCATCCACCATTTATTACTAATCTTGTCAATCACTTGTTGGAAACCTTTATATTTCAAAATGTTTATTGAACCTATACACGATACAAATAAAATACAAGCAAGAAATGACCGACAATAACAAAATAAGGAGCAACAAAGACTATGGTCAGAATATTTATCAGAACTGTCTAATGGTAATAAGATAACAACTGGAGAAATATAAGTCCAAGGCGCCAAAGTCAGGCTTTGTTGTATCTCAAAGTATGTAAGGATTTAACTCAAATGTATAAGTTGTAAAAAGCACTCCGATGACACAAAAGTCACTTTCCACTAGTAATTCTGGAAGTCAGCAACATATATGAAATACATTTCTGGGTACATTTTGGACATCAGATATAGGCCTATTTACTAATGCTTACCAAGGGAATCGGGTATTGAGACATGGGTAATTGTCTGTATAAAGAGGTAATAGAGGATCCAGAAGGCTTATAACCTGGGGTAGGATCATCAAATATCTAATAAACTTTCATCACAACCCCAAAAACGGCATGGTGAGATGCCACCAGCCTCTGAATAGTTAAATACCACCTCATTGAAGATTTTATAACTATTCACATCCAAAACTATATTGATACAAAAGTTTGGCTATAGGCTTTGCCAATCAATGCCCTGCTAATCTCGACAGGATAAATATTCCCTGAGGTCCTCTTCCCTTGCATACAAAGCATATAAAACAGTTAGTTTAAAGGAGACACAGATTATATTCTAGCTGGATATATTTACGGTTCCACTAAGGTTATTAAAACAAATTTACTCAAAAGTAATCTTAGTATTTAAAATCCCATATTTTTGTATAAGCAAACCTAAAAATGGATTTGGTTAAATCGAAAATATTCTGTAGAACCTTTACAAAGAACAGAGGAGAAAAATTCTTGAGATTATATACCTAGCCAATCAACATAACCTTGTATTTTGGATTAGCAGCTTCTTACCATCATCAGGTGGCGTTTGTGAATATCTGTGTCAGGCAACATTGTCATCTTGGTTGCCCTCACCGTCTGTTCCTGTTCACAAATTATTTAATAAATTACTTGTATTTCACCAAGTACTTTTTTCGGGCTTTTCTTTAGCAGTGGCCCTTTTTACCATTCTGTTTATCTGTGGGCAGATCACTGGAAATTTGGTTTGGTTGTTCAGATTAAGACCTTCCCTCTAAGGGAAGTTGTAGGTTTATATTTAAAGGAATCTGTCAGCAGGTTTTTGCTATGTAATCTAAGAGCAGCATGATGCAGGGGCTGAGACCTTCATTAATGAAATGTGTCACTTGCTGGTTTGCATGTTCTCATTTTGATACAATCATAGTTGTCTCTGCTGCAGATCTACCAGTTCTCTGAGTTATGTGCCCTGCATAACATCGGCCACACCACTGATTGGTGTACACAGAAAGCTGACAATCAGTGCTGAGGGTGTGGTTAGAATAGAAGGCATGAGACACCTATCATGAAGTGATTATATACTGCTGATAAAACACAGATATTATTGAAATGCAATTGAAATGCAACACAATATATTAAAGAACACATCACTGGACTCAGACTCTTAGCCCCTACATCATGCTGCTCTCAGATTACATAGCAAAAAAATTGCTGACAGATTACCTTTAAAATTCAATGTGCCAGTTAGTGCATAGCATGAATTGAGCTAAGCTGGGCAGTGTGATAATATTTTAATAGTGCGATACTCCCAGTCCCCCCAAGGGTCTTGGGGTAACAAGATAGATTAGGGAATCCTCTTCATTTAACCATTCCAAATTAATTTAAAACGTTGAGAGTGAAGTGAAGGTCTCAATTGGGAACTGAGATGAGTAGAGTCCTAAACAGATAGAATCAAGGCAAAAAGGTCACTGTTTTAGAATTAATCCTACCTAGTTAGGATATTTCATATGTGACTTACTGCTTGAGGTCTTCAACAACTTTCCTTATTAGAAGAGGATAATTAAATTTATGAGCCAAATGTTATGCACTTGTGAATTCCAACAAGGGTAAAAGTAGAAATAAAGCCTAGCTCCAAGCAACTGCACCCAACTGGTTCCTGTACAGCCTGTTAGCCCTAGTGGTTCTTGCGCAAGCTGGAATATCCCTAGCCACAATACTAGAGACCCACAACTTGGACATGGCTGCCTAAAAGGCTGTCAAGTTATTCTTCCTTAGGAACCAGAGGGAAGGCAGCTGTACACTATCACCCAGGATAGATGAAGCATGCAGAAATAAATAAGTATCCAAGATGTAAAAACATATAACACGTGCACAAGTGAAAAAATGTGTATTAGTAACTGTAAGTTAGGATAATCCTCTATAACCTAACTACCAAGAGGAGAAAGGAGTAGACAAAGTAAGTGAGACAGCAAAGAGAAAATACCTATCTGGTCTGTCTGACAGGCAATATCCTTAGAAGTGGGCCTGGACCTCCAGAGTAGCATCCACACAGGAATGTAGCCATCAGAGAAGGCAAGCATCAGGAAGGTATAAAAATCCCAATCCAAAAAGTGATAGGACAAAGTAAATGAGCAAATAATAAACACCTGATGACCGCAAACCAAAAAAAAAAAAAAAGCAAAGGTATAAGACAATCAGCACCTGGACAGGGATTGATCATGTTGTGGCTCAGAGAAGAAGAAACCCAACCACACAGGACAAGGTCACCGGTTCAAATCCTGAGGAATGAAACTGAATTTATGGAGGAAGGAATGTGGACCCCCAGGTATGGCAGAAATGAGGAGCCCCACTTGAAATATTAACCAATTTATCTGTAGAAATATGGAGGTTTCAGATTTAGTATTATTTACTTTAAGTCCAGAAAGTTCTGAAAATATCAAGAATCTTAAAAATGGAAGGGAGGTGAGCTTAGAGGTAATGAAACGTAGCACATCATCAGCAAGCAGGCATCTGGGAGGAATAAAATTAATTTATCCCTCACCTACTGTATCCTCACCAGCACCTGTAGGCTGTGAGCCCTCGCGGGCAGGGTCCTCTCTTCTCCTGTATTAGTTTGTGTCTTGCATTGTTCATGATTATTGTACTTGTTTTATTATGTACAGTATACCCCTTTTAATATGTAAAGCACCATGGAATAAATCGTGCTACAATAATAAATAATAAAATTATTAATAATTAATGCCCTTGTGGCAGAGTAGGACTGCACTAAAATTTTTGTTGCCCTTGTGCATAGTAGGACTGCACTAAAATTTTTGTTTTTGTTGTTCTCAGTGCAAAAGCCTCACTGTGTCAGAACACTATTAACCTGCATATTACCTCATATCTGCAGGTTACTAGAGGGTTTTTTTACATGACAGGTTCCCTTTAACAAATATTAGGTTTAGGGTCCCATTAAAGAAAGGTACACATTGTTGTGCATTAAGTACCGTACCTTCATTTTATAAGTATATTCTGTATAACAGTAATGCAGTCCAAATTTCATATATTCAATGTTTGCATACATCTTAGCGTATATATAGTGCTGCTTTATTCTTTTGTTTGTCTATTATGCAGTAAAAGCAGCTTGCACCTGCACACACTTTGTTTATTCTCTTGTGAGGTGCTGGTCAGTTTTTGTTTTTTTGTCAAACAATTGTGAAGCTCCCAACAGGAATAATTTGAGTCAAGCCAGACAATATTGAAGTGGATGATGCTTTAGGAAACTTGCCTGGCTTGGAAATCTTGGACCACAAAGGAGACAAAGGGGCAGCCGGTCTTTTGTCCGGAATTCTCAGCTCTGGGCTGTTAGGTAAAAGATTCAATTGATATATATATAAAAAAAAAGCCTCGCCCTCTGCTAGGCTAACTAATGAAAGGCTAGAGATTGTTTAGGTGTTGAAAATGTTGACTTCAATGTTGCCAGAGGCAATGAGGCAGAAGGCTTGACTAAATGAAGCAACACAGACTACACCAGAGGTGAGAACCCCAGCATCCTACAGGTCAGGTGAAGGTGAACTTTGATGGTCTGAGAGCTGTGCAGGTGGGGAACAATCATTCAACCCAGGGATAGCCAAAAGTTCCAGCATAACAGAGTTTATGATAGAGCTAAGTGATTAGAGGAGGAAGAATGTCATCTTAAAAAGCTCGCTGACTTACTTACAACCAGGTCTTTAACAGTGGCAAATTTCTTTTCAACTCCCCTCAGCCTTAGGCCTCTTTCACACGTCCGTATAAAACACACGTACCGCCCCCAGGCGAGCAGCTGGGCCGCTGCCGCCGCTCGGATCCGGATCCACGGTGGCTCGAGGGGTCTCCGGACCCGGGGGTCGCGCAGCCACTCGATTAAAAGAAGGGGGGAGATATGTACAGGGGGATTTTGGAAAGGTCGTGACGCCACCCACGGTGCGTGGTAATGTAGGAGACCACCACTGCTGTTGGTGTGGGAGCCCGGTCTCAGAATAACCACACCGACAGCTTGTAAACCAAAGTTCTGAGCACCACCATAGTCTGCGGTGAGCACGCCTGGATCCGTGCCCCTGGTGTTGTTGTTGGTCTGTGGCCCTATCCCTGGCACCTTAGTCTCGATTGGACCTGTCGGTATGAAACTCTCCGGATCCCGCTCACCCGTATGGCTAATGGAGTGAGCTTGATCTCAGGGTTCAAGCTTAGGATTTCTTTGGACTGTAGTGGGAAAGTCCTATCCCATCGGTGCACTAGTACCCCGATTTTGGAGCGGGTTGGGGATGACACTTGAAGTCTTCACCCCTGTCGGGTAAATTACTGGAATGCGTGAAGCTACTTTCCAGCCTAAGGTCCACGTTCCCCGTCATGCCTTAGCCCCTTCCCGGTGATAGCTCAAGGCCGCCAGCTGCCCTCCTCGGCAATCCGTGCCCCTTGACACTGTCTCCTGCGACCGGGTTCCAGCTCCTACCAGGCCCAGACCAACATCTGCCACCTAGTATACAGGAGCTCTCTTCCGTGGCCTCTCCTTACGAGAGCCACTTCACCTCCGTCCTTCACTCTCGACTCTCAACTCTCAACTGTCACTGTCCTCACTTTCTCCTCACCAACCCCCCATGTGGGCAGCCCTATTCCCTTCAGGCCCCCAATGGTGTGTCTGGTAGGTTCAAGTGACAAGTGTTCCTAGGATTTTAATTGGACTAGCTGTTAACAACATCGGAGGGCTGGGATCCGTTAACCAAGGAGGGTGGATACCGTGCGGGAGGGCAGATTGCACAATACCCTGTGACGACCCGATAGGCCAGGGCGTCACACACACACATCTTGCACGAACATGTAAAAGGTGCGTATGGCCCTTCATGTGCCGTGATTTTGGCACACGAATGCTCTCCGGGTGCTATCCGTGATAATACATGGAGAACAGGAACTTTATGCTCACCTGTCCTTGGTGCTGCTGTCTATGGTGCTGAAGTCTTCCACTCTGCAGTCTCTGGCCCTGCTGACTTCCTGATGCTGCTGCTTCTGGCCCAAAGTGCAGTGAATATGCAATGAGCATAATAAGCGGGAGTCGGAAGCAAGTGACAGCAGCGGCAGAGACAGAAGCGCTGGAGAAGTTTAGTATAGAAATTCACTTTATTTCACAAAAACGTGGTTTTCCCCGGTATGTGTCACACTGATGTCACACGGAGTACATCTGTGCGGTCCGTGTGACACCCGTGGTGCTGGAGAAAAACAGACATGTCTACGTGTGGAGGACACGGACACACATATGCTCCACACGGACAAACGGTCCATGTGAAAACACAGACGTGTGTGCAGACCCATTGATTTTAATGAATCTACTTGTGTCCTTGTCTCCGGTATGTGTGAAAACAGACGTCACATGTACCGGCCATACACCCGTGTGAAGGAGGCCTTAAGCCCGCTTTACATGCTTCAATATATCTCACAATCCGTCGTTGGGGTCAAGTTGTAAGTGACGCACATCCGGCATCGTTAGTGAGGTATCTGCGTGTGACACCTAAGTGCGATCAGGATTGAACGCAAAACCGTTGATCGCAAACACATCGTATCTTTGTCTAGAATTGAACGTTTTGTTGCATGAACCTAGTCAATTGTAAAGTGTGATATCCCTCATATGATTTTGATGTCTGAGGCTATGTGCGCAGGTGTGCGCTCTGCACCGCAGCTTAAAAAAGGTCCGCTTCAGAGCGCAGCTGAAAAGCTGCGTTCTGAAGCGCCTCACAATGTCTGTCATTCACTAATCTCTGTCAGTCGGTCACTATCTCTGTCCTTCTCTCTCTGTCAATGTCAGTCTATCCCTCTTACCCCCTCTCTCATACCGATCCCCGATCCCCGGCGCGGCGCTGCACGGCATTCACACTGCTCCGGTGGCTTTTACTATTTTGAAAAAGCCGGCTGCTCATTAAACAATCTCGTATTCACTGCTTTCCCCACCCACCGGCGCCTATGATTGGTTGCAGTGAGACACGCCCCCACGCTGAGTGACAGGTGTCTCACTGCACCCAATCACAGCAGCCGGTGGGCGTGTCTATACTGTGCAGTGAAATAAATAAATAATTAAAAAAACGGCGTGCGGTCCCCCCCAATTTTAAAACCAGCCAGATAAAGCCATACGGCTGAAGGCTGGTATTCTCAGGATGGGGAGCTCCACGTTATGGGGAGCCCCCCAGCCTAACAATATCAGTCAGCAGCCGCCCAGAATTGCCGCATACATTAGATGCAACAGTTCTGGGACTGTACCCGGCTCTTCCCGATTTGCCCTGGTGCGTTGGCAAATCGGGGTAATAAGGAGTTATTGGCAGCCCATAGCTGCCACTAAATCCTAGACTAACCATGTCAGGCGTCTCCCCGAGATACCTTCCATGATTAATCTGTAAGTGACAGTAAATAAACACACACACCCGAAAAAATCCTTTATTAGAAATAAAAAACACAAACATATACCCTGGTTCACCACTTTAATAAGCCTGAAAAAGCCCTCCATGTCCGGCGTAATTCAGGATGCTCCAGCGTCGCTTCCAGCTCTGCTGCATGGAGGTGACCGGAGCTGCAGAAGACACAGCTGCTCCTGTCACCTCCACGCAGCTAATGAAGGGAATAGCGTGATCAGCTGATCTGTCACTCAGGTTACCCGCTGTCACTGGATCCAGCGGTGGCCGCGGGTAACCTCAGTGACAGCTGAGCTGATCGTCCTATTGCCTTCATTAGCTGCGTGGAGGTGACAGGAGTGGCTGTGTCTTCTGCAGCTCCGGTCACCTCCATGCAGCACAGCTGGAAGCGACGCTGGAGCATCCTGATTTACGCCGGACATGGAGGGCTTTTTCGAGCTTATTAAAGTGGTGAACCAGGGTATATGTTTGTGTTTTTTATTTCTAATAAAGGATTTTTTCGGGTGTGTGTGTTTATTTACTGTCACTTACAGATTAATCATAGAAGGTATCTCGGGGAGATGCCTGACATGATTAATCTAGGATTTAGTGGCAGCTATGGGCTGTCAATAACTCCTTATTACCCCGATTTGCCAACGCACCAGGGCAAATCGGGAAGAGCCGGGTACAGTCCCAGAACTGTTGCATCTAATGTATGCGGCAATTCTGGGCGGCTGCTGACTGATATTGTTAGGCTGGGGGGCTCCCCATAACGTGGAGCTCCCCATCCTGAGAATACCAGCCTTCAGCCGTATGGCTTTATCTGGCTGGTTTTAAAATTGGGGGGGACCGCACGCCGTTTTTTTAATTATTTATTTATTTCACTGCACAGTATAGACACGCCCACCGGCTGCTGTGATTGGGTGCAGTGAGACACCTGTCACTCAGCGTGGGGGCGTGTCTCACTGCAACCAATCATAGGCGCCGGTGGGCGGGGAAAGCAGGGAATACGAGATTGTTTAATGAGCGGCCGGCTTTTTCAAAATAGTGAAAGCCGCCGGAGCAGTGTGAATGCCGTGCAGCGCCACGCCGGAGATCGGGGATCAGTGAGTATATGAGAGAGGGCTGCTAACTTTAGTCACAGGTGACCGCTAATCAGGACGCGACACAGACAGAGCCGCAGCATGACAATGAAGTCGGGTGAAGTTAACCCGAGTTCATTCTGATCGTGCGGCTCTTTCTGTGTCTGCTGTCATATGCCATTCAGCTCTGCTACATGGCTGTCTGTGTCTGCTGTCATCTGCCATTCAGCTCTGCTACATGGCTATCTGTGTCTGCTGTCAGCGGCCATGTAGCAGAGCTGAATGGCAGATGACATAGTAAAAACGCATCCCTACACATTACACACGCTTGGCAAGTCAATAAATAAAAAAAAAAAAAAAAAGGGTGCCCAATGCATACGTCACAGAACACATGATCTAAAGGATCGCACACAAAATTGATCAATTTAACATAGACTACTAACGCACGTGTGACAGCAAATGAACGACCTACGTGCAATCTCATAAGATCCCGTATGCAACTTGGGCGCGTCACATCTCAAATGCGATTGTACAACTAATTGCAACGTGTAAAGCAGGCTTTAGAGTAATCGCTGATGAAGGGCGCTGAGCAGCTAGTTTACATGTCCAAGTGTCAGGCCACATGCTGCTCAAATAGATTCAAGGAGGACACCCCAAATAATAATTATTGTGTCATAAACTTATTAAATCCCAAGAAGATCAAGAAAAACTGAGGCAGAGCCTCCACATTATTATGGCTGAAATGGAGTCTGCAGCAAAAAAGAAAGTTAGAAAGTGAAAAAACGGTTATAATAATGAATGCTGTCAATAATGGAAATGTCTGGATACATGACACCAGCAGGTATTAAAAAACTGAACTCACATGCTAAAATAAAATACATCACAATATTCCCACAATGGAACGAAATATTGAGCTCCATCATAACAAGACACAAGATGTGAATAATATGTAAGAATAAAAACATGCATGTAGCAATCCATTAACTATAGAGAAGTATGTCACACATGTGTAAGCAATGAAAGACAGAACAGTATACAGTATCCGGTAGCTGTGTTACCATAACCTAATAAGCAGAGATGAGCAAAGAAATTTAAGAGGACTTGAATCATACTCGAAAATGAAGATTTTCTTGTAATTTCCTTCCGAGTGGATTGTCCAAACTTGCGAGTGCTACACACCATTTTTCTGAACAAAAAATGTTAAAAACAAAAAGTATAATCACCTCTTGGGCCCCTCTGTTTCTCACCTCCACCTGTCCAGTCCTCTTTGAATCTTTGGATCGATATCAGCGGCACTGAAATCCCCAGGATCAAAACATTGTATCTACTCCAAATTGGTATCAATAAAACTGTTCACTCATGATGATGCAACTAAACAAGCCCTCACTTATCTCAAGCAATGGAGAAAGAAAAATGTTATGGGCCGTGCAAAATGGTGACAAACTTAATATTTTTTTACAAATTTCAATTGCTTATGAATAAAGAGTCTGTTCTCCTCTGAAACGCGTTAAGCGTATTTATACTCTGCACTTGGTCAGATTTTCATTTTATGAATCTTGAATAAAGAAAATACTTTTACTACATCGGTGCTGGATTCTCTCTCCTCCCTTGTTCCTCTTGATGGTACTGATTACTCAGCTTTATTTTAAGCAAGACAGCCCAAAAAGAGACAAAAAATACAGCAATACAAAAATATGTTAAAAAAACGCAGTGTAACGCACTGAAAAAATACAAGTAATCTAATTTACATATTAGGTGCAGAAATGCTGCGGTATTAAAAACTCACCAAAAACTCATCGTGGGCACAAAGCATTAGTTGTTAGTAGACTGCTTACATTTATTTATGGCTAGACAATACACTAATATTTGGTATTAATATTCACCTGAAAATTTGGTTTTGTAGGAATCGTCGGTGATTCACTTTCCTTTTGGTTGGTCTGCTCTTTTTTGGCCTTTGTAGGGTGCGCATAATATGGGTGGATGCCACTGTAACAAATGTGAAGAGATCACGGCCACATTCATAGTACCCCATTTCTGAATGTGGGTAAAGGTTGAATGCAAATTGTGCCGTCCTGTGATGCATTATGATTTGCAGTTTGACAAGGGATCTGAAAATACAAAATAGATGCAAAATAACTTAGGGAGAATTACATTACTTTTTTATTTTATTAAATAAATTCAATAAATATTCCTTATTTGCCATATTCACTAAATTCAATAGTTGGTTTCTACAATTATATACCGTACTAATTTATCATGAAAGGAAATTTTATAAACGTTGTATGATGTTGTACGATGGTGACCTACAGCTATTTTTTCAATGTTAAATTCACTCGCCTACCACTGAGAATAGCAACTTTTCTCTGAATGTTTTGTAAAGAAACTCTGCCAGGTTTTCGCTATGTAATCTAAATCCAGCATGCTGTAAGAGTTAACATGCAGATTACAGCCATCCTCTTATCTCAAAGTGTGTTTTTGTTTATCTGCAATGTTAGTTTAAGCCTCTTAGCTTTATCATTGGTGGGTCTGAGCAGCACTGAGCTGTTGTCCGACTCTGCCCCTCTCTGTGATTAGGAGCACCTGTCTATGGAAATGTACGCAGAAAACCCAGTGAGGGTGGGGACAGCTCCCAGAGCTACATGTTAAAAATAATATCTTTCACTGTGTCAAAACAGCTGCACCCACTAATCTAAGTCAGAGGTCCCCAACTCCAGTCCTCAAGGCCCACCAACAGTGCAGGTTTTTGGGATTTCCTTAGTATTGCACAGGTGTTAATGTAATTACCTGCCCAGGTGCTGGTTCCAACAGCAGTGCAATGCTCAGGAAATCCTGAAAACATGCACTGTTGGTGGGCCTTGAGGACTGGAGTTGGGGAACCCTGATCTAAGTGATACATTGCTGGATTCAGAATCTCTCTACCTACATTATGCTGCTCTCAGGTGAGCTAACAAACACCTGCTAACAGATTCCCTTTAAGTATCATGATTCATAAATGCAGCTTAGACCTAGTTGTAAATCTCATCATATCCACTTTCTTGCTCACACCTCAATATTATTGAGAGCAGCATAAAACCCCAAAGAGTCACAATTGTTTGCACAAAAAACATTGTTCCCCAAAATGCCATTAATAAATGTTTATAAACCACTAAGTATCTTCTAGGGCTCTTCATCCCCCTGTCCCACTGGCCATATGATCCTCTGATGTAAGAGGGTGCAGGAGATGCTGGATCCTAACAGACTCAGATTTTGCTGGCCCCAGTTACAGAGAAATTTGACAATAGTAAAAATATATTTCAAGTTTGAAATGCCCCCAAAGGTTTTTTATGACCAAACACCAGTCCAAATTGCTATGTATTAGGCCATGTGCACACGTTGAGTATTTGGTGAGTTTTTTACCTAAGTATTTAGAAGCCAAAACCAGGAGTGGAACAATCAGAGGAAAAGTATAATAGAAACACGGGCACCACTTCTGTATTTTTTACCCACTCCGAGTTTTGACCTACAAATACTGAGGTAAAATACTTACCAAATAGTGAACATGTGAGCATGGCCTTACCATAAAGCAAAACATATTATACAAAATAATAATTACTATGGAAAAGGGAATGCAACTTAGAATCTATTTGAGTAGTCTTTTGGGTTTATAAATACTAAAAATAAAAACATTTTGAAAAACAGACACACATTTCTTTTTTTACTTTACATTTAGGCTATGTGCGCACGTTGCGTACTGGCCCTGCAGAAATTTCTGCAGCGATTTGAACAGCACACATGAGCTTCAAATCGCGGCAGAAACAAAAGACGATTTCATGTGCTCTGCATGTAGCCCCTCCCAGCCCCTGCCATAGACAGAGCAGGGACTTCATGCAGAGCACACGGAAGAAGTGACAAGTCACTTCTTAGAACGCGCTCTTTGGGCAGCAGCCGAAGCGCTGCACTCTAATACGCCACGTGCGCACGGCTCCTGCACAATCCCCATAGATTGTGCAGGGGACGCAGGACACATGCAGTTACGCTGCGGTGCAGATCGCAGTGTAACTGCATGCAATTACGCAACGTGCGCACATAGCCTTAATATCGTAAGAAAAAAAAATCAAGAATATAAAAATTACATAAAAATTAGGCACCATGTATTACGATAAAAAGATGCAAAAATCATTTGACTATCTGAATGAGAAGGAATTTTAGAGCATGTAAAAAAATGGAGGAAAATGGTTAAAGCATCATCACGAAATTTCTTGACTTTGCAGCCTCTGATGCAGATTCCATTAAATATAACAGTAAATTAGAGGTGCATGGATCACAATCTTCAGTCAGAACTACTCTGCAATCTGCTATGTACAGTGATATATGGTATATGTAGCGTTTCCAGCTACATGTCAGGCAAAGTATTGTAACCCTCAATGTCTGGTTCTTGGTACTATATATCCCACTTGTGTAATTATCCATGTCATGCTTCATTCCAGTGTCCATTTTTCATATACAGTACAGACCAAAAGTTTGGACACACCTTCTGATTCAAAGAGTTTTCTTTATTTTCATTACTCTGAAAATTGTAGATTCACATTGAAGGCATCAAAACTATGAATTAACACATGTGGAATGAAATACTTAACAAAAAAGTGTGAAACAACTGAAAATATGTCTTATATTTTAGGTTCTTCAAAGTAGTCACCTTTTGCTTTGATTACTGCTTTGCACACTCTTGGCATTCTATTGATGAGCTTCAAGAGATAGTCACCGGAAATGGTCTTCCAACAGTCTTGAAGGAGTTCCCAGAGATGCTTAGCACTTGTTGGTCCTTTTGCCTTCACTCTGCGGTCCAGCTCACCCCAAACCATCTCGATTGGGTTCAGGTCTGGTGGCTGTGGAGGCCAGGTCATCTGGCGTAGCACCCCATCACTCTCCTTCTTAGTCAAATAGCCCTTACACAGCCTGGAAGTGTGTTTGGGGTCATTATCCTGTTGAAAAATAAATGATGGTCCAACTAAACGCAAACCGGATGGAATAGCATGCCGCTGCAAGATGCTGTGGTAGCCATGCTGGTTCAGTATGCCTTCAATTTTGAATAAATCCCCAACAGTGTCACCAGCAAAGCACCCCCAAACCATCACACCTCCTCCTCCATGCTTCACGGTGGGAACCAGGCATGTAGAGTCCATCCGTTCACCTTTTCTGCGTCGCACAAAGACACGGTGGTTGGATCCAAAGATCTCAAATTTGGACTCTTCAGACCAAAGCACAGGTTTCCACTGGTCTAATATCCATTCCTTGTGTTCTTTAGCCTAAACAAGTCTCTTCCGCTTATTACCTGTCCTTAGCAGTGTTTTCCTAGCAGCTATTTTTCCATGAAGGCCTGCTGCACAAAGTCTCCTCTTAACAATTGTTCTAGAGATGTGTCTGCTGCTAGAACTCTGTGTGGCATTGACCTGGTCTCTAATCTGAGCTGCTGTTTACCTGCAATTTCTGAGGCTGGTGACTCGGATAAACTTATCCTCCGCAGTAGAGGTGACTCTTGGTCTTCCTTTCCTGGGTCAGTCCTCATGTGAGCCAGTTTCTTTGTAGCGTTTGATGGTTTTTGCCACTGCACTTGGGGACACTTTCAAAGGTTTCCCAATTTTTCTGACTGACTGACCTTCATTTCTTAAAGTAATGATGGCCACTTGTTTTTCTTTACTTAGCTGCTTTTTTCTTTCCATAATACAAATTCTAACAGTCTATTCAGTAGGACAATAAGCTGTGTATCCACCAGAATTCTGTACAACACAACTGATGGTCCCACTTATTAAACCTGACAGGGCACACCTGTGAAGTGAAAACCATTTCCGGTGACTACCTCTTGAGGCTCATCAAGAGAATGCCAAGAGTGTGCAAAGTAGTAATGAAAGCAAAAGGTGGCTACTTTGAAGAACCTAGAATATAAGACATATTTTCAGTTGTTTCTCACTTTTTTGCTAAATATTTCATTCCACATGTGTTAATTCATAGTTTTGATGCCTTCAATGTGAATCTAAAATTTTCAGAGGCATGAAAATAAAGAAAACTCTTTGAATGAGAAGGTGTGTCCAAACGTTTGGTCTGTACTGTATGTGTTTTTCATGAATAGAAAGCATACTCATTATATATTGTTGTGCTATTCGTATGTCCATGTTTTCTGTGGACTGAGTGGATTGAAAAATATTAAAAAGACATTTCTGTCTTTGATCCGATCCACGGATCAAAATTACCCATACAAGTCTACGGGTCTATGACAATCCATGACAGCTCAGAGATGGCATCAGTGTGTAATCTGTGTGCTGTCTGTCACATAGCAATGTGTAAGGCTGCATGCCCATGATCAGTGTTTGCAGCGTTTTGAATGCAGGGTCTTTGCTGCATCCAAAATGCTACATTGTACAGTGCAAACACAATGGATGTGACTTCTAGAAATCCCGTGCTCACTATGCTTGTTTTTCCCACAGCAAAAACTGACCTGCGATGTGGCTTTCCAAGCCGCAGCATGCCAATTGTTTGCTGCGAAGATGCAAGCGTTCTCCACAGGGAGAACACAGTGAGAGACCGCAGATGCCAGAGCCCAGATCATGGGTATGGGCAGCTGCGGTCTCCTGCGTTCTCCTGCAGTGGAGACTTGCGGCACTGCAGGTCAGGATCCGCCGCATCCAGGGCACAGCAGGTCCTGATCGTGGGCACGTACCCGAAGAGAAACTTTGCCAAGGATTTATTTTTTCAGCAGTGAAAATCACTAACATCAACAAGAACATCAACATAACAACACATCAAACATTGATGGTAAATACTGACACAAGGACTAAACACTGATGAAACTGTGCGCCAAGACACTGATGAAACTGTGCTTCAAGACACTGAAGAAACTGTGCTCCAAGACACTATTGAAACTGTGCTCCAAGACACTGATGAAACTGCCCAAAGACACTGATGAAACTGTGCTCTAAGACACTGATGAAACTGTGATCAAAGACATTGATGAAACTGTGCTCCAAGACACTGATGAAACTGTGCTCCAAGACACTGATGAAACTGTGTTCCAAGATGCTGATGAAACTGTGCTCCAAGACACTGATGAAACTATGCTCCAAGACACTAATGAAACTGTGCTCTAAGACACTGATGAAACTGTGATCAAAGACATTGATGAAACTGTGCTCCAAGACACTGATGAAACTGTGTTCCAAGATGCTGATGAAACTGTGCTCCAAGACACTGATGAAACTGTGCTCCAAGACACTGATGAAACTGTGTTCCAAGATGCTGATGAAACTGTGCTCCAAGACACTGATGAAACTGTGCTCCAAGACACTGATGAAACTGTGTTCCAAGATGCTGATGAAACTGTGCTCCAAGACACTGATGAAACTGTGCTCCAAGACACAAATGATACTTTGCTCAAGACAAAAATCAAACTGCTTTAAGAGACAGATGAAACTGTGCTCCAAGACACTGATGAAACTTTGCTCCAAGACACAAATGATACTTTGCTCCAAGACACAAATGAAACTGTTTAAGAGACTGATGAAACTGTGCTCCAAGGCACTGATGAAACTGTGCTCCAAGACACAAATGATACTTTGCTACAAGACACTGATGAAACTGTGATCCAATACATTGATGAAACTGTGCTCCAAGACACTGATGAAACTGTATTCCAAGACACCGATAAAACTGTGCTCCAAGACACTGATGAAACTGTGCTCCAAGACACTGATGAAACTGTGCTCCAAGACACTGATGAAACTGTGCTCCCAGACACTGATGAAACTGTGCTCCAAGATACTGATGAAACGATGCTCCTAGTCACAAATGATACTTTGCTCCAAGACACTGATGAAACTGCGCTCCAAGACACAAATGAAACTGTGCTGCAAGACACTAATGAAACTGTGCTTCAAGACACTGATGAAACTGTGCTCCAAGACACAAATGATACTTTGCTACAAGACACTGATGAAAATTTGCTCCAAGACACTGAAAAAACTGTGCTCTAAGACCCTAAGGAAACTGTGCTCCAAGACACTAATCAAACTGTGCTCCAAGACACTGATGATACTTTGCTCCAAGACACTGATGAAACTGTGCTGCAAGACACTTATGAAACTGTGTTCCAAGACACTGATGAAACTGTACTGCAAGGCACTGATGAAACTGTGCTCCAAGACACTCATGAAACAGTGTTCCAAGACTCTGATGAAACTGTGCTCCAAGACACAAATGATACTTTGCTCCAAGACACTGATGAAACTTTGCTCCAAGACACTGATAAAACTGTGCTCCGAGACATTAATGAAACTGTGCTCCAAGACACTGATGAAACTGTGCTCCAAGACACAAATGATACTTTGCTCCAAGACACTGATGAAACTTTGCTCCAAGACACTGATAAAACTGTGATCCAAGACAATTAATGAAACTGTGCTACAAGACACTGATGAAACTGTGTTCCAAGACACTGATGAAACTGTGTTCCAAAACACTGATCAAACTGTGCTCCAAGACATTAATGAAACTGTGCTCCAAGACACTGATGAAACTGTGTTCCAAGACTCTGATGAAACTGTGCTCCAAGACACAAATGATACTTTGCTCCAAGACACTGATGAAACTGTGCTCCAAGACACTATTGAAACTGTGCTCCAAGACACTGATGAAACTGTGCTCCAAGACACTGATGAAACTGTGCTCCAAGAAACTGGTGAAACTATGCTCCAAGACACTAATGAAACTGTGCTCTAAGCAACTGATGAAACTGTGATCAAAGACATTAATGAAACTGTGTTCCAAGATGCTGAAGAAACTGTGCTCCAAGACACAAATGATACTTTGCTCCAAGACACAAATGAAACTGCTTTAAGAGACTGATGAAACTGTGATCCAAGGCACTGATGAAACTGTGCTCCAAGACACAAATGATACTTTGCTACAAGACACTGATGAAACATTGCTCCCAGACACTGATGAAACTTTGCTCCCAGACACTGATAAAACTGTGATCCAATACATTGATGAAACTGTGCTCCAAGACACTGAAAAAACTGTGCTCCAAGACACTGATGAAACTGTGCTCCAAGACACTGATGAAACTGTGCTCCAAGATACTGATGAAACGATGCTCCTAATCACAAATGAAACTTTGCTCCAAGACACTGATGAAACTGCGCTCCAAGACACAAATGAAACTGTACTGCAAGACACTAATGAAACTGTGCTTCAAGACACTGATGAAACTGTGCTCCAAGACGCTGATAAAACTGTGCTCCAAGACACAAATGATACTTTGCTACAAGACACTAATGAAAATTTGCTCCAAGACACAAATGAAACTGTGCTCCAAGACACTGATAAAACTGTGATCCAAGACATTGATGAAACTGTGCTCCAAGACACTAATGAAACTGTGCTCTAAGACACTGATGAAACTGTGCTCTAAGACACTAATGAAACTGTGCTCCAAGACACTGATGAAACTGTGCTCTAAGACACTAATGAAACTGTGCTCTAAGACACTGATGAAACTGTGCTCTAAGACACTAATGAAACTGTGCTCTAAGACACTGATGAAACTGTGCTCTAAGACACTAATGAAACTGTGCTCTAAGACACTGATGAAACTGTGATCCAAGACATTGATGAAAGTGTGTTCCAAGACACTGATGAAACTGTGCTCCAAGACACTGATGAAACTGTGCTCCAAAACACTGATGAAACTGTGCTCCAAGACACTGATGAAACTGTGCTCCAAGATACTGATGAAACGATGCTCCTAGTCACAAATGATACTTTGCTCCAAGACACAAATGAAACTGTGCTGCAAGACACTAATGAAACTGTGCTTCAAGACACTGATGAAACTGTGCTCCAAGACACTAATGAAACTGTGCTCCAAGACTCTGATGAAACTGTGCTCCAAGGCACTGATGAAACTGTGCTCCAAGACACAAATGATACTTTGCTACAAGACACTGATGAAACTTTGCTCCCAGACACTGATGAAACTTTGCTCCCAGACACTGATAAAACTGTGATCCAATACATTGATGAAACTGTGCTCCAAGACACTGATAAAACTGTGCTCCAAGACACTGATGAAACTGTGCTCCAAGACACTGATGAAACTGTGCTCCAAGATACTGATGAAACGATGCTCCTAGTCACAAATGATACTTTGCTCCAAGACACTGATGAAACTGCGCTCCAAGACACAAATGAAACTGTACTGCAAGACACTATTGAAACTGTGCTTCAAGACACTGATGAAACTGTGCTCCAAGACGCTGATAAAACTGTGCTCCAAGACACAAATGATACTTTGCTACAAGACACTAATGAAAATTTGCTCCAAGACACAAATGAAACTGTGCTCTAAGACACTGATGAAACTTTGCTCCAAGACACTGATAAAACTGTGATCCAAGACATTGATGAAACTGTGCTCCAAGACACTAATGAAACTGTGCTCTAAGACACTGATGAAACTGTGCTCTAAGACACTGATGAAACTGTGCTCTAAGACACTAATGAAACTGTGCTCTAAGACACTGATGAAACTGTGATCCAAGACATTGATGAAAGTGTGTTCCAAGACACTGATGAAACTGTGCTCCAAGACACTGATGAAACTGTGCTCCAAAACACTGATGAAACTGTGCTCCAAGACACTGATGAAACTGCGCTCCAAGATACTGATGAAACGATGCTCCTAGTCACTAATGATACTTTGCTCCAAGACACAAATGAAACTGTGCTGCAAGACACTAATGAAACTGTGCTTCAAGACACTGATGAAACTGTGCTCCAAGACACTAATGAAACTGTGCTCCAAGACACAAATGATACTTTGCTCCAAGACACTGATGAAACTTTGCTCCAAGACACTGATCAAACTGTGCTCCAAAACACTGATCAAACTGTGGTCCAAGACATTAATGAAACTGTGCTCCAAGACACTAATGAAACTGTGCTCTAAGACACTGATGAAACTGTGCTCTAAGACACTAATGAAACTGTGCTCTAAGACACTAATGAAACCATACCTCCCAACTTTTAAAGAAGGAAAAGAGGGACAAAGTTTGCCGCGGCAAATTTTTAGGCCACGCCCCCTAACCACACCCATTTCACAGTCACGCCCATATCCACTCCCCATCCACACCCATTCAGCACAAACACGCAGGCAGCCGGCGGGCCTCCAGCACGGACACGCAGGCAGCCGGCGGGCCTCCAGCACGGACACGCAGGCAGCCGGCGGGCCTCCAGCACGGACACGCAGGCAGCCGGCGGGCCTCCAGCACGGACACGCAGGCAGCCGGCGGGCCTCCAGCACGGACACGCAGGCAGCCGGCGGGCCTCCAGCACGGACACGCAGGCAGCCGACGGGCCTCCAGCACGGACACGCAGGCAGCCGGCGGGCCTCCAGCACGGACACGCAGGCAGCCACAGTGAGGCGGCCGGTCGCCCGCACAGTGAGGCGGCCGGTCGCCTTCACAGACAGGCAGCCGGCCGCCTTCACAGACAGGCGGCGGGCCGCCCGCACAGAGAGGCGGCCAGCCGCCCGCACAGAGAGGCGGCCGGCTGCCCGCACAATGAGGCGGCGGGCCGCCCGCACAGACAGGCGGCGGGGGGCGCCCGCACAGACAGGCGGCAGGGGGGCGCCCGCACAGACAGGCGGCAGGGGGGCGCCCGCACAGACAGGCGGCAGGGGGGCGCCCGCACAGACAGGCGGCAGGGGGGCGCCCGCACAGACAGGCGGCGGGGGGCGCCCGCACAGACAGGCGGCGGGTGGCGCCCGCACAGACAGGCGGCAGGGGGGCGCCCGCACAGACAGGTGGCGGGCCGACCGCACAGACAGGCGGCCGGCCGACCGCACAGACAGGCGGCCGGCCGACCGCACAGACAGGCTCCGGCCGGGGGTGAGGGGGGAGGGAGGGAAATCAGCGCTGGGGAGATTAGTTTACTGTACCAGCAGCAGCACAGGCAGCGCTCCTCTCTATGCCACGTCTACTAGGATGGTAGGAGGGAAAAGCAGGGAGGCGGAGAGAGAGTGGGTGGGCGGAGCCCGGGAGCCGGCCGTCCCGCCCGTGGCAACGGGACAAACAACGTAAAGCGTGAAAGTCCCGCTGTATCCGGGACGGTTGGGAGGTATGCAGCATGTTAGAATGTGTACATAAGATCCCGCTGGTGGTGGCCGCAGCTTATAGGCCCCAAATCTGGTGACAGGTTCCCTTTAAAGTGAACCTGTCAGGTGCAATATGCACTCAGAGCCAGGAGCAGTTCTGGGCACATATTGCTAATCCCTGCCTAACCGTCCCTGTATACACTAGCATAGATAAAGAGATCAAGAACAAATATTTTTAAAGATCTTATATCTTATGCTAATGAGCGCGGGGACTAGTCCGAAGGGCGTTACTTCACTTGGCTAGTCGGCTCGCATAGCATGTTAGCATGTTATTACGCCCCTGTGTGAGTACTAATACGCTATGTGAGCCGACTAGCCAAGTGAAGTAACGCCCTTGGGACTAGTCCCCGCGCTAATTAGCATAAGATATAAGCTCTTTAAAAATACTTTTTCTATAGATGCCTTTATCTATGCTAGTGTATACAGGGACAGTTAGGGAGGGATTAGCAATATACACCCAGAACTGCTCCTGGCTCTGAGTGCAGATTGCACCTGATAGGTTCCCTTTAAAGGGAAACTGTCACCAGAAATTTAGCAAAAAAAATAAAAGATTCCCCTCTGCAGCTCCTGGGATGAATTCTGGAAAGGTTCCTGTTGTTATTGTGCCCACTTTGAGACCTAAAAAAATACTTTATGAAGTCTTACCTTTTTGTATGCAAATCTGTTTTTATGGTCACGGGGGCGGGCTGCCTGGCGTCCGTTATTCCCCCTCCTGCCGCTGTACGCCGTCCCCCATTGCTCATTTCCATACATGAGGACGCCTTCCTCATGTAACTGTCCTCCTGAAGTTTTGTGCATGCCCAGTGCCACTCTCGCGGGACTGAGCACTGTGCAAAGTGTGAACGCTTTTGAGGTGATTGCGCAGGCGCGAGATTATGGGCGGCGCTGTGATTGTCATCAGCAGCGTCATCCAAGTACCTGCCCATAATCTTGTGCCCGCGCTTCTCACTCTGCCTCCACTGTTATGCGCAAGCACTGTCCATATGAACCACGTTACCTATTACCATGGGCGCGAGATTATGGGCGGCGCTGTGATTGTCATCAGCAGCGTCATCCAAGTACCCACCCATAATCTCGTGCCCGCGCTTCTCACTCTGCCTCCACCGTTATGCGCAAGCACTGTCCATATGAACCATGTTACCTATTACCGTGGGCGCGAGATTATGGGCGGCGCTGTGATTGTCATCAGCAAAGTCATCCAAGTACCCGCCCATAATCTCGTGCAAGCGGTAATAGGTAACATGGTTCATATGGCCAGCACTTGCGCATAACGGTGGAGTCAGAGGGAAAAGTGCGGGCACGAGATTATGGGCGGGTACTTGGTTAACGCTGTTGATGACAATCACAGCGCCGCCCATAATCTCGTGCCTGCGCAATCACCTGAAAAAGCGTTCACATGCGCAAATCTTCGGGAGGACAGTTACATGAGGAAGGCGTTCTTGTGTATGTAAATGAGCAATGGGGGACTGCGTAAAGCGGCAGGAGGGGGAATAACGGACGCCAGACAGCCCGCCCCCGTGACCATAAAAACACATTTGCATACAAAAAGGTAAGACTTCATAAAGTATTTTTGTAGGTCTCAAAGGGGGCACAATAACAACAGGAACCTTTCTAGAAGCAGCCCAGGAGCTGCAGAGGGGAATCTATTACTTTTATTGTGAAATTTCTGCTGACATGTTCCCTTTAACTGGTAGGGGAGCCAGGATAAAGCAGAGCTGAAGTTGTTGGGAAGCTAGGACCCAGCAGCTCTACAGGCAGGAGACCACTGATCGGTAAGCTAATAGAAGCCTGCAGATGTCACTCTGCATAGGTTATTACTGGCCAGTGCTATCTGCAGGAGAGAGAAGTGCTGATTGCACGGTCTCCTCAGCGTCCTGACTCCCCGTGTATCTGCAGCAGTGAGAAGCCGCACAGGGGGAGTCAGAGAACAGCTGCAGAGAAACGCAGGCTCCAGGACTGGGGGGGTCGGCTCTGGGGGAGGGGGGGTCGCTCTGCTGCAGGGGGATCGCTCTGCTGCAGGGGGTGATTCATACCTCAGCAGCAGTCACAGGAGTAGGTGCGCGGTCGGCTCTGTAATGAATAGAAGGGAGAAACAGCGAGGCGGGGCTACAGTGGGTGGGTGGAGCCCGGGATAAACAGCCTCACGGGCGGGACCCGGGATCAAAGGCTCAGAAGAGGGACTGTCCCGCTGTATCCGGGACGGTTGGGAGGTATGATGAAACTGTGCTCCAAGACACTAATAAAACTGTGCTCCAAGACTCTGATGAAACTGTGCTCCAAGGCACTGATGAAACTGTGCTCCAAGACACTAATGAAACTGTGCTCCAAGACACAAATGATACTTTGCTCCAAGACACTGATGAAACTTTGCTCCAAGACACTGATCAAACTGTGCTCCAAAACACTGATCAAACTGTGCTCCAAGACATTAATGAAACTGTGCTCTAAGACACTGATGAAACTGTGCTCTAAGACACTAATGAAACGGTGCTCTAAGACACTGATGAAACTGTGATCCAAGACACTAATGAAACTGTGCTCCAAGACACTGATGAAACTGTGCTCCAAGATACTGATGAAACGATGCTCCTAGTCACAAATGATACTTTGCTCCAAGACACTGATGAAACTGCGCTCCAAGACACAAATGAAACTGTGCTGCAAGACACTAATGAAACTGTGCTTCAAGACACTGATGAAACTGTGCTCCAAGACACTGATGAAACTGTGCTCCAAGACACAAATGTTACTTTGCTACAAGACACTGATGAAAATTTGCTCCAAGACACTGATAAAACTGTGCTCTAAAACCCTGAAGAAATTGTGCTCCAAGACACTGTTGAAACCATGCTCCAAGACATTGGTAAAACTGTGCTCTAAGGCCCTAAGGAAACTGTGCTCCAAGATACTGATCAAACTGTGCTCCAAGACACTGATGATACTTTGCTCCAAGACACTGATGAAACTGCTCTAAGAGACTGATGAAACTTTGCTCCAAGACACAAATGAAACTGTGCTGCAAGACACTTATGAAACTGTGCTCTAAGACACTAATGAAACTGTGCTCTAAGACACTGATGAAAATGTACTCCAAGGCACTGATGAAACTGTGCTCCAAGACACTAATGAAACTGTGCTCCAAGACACAAATGATACTTTGCTCCAGAAAACTGATGAAACTTTGCTCCAAGACACTGATAAAACTGTGCTCCAAGACACTGATCAAACTGTGCTCCAAAATACTGATCAAACTTTACTCCAAGACATTAATGAAACTGTGCTCCAAGACACTGATGAAACTTTGCTCCAAGACACTGATGAAACTGTGCTCCAAGACACTGATCAAACTTTGCTCCAAGACATTAATGAAACTGTGCTCCAAGACACTGATGAAACTTTGTTCCAAGGCTCTGATGAAACTTTGCTCCAAGACACTGATCAAACTGTGCTCCAAAACACTGATCAAACTGTGCTCCAAGACATTAATGAAACTGTGCTCCAAGACACTGATGAAACTGTGTTCCAAGACTCTGATGAAACTGTGCTCCAAGACACAAATGATACTTTGCTCCAAGACACTGATGAAACTGTGCTTCAAGACACTGAAGAAACTGTGCTCCAAGACACTATTGAAACTGTGCTCCAAGACACTGATGAAACTTTGCTCCAAGACACTGATGAAACTTTGCTCCAAGACACTGATCAAACTGTGCTCCAAAACACTGATCAAACTGTGCTCCAAGACATTAATGAAACTGTGCTCCAAGACACTAATGAAGCTGTGCTCTAAGACACTGATGAAATTGTGCTCTAAGACACTAATGAAACTGTGCTCCAAGACACTGATGAAACTGTGCTCCAAGATACTGATGAAACGATGCTCCTAGTCACAAATGATACTTTGCTCCAAGACACAAATGAAACTGTGCTGCAAGACACTAATGAAACTGTGCTTCAAGACACTGATGAAACTGTGTTCTAAGACTCTGATGAAACTGTGCTCCAAGACACAAATGATACTTTGCTCCAAGACACTGATGAAACTGTGTTCCAAGACTCTGATGAAACTGTGCTCCAAGACACAAATGATACTTTGCTCCAAGACACTGATGAAACTGTGCTTCAAGACACTGAAGAAACTGTGCTCCAAGACACTATTGAAACTGTGCTCCAAGACACTGATGAAACTTTGCTCCAAGACACTGATGAAACTTTGCTCCAAGACACTGATCAAACTGTGCTCCAAAACACTGATCAAACTGTGCTCCAAGACATTAATGAAACTGTGCTCCAAGACACTAATGAAGCTGTGCTCTAAGACACTGATGAAATTGTGCTCTAAGACACTAATGAAACTGTGCTCCAAGACACTGATGAAACTGTGCTCCAAGATACTGATGAAACGATGCTCCTAGTCACAAATGATACTTTGCTCCAAGACACAAATGATACTTTGCTCCAAGACACTGATAAAACTGTGCTCCAAGACACTGATCAAACTGTGCTCCAAAATACTGATCAAACTGTGCTCCAAGACATTAATGAAATTGTGCTCCAAGACACAAATGATACTTTGCTCCAAGACACTGATAAAACTGTGCTCCAAGACACTGATCAAACTGTGCTCCAAAACACTGATCAAACTGTGCTCCAAGACATTAATGAAACTGTGCTCCAAGACACTGATGAAACTGTGCTCCAAGACTCTGATGAAACTTTGCTCCAAGACACTAATGATACTTTGCTCCAAGATACTGATGAAACTGTGCTTCAAGACACTGAAGAAACTGTGCTCCAAGACACTATTGAAACTGTGCTCCAAGACACTGATGAAACTTTGCTCCAAGACACTGATGAAACTTTGCTCCAAGACACTGATAAAACTGTGCTCCAAGACACTGATCAAACTGTGCTCCAAAACACTGATCAAACTGTGCTCCAAGACATTAATGAAACTGTGCTCCAAGACTCTAATGAAGCTGTGCTCTAAGACACTGATGAAATTGTGCTCTAAGACACTAATGAAACTGTGATCCAAGACACTGATGAAACTGAGCTCCAAGACACTGATGAAACTGTGCTCCAAGACACTGATGAAACTGTGCTCCAAGATACTGATGAAATGATGCTCCTAGTCACAAATGATACTTTGCTCCAAGACACAAATGAAACTGTGCTGCAAGACACTAATGAAACTGTGCTTCAAGACACTGATGAAACTGTGCTCCAAGACACTGATGAAACTGTGCTCCAAGACACAAATGATACTTTGCTACAAGACACTGATGAAAATTTGCTCCAAGACACTTATAAAACTGTGCTCTAAGACCCTGATGAAATTGTGCTCCAAGACACTGTTGAAACTATGCTCCAAGACATTGATAAAACTGTGCTCTAAGACCCTAAGGAAACTGTGCTACAAGACACTGATCAAACTGTGCTCCAAGACACTGATGATACTTTGCTCCAAGGCACTGATGAAACTGCTCTAAGAGACTGATGAAACTTTGCTCCAAGACACAAATAAAACTGTGCTGCAAGACACTTATGAAACTGTGTTCCAAGACACTGATGAAACTGTACTCCAAGACACTAATGAAACTGTGTTCCAAGACTCTGATGAAACTTTGCTCCAAGACACTGATAAAACTGTGCTCCAAGACACTGATCAAACTGTGCTCCAAAACACTGATCAAACTGTGCTCCAAGACATTAATGAAACTGTGCTCCAAGACACTGATGAAACTTTGCTCCAAGACACTGATGAAACTATGCTCCAAGACACTGATCAAACTGTGCTCCAAAACACTGATCAAACTTTGCTCCAAGACATTAATGAAACTGTGTTCCAAGACACTGATGAAACTGTGTTCCAAGACTCTGATGAAACTTTGCTCCAAGACACTGATAAAACTGTGCTCCAAGACACTGATCAAACTGTGCTCCAAAACACTGATCAAACTGTGCTCCAAGACATTAATGAAACTGTGCTCCAAGACTCTAATGAAGCTGTGCTCTAAGACACTGATGAAATTGTGCTCTAAGACACTAATGAAACTGTGATCCAAGACACTGATGAAACTGAGCTCCAAGACACTGATGAAACTGTGCTCCAAGACACTGATGAAACTGTGCTCCAAGATACTGATGAAATGATGCTCCTAGTCACAAATGATACTTTGCTCCAAGACACAAATGAAACTGTGCTGCAAGACACTAATGAAACTGTGCTTCAAGACACTGATGAAACTGTGCTCCAAGACACTGATGAAACTGTGCTCCAAGACACAAATGATACTTTGCTACAAGACACTGATGAAAATTTGCTCCAAGACACTTATAAAACTGTGCTCTAAGACCCTGATGAAATTGTGCTCCAAGACACTGTTGAAACTATGCTCCAAGACATTGATAAAACTGTGCTCTAAGACCCTAAGGAAACTGTGCTACAAGACACTGATCAAACTGTGCTCCAAGACACTGATGATACTTTGCTCCAAGGCACTGATGAAACTGCTCTAAGAGACTGATGAAACTTTGCTCCAAGACACAAATAAAACTGTGCTGCAAGACACTTATGAAACTGTGTTCCAAGACACTGATGAAACTGTACTCCAAGACACTAATGAAACTGTGTTCCAAGACTCTGATGAAACTTTGCTCCAAGACACTGATAAAACTGTGCTCCAAGACATTAATGAAACTGTGCTCCAAGACACTGATGAAACTTTGCTCCAAGACACTGATCAAACTGTGCTCCAAGACACTGATCAAACTGTGCTCCAAAACACTGATCAAACTGTGCTCCAAGACATTAATGAAACTGTGCTCCAAGACACTGATGAAACTTTGCTCCAAGACACTGATGAAACTATGCTCCAAGACACTGATCAAACTGTGCTCCAAAACACTGATCAAACTTTGCTCCAAGACATTAATGAAACTGTGTTCCAAGACACTGATGAAACTGTGTTCCAAGACTCTGATGAAACTTTGCTCCAAGACACTGATAAAACTGTGCTCCAAGACACTGATCAAACTGTGCTCCAAAACACTGATCAAACTGTGCTCCAAGACATTAATGAAACTGTGCTCCAAGACTCTAATGAAGCTGTGCTCTAAGACACTGATGAAATTGTGCTCTAAGACACTAATGAAACTGTGATCCAAGACACTGATGAAACTGAGCTCCAAGACACTGATGAAACTGTGCTCCAAGACACTGATGAAACTGTGCTCCAAGATACTGATGAAATGATGCTCCTAGTCACAAATGATACTTTGCTCCAAGACACAAATGAAACTGTGCTGCAAGACACTAATGAAACTGTGCTTCAAGACACTGATGAAACTGTGCTCCAAGACACTGATGAAACTGTGCTCCAAGACACAAATGATACTTTGCTACAAGACACTGATGAAAATTTGCTCCAAGACACTTATAAAACTGTGCTCTAAGACCCTGATGAAATTGTGCTCCAAGACACTGTTGAAACTATGCTCCAAGACATTGATAAAACTGTGCTCTAAGACCCTAAGGAAACTGTGCTACAAGACACTGATCAAACTGTGCTCCAAGACACTGATGATACTTTGCTCCAAGGCACTGATGAAACTGCTCTAAGAGACTGATGAAACTTTGCTCCAAGACACAAATAAAACTGTGCTGCAAGACACTGATGAAACTGTACTCCAAGACACTAATGAAACTGTGTTCCAAGACTCTGATGAAACTTTGCTCCAAGACACTGATAAAACTGTGCTCCAAGACACTGATCAAACTGTGCTCCAAAACACTGATCAAACTGTGCTCCAAGACATTAATGAAACTGTGCTCCAAGACACTGATGAAACTTTGCTCCAAGACACTGATGAAACTATGCTCCAAGACACTGATCAAACTGTGCTCCAAAACACTGATCAAACTTTGCTCCAAGACATTAATGAAACTGTGTTCCAAGACACTGATGAAACTGTGTTCCAAGACTCTGATGAAACTTTGCTCCAAGACACTGATAAAACTGTGCTCCAAGACACTGATCAAACTGTGCTCCAAAACACTGATCAAACTGTGCTCCAAGACATTAATGAAACTGTGCTCCAAGACTCTAATGAAGCTGTGCTCTAAGACACTGATGAAATTGTGCTCTAAGACACTAATGAAACTGTGATCCAAGACACTGATGAAACTGAGCTCCAAGACACTGATGAAACTGTGCTCCAAGACACTGATGAAACTGTGCTCCAAGATACTGATGAAATGATGCTCCTAGTCACAAATGATACTTTGCTCCAAGACACAAATGAAACTGTGCTGCAAGACACTAATGAAACTGTGCTTCAAGACACTGATGAAACTGTGCTCCAAGACACTGATGAAACTGTGCTCCAAGACACAAATGATACTTTGCTACAAGACACTGATGAAAATTTGCTCCAAGACACTTATAAAACTGTGCTCTAAGACCCTGATGAAATTGTGCTCCAAGACACTGTTGAAACTATGCTCCAAGACATTGATAAAACTGTGCTCTAAGACCCTAAGGAAACTGTGCTACAAGACACTGATCAAACTGTGCTCCAAGACACTGATGATACTTTGCTCCAAGGCACTGATGAAACTGCTCTAAGAGACTGATGAAACTTTGCTCCAAGACACAAATAAAACTGTGCTGCAAGACACTGATGAAACTGTACTCCAAGACACTAATGAAACTGTGTTCCAAGACTCTGATGAAACTTTGCTCCAAGACACTGATAAAACTGTGCTCCAAGACACTGATCAAACTGTGCTCCAAAACACTGATCAAACTGTGCTCCAAGACATTAATGAAACTGTGCTCCAAGACACTGATGAAACTTTGCTCCAAGACACTGATGAAACTATGCTCCAAGACACTGATCAAACTGTGCTCCAAAACACTGATCAAACTTTGCTCCAAGACATTAATGAAACTGTGTTCCAAGACACTGATGAAACTGTGTTCCAAGACTCTGATGAAACTGTGCTCCAAGACACTGATGAAACTGTGCTCTAAGACACTGATGCTGATGAAACTGTGATCAAAGACATTGATGAAACTGTGCTCCAAGACACTGATGAAACTGTGTTTCAAGATGCTGATGAAACTGTGCTCCAAGACACTGATGAAACTTTGCTCCAAGATACAAATGAAACTGCTTTAAGAGACTGATGAAACTGTGCTCCAAGACACTGATGAAACTGTGCTCTAAGACACTAATGAAACTGTGCTCTAAGACACTGATGAAACTGTGTTCCAAGACTCTGATGAAACTGTGCTCCAAGACACAAATGATACTTTGCTCCAAGACACTGATGAAACTGTGCTCCAAAACACTATTGAAACTGTGCTCCAAGACACTCATGAAACTGTGCTCCAAGACATTGATGAAAGTGTGTACCAAGACACTGATGAAACTGTGTTCCAAGATTGTGATGAAACTGTGCTCCAAGACACAAATGATTATTTGCACCAAGACACTGATGAAACTGTGCTTCAAGACACTGAAGAAACTGTGCTCCAAGACACTATTGAAACTGTGCTCCAAGACACTGATGAAACTGTGCTCCAAGACTCTGATGAAACTATGCTCCAAGACACTGATGAAACTATGCTCCAAGACACTAATGAAACTGTGCTCTAAGACACTGATGAAACTGTGATCAACGACATTGATGACACTGTGCTCCAAGACACTGATGAAACTGTGTTCCAAGACACTGATGAAACTGTGTTCCAAGATGCTGATGAAACTGTGCTTCAAGACACTGATGAAACTTTGCTCCAAGACACAAATGATACTTTGCTCCAAGACACAATTGAAACTGCTTTAAGAGACTGATGAAACTGTGCTCCAAGACACTATTGAAACTGTGCTCCAAGACGCTCATGAAACTGTGCTCCAAGACATTGATGAAAGTGTGTACCAAGACACTGATGAAACTGTGTTCCAAGACTCTGATCAAACTGTGCTCCAAGACACAAATGATTTTTTGCTCCAAGACACTGATGAAACTGTGCTTCAAGACACTAAAGAAACTGTGCTCCAAGACACTATTGAAACTGTGCTCCAAGACACTGATGAAACTGTGCTCCAAGACACTGATGAAACTATGCTCCAAGACACTGATGAAACTATGCTCCAAGACACTAATGAAACTGTGTTCCAAGACTCTGATGAAACTGTGCTCCAAGACACAAATGATACTTTGCTCCAAGACACTGATGAAACTGTGCTCCAAGACACTATTGAAACTGTGCTCCAAGACACTCATGAAACTATGCTCCAAGACATTGATGAAAGTGTGTACCAGGACACTGATGAAACTGTGTTCCAAGACACTGATGAAACTGTGCTTCAAGACACTGAAGAAACTGTGCTCCAAGACACTATTGAAACTGTGCTCCAAGACACTGATGAAACTGTGCTCCAAGACACTGATGAAACTATGCTCCAAGACACTGATGAAACTATGCTCCAAGACACTAATGAAACTGTGCTCTAAGACACTGATGAAACTGTGATCAAAGACATTGATGACACTGTGCTCCAAGACACTGATGAAACTGTGCTCCAAGACACTAATGAAACTGTGATCCAAGACATTGATGAAAGTGTGTTCCAAGACACTGATGAAACAGTGCTCCAAGACACTGATGAAACTGTGCTCCAAGACACTGATGAAACTGTGCTCCAAGACACTGATGAAACTGTGCTCCAAGATACTGATGAAACGTTGCTCCTAGTCACAAATGATACTTTGCTCCAAGACACTGATGAAACTTTGCTCCAAGACACAAATAATACTTTCCTCCCAGACACAAATGAAACTGCTTTAAGAGACTGATGAAACTGTGCTCCAAGACACTGATGAAACTGTGCTCCAAGACACTGATGAAACTGTGCGGCAAGACACTAATGAAACTGTGCTTCAAGACACTGATGAAACTGTGCTCCAAGATATTGATGAAAGTGTGCTCCAAGACACTGATGAAACTGTGCTCCAAGACACTGATGAAACTGTGCTCAAAGACACTGATGAAACTGTGCTCCAAGACACTGATGAAACTGTGCGGCAAGACACTAATGAAACTGTGCTTCAAGACACTGATGAAACTGTGCTCCAAGACACTGATGAAACTGTGCTCCAAGACACAAATGATACTTTGCTCCAAGACACTGATGAAACTGGGCTTCAAGACACTGATGAAACTGTGCTCCTAGACACTATTGAAACTGTGCTCCAAGACACTGATGAAACTGTGCTCCAAGACACTGATGAAACTATGCTCCAAGACACTAATGAAACTGTGCTCTAAGACACTGATGAAACTGTGCTCAAAGACACTGATGCTGATGAAACTGTGATCAAAGACATTGATGAAACTGTGCTCCAAGACACTGATGAAACTGTGTTTCAAGATGCTGATGAAACTGTGCTCCAAGACACTGATGAAACTTTGCTCCAAGACACAAATGAAACTGCGTTAAGAGACTGATGAAACTGTGCTCCAAGACACTGATGAAACTGTGCTCTAAGACACTAATGAAACTGTGCTCTAAGACACTGATGAAACTGTGTTCCAAGACTCTGATGAAACTGTGCTCCAAGACACAAATGATACTTTGCTCCAAGACACTGATGAAACTGTGCTCCAAAACACTATTGAAACTGTGCTCCAAGACACTCATGAAACTCTGCTCCAAGACATTGATGAAAGTGTGTACCAAGACACTGATGAAACTGTGTTCCAAGATTGTGATGAAACTGTGCTCCAAGACACAAATGATTATTTGCACCAAGACACTGATGAAACTGTGCTTCAAGACACTGAAGAAACTGTGCTCCAAGACACTATTGAAACTGTGCTCCAAGACACTGATGAAACTGTGCTCCAAGACTCTGATGAAACTATGCTCCAAGACACTGATGAAACTATGCTCCAAGACACTAATGAAACTGTGCTCTAAGACACTGATGAAACTGTGATCAAAGACATTGATGACACTGTGCTCCAAGACACTGATGAAACTGTGTTCCAAGACACTGATGAAACTGTGTTCCAAGATGCTGATGAAACTGTGCTTCAAGACACTGATGAAACTTTGCTCCAAGACACAAATGATACTTTGCTCCAAGACACAATTGAAACTGCTTTAAGAGACTGATGAAACTGTGCTCCAAGACACTATTGAAACTGTGCTCCAAGACGCTCATGAAACTGTGCTCCAAGACATTGATGAAAGTGTGTACCAAGACACTGATGAAACTGTGTTCCAAGACTCTGATCAAACTGTGCTCCAAGACACAAATGATTTTTTGCTCCAAGACACTGATGAAACTGTGCTTCAAGACACTAAAGAAACTGTGCTCCAAGACACTATTGAAACTGTGCTCCAAGACACTGATGAAACTGTGCTCCAAGACACTGATGAAACTATGCTCCAAGACACTGATGAAACTATGCTCCAAGACACTAATGAAACTGTGTTCCAAGACTCTGATGAAACTGTGCTCCAAGACACAAATGATACTTTGCTCCAAGACACTGATGAAACTGTGCTCCAAGACACTATTGAAACTGTGCTCCAAGACACTCATGAAACTATGCTCCAAGACATTGATGAAAGTGTGTACCAGGTGTGAGACTGTGACCGGGGTTATCTATGACGGCCGGTATGTCTCGCCCCGGTTGTGCTCACTCCATGATAGAAAGTAAATCCACTCTAGGGTTAATGCTGTTTCCCTACAGGCTGAAGGAAGGGTTAAATGGAAACAGGAACGAGGGGCAGGTGTGCCGGGTGTGAGGGAGTGATCACAACTCCCTGAGTCTCTGCTGGAGAGACATGTATATTGCTGTGGATTTTTGTTTGGACATTAAACACCGTGTGCTGTGAACCTATATGCCTGGATCCCGTGTCTTCTGCTGCGCAGCCGACCGCGCTACCTCACATATGGTGGAGAATCGGCGGGCATGCCAGCCCGGTGAGGTGTACTTCCTTTTCTGGTGATCCGGTAGCACATGTCCTGGATTCAAGCAGCTATACTACGGCCCAAACCCAGCGACGCCATGGAGGACATACTAAGGCATTTGGCTCAGGCTAATGCACAGCAGCAGCAGGCTAATGCACAACAACAAGAGGCTAATGCACAGCAACAACAGGTGAATACCCACCTGCTCCGGACGTTGGAGCAACAGCAGCAACAGCACCAGCAATCCTTGAAATTGCAGGAAAAAAGGCACCAAGAACAGATGGTTCTCCTGGCCAAGTCAATCCGTGCCGGACCGGCAGCAACAACCCCGGGACCGGGTGACGACGGCAGCGTCCGGAAAGCGGTGAGACAAGCGTTGCAAAAGATGACCCCGGGGGATGATGTGGAAGCGTTCCTGGCAGTGTTTGAGCGGGTGGCCGAGCGGGAAAAGCTGCCGACCCCCCAGTGGGCTGAGGTATTGTCGCCCTATCTGACGGGGGAACCCCAAAAAGCGTACCTGGACCTCGGTACCGAGGACGCCATTGACTATGTGACCCTGAAAGCCGAAATACTGGCTCGGTTGGGGGTGAATACCTATGTACGGGCTCAGCGGGTAAATCAGTGGTTCTATGAGGAAGCCAAACCCGTACGCTCCCAGGCCTATGACTTATTACATCTTGTAAAAAAGTGGTTGCAGCCTGACACTCTGAGCCCGGCGCAAATGGTGGAAAGGGTAGTAGTGGATCGTTTTGTGCGCACTTTACCCGTCACCGTTCAACGGTGGGTAGGACTGGGTGACCCGAGTACCCTGGACCAATTAGTGTCCCTGGTAGAGCGGCATGTGGCTACGCAGGACTTGATACGGGACACTGAGACTTTGCGTACCGCCCGTCGGTCCGGCCCCTCCAAGCCTAGGGCCAAGGACCCACCGCCGACACCAGTACAGGAGTCCGCTACCATCCTGGCTGAGGCCGCGCCCGCCGTTCCTGAGGTCCGGAAGGCCATGTACCCTAAACGACAACTTGTCAAGGGGGTTTCCTTCCCTATTAGATGTTGGCGGTGCCAGCGGGTGGGACATATGGAAGCCCAGTGTCCCCTGACCACGGAGCCCATGGATTGTGGGGTTACCCGGCGGGGTTCAATGTATGCTCAGGTGGTGTGTACCGCTGACCTGGTTCCCCCAGAGACTGAGCCCCACTTGTGCCAAATACAGGTGAATGGATGTCCGGTTACAGGATTGTTGGATTCCGGAAGCTTAGTGACCCTTGTGCGATCCACCTTGAGGGCTAAAGTAAAGGCCACAGGACGTACCGTGGGGGTGGTTTGCATACATGGGGACCGCCGAGACTATCCCACGGGGATTGTCACCATCACGGCACCTTGCGGTCAGGTGCAACATGAGGTGGGACTTATTAACACTCTTCCTTATGACGTGATCCTAGGACGGGATCTGCCCTATTTTTGGACTTTATGGAAGGGAACCCCTAGGTCCCCTCCGATATTGGT